>NC_057392.1:87475643-87847136 GCF_019320065.1 Cervus canadensis
TATCGACTGCTGGTTTGGTCTGCAAATGTTAACATTATGGTGATGAACTAGTTAAAGTTATGGTTCAACTTTGCAATAAACCACCAAGAGATCAAAAATATACATTTCTGGGAGCTTCTGCATAGTCCACCCTCCTAAAATTCAACAGAGGCCTGACTTGTGGGAGCACAGTATGTTCACATAGAATACTTAATGTGCAATAGGACATTCTCCACTTCTAATTTCATAAATAAACGTATGAGCCAAACCCTGACCTACAGATGTCAAGAAAAGGAATACAGAGAGAAAAATTCTTAAAAACCAAAATTCTTAAAACCATATTTTTTTTTCACACTCTATATAGACTCTCTTCACATAAATGTATTTTTTCAAATAATGTAGTATGTATTGCTACATCAACATCCTAAACATTCTACCAAAACAGTATTAGAACACTGTACTGAACACATGTTCAAAGTTAAGCATCACATTAAATCTATACTGAAAACATTTTTTTTTGCTTGCCTGGCATCTCTCTAAAGCACCACTCCCTTCTAATTCTGAATCTGTCTTTCTAGTTTGGTAACCTCATACCTGAATCCAGAGGAAGTGTATGGGGATTCTAGATCCAAGTAGCAGTAACCACAATGAATAATTCAGACTGAGCCAGTCAGAATAAATCCTCATCAAAGACTGGGGTTATGAAAGAATCTAAAGTAGTAGGATATATTAATACTATGCTGCCCAAGAAGCACACAGTGCTGGCCGCTGGAGAAAGAGAAACTGAATTCTGTATCATTATTTGAAGCCCAAGATCCATCACTAACCAAATTCAAATAACCTCTGAAAATTTTTTTAGTCATATAAGAAAATAATTCTTTTTTGTTTTAAGGGGCCATGAATTAGTCTTCTAAGTAACTTCAGGCTTGCAAGGAAAAACATCTTCATTAATACAATCCATTACTCTAGCAATTCAAAGGAAAAAATCCTTATATTTAACATGGGTGAGATTGTAATAAATCTTATCTCCCCAATACACGAGGGGACTGTAAATCATTGGTTAATTACAAAGTTTTATATGACCTCAAAATATTAAGGTTTAGGTTTCATTTAACTATAAAACAATAAATATAAATATAAAAATAAAAAATAAATATAAATATAAAACAATAGATAAGTACATAACAGTATGGCAATATATCATCTAAATTTTAAATATTATGTAAAAAAGAAAAATTATGAGATAATATTAAGTGAAGGAATAAAAAAGCATTATACTTATTATAATAATTATGCCCAGTCACTTCAGTCGTGTCCAATTCTTTGTGACCTCATGGACTATAGCCTGCCAGGCTCCTCTTGTCCATGGGATTTCTCAGGCAAGAATATTGGAGTGGGTTGCTATTTCCTCCTCCAAGGGATCTTCCTGATCCAGGGATTGAACCCATGTCTCCTGCATTGGCAGCCAAATTCTTTACCAACTGAACATTATAATAATTACAGCTATGTAAAGTGGTATGTACATGGAGACAAGCAACTCTCAACCGTGAATGCATGTCAGAATCTCCTGAGAAATGTTAAAAATGTAAAACATGCTGATGCCTCAGAATTTCTGATTTAATTGGTCTGGGGTAGAGCCTAGATACTGGTATTTTCCTAAAGTTCTGCCCTAGATGATTCTGATGGGCAACCATTAACAGAAACTTTAGGGTAGAGAAAAGAAAAGAACAATAAGTCCACTCAAAATAAGTCAAGAGATATTTCATTTTTATACATTCACTTATTCACAAATTGAAATATTCATATACTCATTGATCCTTCTTTGTGTTGGCATTTCTCATCCATGGTTAAAACTCAAAGCAGTTCAAGTTTTGATAGTTTTTTTGTGGTTCAAACAAAACAGTAGCTTAATCATGCCCTGGAATAGAATAGAGAAGAAAAGGAGGATTTGAAGGCATCTTTTCAGGTATGAATTCATATATAGACCGAAATCTAGAATATCCTGTTCTCTTGTTTTAATAATTTTAATGGTTCTGCTATTACATTTGCAACTTAAATTGTTTTCAGTAGGCAATTTATAGTGTGTGTCCTATATACACATGGATTACCTCCTACCTCACTCTTTTGGTGGATCCTTCCCCTCTAAATGTTGGAGAAACCCAGGGTTCAGGCCTCGACTCTACACCCCCACCCACACAGCCTAGCTTATCTATGCAAATATGACTGTGGCTGTCAACTGTCTCTACGCCTGACCTCTTTCCTGAACTGCATATATTCAATTGCCTCCTCAAAATCTCCACTTGAATGTCTAATAAACATCTTAACTTATACCAAAATGAAACTCTTAGTTTTTGCACCCAAAACTGCTCAGTTCAGTTCCGGTGCTCAGCTGTGTCCACCTCTTTGCAGCTCCATGGACTGCAGCACACCAGGCCTCCCTGTCCATCACCAACTCCCAGAGCCTGCTCAGACTCATGTCCGTGGACTCAGTGATGCCATCCAACGATCTCATCCTCTGTCGTCCCCTTCTCATGCCTTCAATCTTTCCCAGAATCAGGGTCTTTTCCAAGGAGTCCGTTCTTCACATCAGGTAGTCAAAGTATTGGAGCTTCAGCTTCAGCATCAGTCCTTCCAGTGAATACTCAGAACTGATTTTCTTTAGGATGGACTGGTTGGATCTCCTTGCTGTCCAAGGGACTCTCAAGAGCCTTCTCCAACACCTTGGTTCAAAAGCATCAATTCTTCAGCACTCAGCTTTCTTTATGGTCCAACTCTCACATCCACACATGACTACTAGGAAAATCATAGCTTTGACTAGACAGACCTTTGTCTGCAAAGTAATGTCTCTGCTTTTTAATACACTGTCTAGGTTTATCATAGCTTTTCTTCCAAGGAGCAAGCGTCTTTTAATTTCACGGCCGCAGTCAGCTTCTGCAGTGATTTTGGTTGGTGCTCCCCTTCTCACCACTCATCTAACTATCTGAGCCAACCCTCAGGTCAACCCTCAGTATTATCCTTGATTCTCAGTCTCAAGCAATGTCCAATTCAGCCAATCCCTTTGGCTATACTTATGTCTTGGGCTTGACTCACTTCCCATCAATTCTAAGTCATCAGGATCTAATAGCCATTTTGCTTTTATTCTTACCTGAGTAAATTAGGTCAATCATTTCTTTCCCTAGCTTATAAGCCTCTAATAACTTTCTATCACAAACTAAAACTAATGTCTTTACCCCTGTTGACTAGGCTTTGAGTGATCTGGAATAGAACTCTCTGACTTCCTTTCTCTTGCTGTCTCATGACTCACCGAGCCCCAGGCTCACAAAGGGCTTATCGTTCCTCACAGGTACAAAACCTGTCCTAACCCCAGGGCTTTTCCCTGGCTTCTCCTTCCTGAATTTCTTTGACCCCAGGTCTCTGCATGATTCATCCCCTTGTACTTCCCTCCAGAGTCTGTCAAAGTTCACCTCCTCAGAAAGGCCTTCCCTGAAAACCTAACCAAAAGATTCCTCACCATCCACGTTGCTCTCTATTCCTTTAATTTTCCTTCACAGCACTTCTCACTACCTGAAGTTACACATGTATCTGCTAATGTCTGTGGTCCACAGTCTCCATGAAATCAGAAACTGTACAAGTTATACTCACTGCTATATCCCTAAACTTTAAAACAGACCCTGGCAAATAGTAGGCAGTCAATGAATGTCTGTGGAACTACTGAATCAATCAATGGGGAAACAGTATATCAGTGAAATACATATTTTTTGTATCTTTAGAGCAGTTTTAGGTTCACAATGATATTGAGGAGAAGATACAGAGATTTCCCACATACCTCCTCCTCCTCCTAACGCACCGTTTCCCCCACTAAAGTCCACGGTATGTATTAGGGTTCAAGCTTGGTTTTATATGTTTTATGGTGGAGCTAGGAAGGATTAATTCGGTGGGATTCTTTGGCCAGCCTGAAAGCAATCTTCCTCAACTGTCACTACCATTTCTCCTAATTTTGGTGACTCAATCACTAGTTCAGGCCGCTTTAACAGTTTTCGAATTCACCTTCCTGCCTCTATGGTGCGCTCCTGGGACCCACCCTCCACAATGAAGAGTATACATATGATTGCTATCCCTAAATAAAACCTTTCCCAAGTCCCCAGAGCCACATGACACTGTTCCTTGTACTCGTCTGCCCTGCTGGAGACACAGACCTGCTGAGTCTTCGTGACTGAAGAGGGCGTACATGTGATTTAGGCACCCTCCTTTACACTCTGTCACAGCATCTACTGTAGCTCCCAGAGAATGCTGCTGCTGCTGCTAGGTCGCATCAGGCGTGCCCAACTCTGTGCGACCCCATAGACGGCAGCCCACCAGGCTCCTCCACCTATGGGATTTTCCAGGCAAGAGTACTGGAGTGGGTCGCCAGTGCCTCCTCCTCCCAGAGAATAATATAACAGAATTCAAAAGAAACTTAAGACGCAGAAGGTTCTTCAACATTGTGGCCATCTTGGTTAGGAGCAGGACTGCAATACTGGTTAAGAGCACAGACCACAGAATTAGATTATTTGTTTTTGTTTTAGAACTAGACTATTTGGATCAAAATCCTGTATGCTTCTTACTATTTGTATGACCTTGGCAAGTAATTTAACCTATCTGCCTTCAGTTTCCTTATCCGTAAAATGAAGATTATAATACCTAGATCTCATAAACTTATGATTAAAAGACTTGATAAATGTGAAATATTCAGAAGAGTGCTTGACCCATGAAACTATATATTTTAGTGGTTATTTTATATTATTACTCATGTAATAATATAAGGAAAAGCCTCAGCCTTCCATTTATTTCTGTGTCTTGACAGGGTTATCCAATAAATTTTCAGTTAAGTTTGCATTCCTCTTCAATGTTTCCTACATAATCTGAGTTTCAAATGCTTCTTTTACTCTTTCATTGGATGGTTATGCAAGTAAGAGCAACAAACAAGGAAATTATGTTATTTAACCTGGAAAAGGTCAGTATTCATTCCAGTCCCTAAGAAAGGCAATGCCAAAGAATGCTCAAACTACCGCATAATTGCACTCATCTCACACGCTAGCAAAGGAATGCTCAAAATTCTCCAAGCCAGGCTTCAGCAATACATGAACCGTGAACTTCCAGATGTTCAAGCTGGTTTTAGAAAAGGCAGAGGAACCAAAGATCAAATTGCCAACATCCATTGGATCACTGAGAAAGCAAGAGAGTTCCAGAAAAACATCTATTTCTGCTTTATTGACTATGCCAAAGCCTTTGACTGTGTGGATCACAATAAACTGTGGAAGATTCTGAAAGAAATGGGAATACCAGACCACCTGACCTGCCTCGTGAGAAACCTGTATGCAGGTCAGGAAGCAACAGTGGAACAACAGACTGGTTCCAAATTGGAAATGGAGTATGTCAAGGCTGTATATTTGTCACCCTGCTTATTTAACTTATATGCAGAGAACATCATGAGAAACGCTGGGCTGGAAGAAGCAGAAGCTGGAATCAAGACTGCTGGGAGAAATATCAATAGCCTCAGATATGCAGATGACACCACCCTTATGGCAGAAAATGAAGAAGAACTAAAGAGCCTCTTGATGAAAGTAAAAGAGGAGAGTGAAAAAGTTGACTTTAAGCACAACATTCAGAAAACTAAGATCATGGCATCCGGTCCCATCTCTTCATGGCAAATAGATGGGGAGACAGTGGAAACAGTGGCTGACTTTATTTTTTTGGCTCCAAAATCACTGCAGATGGTGATTGCAGCCATGAAATTAAAAGATGCTTACTCCTTGGAAGGAAAGTTATGACCAACCTAGACAGCATATTAAAAAGCAGAGACATTACTTAGTCAACAAAGGTTCATCTAGTCAAGGCTATGGTTTTTCCAGTAGCCATGTATGGATGTGAGAGTTAGACTATAAAGAAAGCTGAGCATGGAAGAATTGATGCTTTTGAACTATGGTGCTGGAGAAGACTCTTGAGAGTCCCTTGGACAGCAAGAAGATCAAACCAGTCCAACCTAAAGATCAGTCCTGGACGTTCATTGGAAGGACTGATGCTGAAGATGAAACTCCAATACTTTGGCCACCTGATGTGAAGAGCTGACTCATTTGAAAAAAACCCTCATGCTGAGAAAGATTGAGGGCAGGAGGAGAAGGGGACAACAGAGGATGAGATGGTTGGATGGCATCACTGACTCAATGGACATGAGTTTGGGTAAACTCCAGGAGTTGGTGATGGACAGGGAGGCCTGACATGCTGCGGTTCATGGGGTCACAAAGAATCGGACACGACTGAGCGACTGATCTGATCTGAACCTTGGAAATTCCAGTTTTAATTGTGACTCATTTGTTTTCTGGTCCCAAATTGTGCATGAATGCTAAGTCACTTCAGTCGCGTCCAACTCTTTGTGACCCTATGGACTGTACTGTAGCCCACCAGGCCCCTCTATCCATGGGATTTCTCTAGCAAGAATACTGGAGCAGGTTGCCATTTCCTCCTCCAGGGGATCTTCCCGACCCAGGGATCAAACCTGTGTCTCTTGTATTGGCAGGGGGTTCTTTACCACTGAGCCACCAGAGAAGCCCATTAATTTGTTTGGGCTGCTGTAATATAGTATCCGTGGCTCAAACAACAGAAACGTATTTTCTCACAATTCTAGAAGCTAGAATTCTGAGATCAAGGGTTGGTTTCTTCTGAGACCTCTCTTCTTGGCTTGTAGATGGCTATCATTTTTCTGTGTCTTCACATGGTCTTCCTTCTGAATCTGTGTGTCTGAATTTATTGTCTCTTATAACGATAGGAGTCAAATTACATTGAGGCCCACCTAAATGACCTCACTTTAACTTAATTACCATTTTAAAGACCTTATCTTCAAATAAAGTAACATTGTAAGGTACTGGGAGTTAAGACTTAAACATGTGAATTTGTGGGAACACAGTTCAGCCTCTAACAATGCCACATCACTGATTTCACTAGTTTTCTGTAGAGCTGACATAAATTATTGATACCTAAACATATGAATCCTATTATAATTATGAGTCATAGTCTAATGAATCAGCAATTTTGGAAAAAGACAATTATTTATATTTAAACCTGTGTTAAAAGAGGTCTTCCTCAAATTAAATATAGCAGAATCCCAAGTTATAGCTTAACTATGGTGATAAAAAATAGAATAGATAAGTGAGTGAATCCTTTATAATGATCTTTCTATTCCACATAGAGAAATGTTATCTTTTTTAAAAAGAGTTCATTTGCAAACTCTCAGTGAAGATGTGGCCAAATGCCAAAACACAAACAAGAATTAGAGTGAAATGAATATTTTATTTTAAAAGTTCTTTTAAATAGCAGTAACTTCAAATTAATAAAAGTTGAAAATGCAGTACAAAAATTTGATGGTACTAAGGACATGAATTCAAATTTAAGGTATTGGTTAGTTTAATAAAATTTCAGTTTTGTAAAAAATTAACATCATTATTTTATAAACCGTAAATCAGGATTTTCATCTTGCTATTATCATCTACCAAACTGCAGGTGGACTGGTCCTTCAACCTATTTCCATATCAGTGCACACCTGAGAACACAAGTAACTATTAAAATGTTAAGGGTTATATATTTTACTCCTAGATTCCAACCAGATTTTTTATTTTAATTTTTTAATGTAAATGTTTGGAGGAAAAAAAATGAATCAAAGAAGGTATTATAAACTTTGGAACAGGATTTATCCGGGCTTAAATAAATTTGTTTAGGAGCTATACTCAATAAGTTATTGGGTAGGAAATTATTTTAAAATAAAAACAGACTGAAATACCACCTGCTCTCCTAATATATCATTTGTCCTACAGCATTAAAGGACAAAGATCATCTGTTAGGCATTTTCTTGTTTTAGTGATTAATACAATATATAAAAATTAGATTTTCCTAACCACTTTACTCTGTCACTACAAAAAATTAATTCATAAAAGTCCATAGCTTTTATTTTATTTTTTTTAATTTTTATTTTTTTAAAAAGTCCATAATTTTTAAAGCAGAGTGACTCTGATATGATGCAAAGCTTTAAGAACAAAAAGTTCTGAACAAAAATTTCAAACGTAAGAATTACTAACGTATAGTTTAATCTGTTTGCAACTAATAGCCAAAGAGATGAATTCTGAAGGACCAGGCCTGAGTTATTCATAAAATGCCTTGTTTAATGTTTCTTTAATGAAATCAAATTGTTAAGATAATGAAAATAAAGAGAAAGGTCAAGTCACTGAGGACAAGCCACTTAACCTTATATCTTATTACATGTAACAGCACAGAGTAGAAACCAATCTTCATAAATTGAATTTATTTCATATGCCTAATGCTTATGAATAAATCATCTTCAGTTAATTAAATAATGTGTGCTGCTTTTCTAAAAACCCTGCTATCAGTTGTTGGGGTTAGTTTGTTGTTTCCAGATTTGATATATATCTGCTGGGGCAATCCCTGCGGAGTCCAAGTGGTGTGCTATACACACCAGATATTAAGTGACTATGAGAAGTCGAGAAACAATGGGAGAGGGAGAAACTAATTAAAGACGCCATCAGCAAAACAGCTCAAGATGATACTCTCAACTCCGTAAATTAGGCTAAAATGACGTTTCATTTCTCGCAAAAGAAATCAACAGGTAATGTCACTGTGCTGTGTAACTCCTTCCCACACATTCCATTTTTCCAGAAGTCTAATTCAGATGCTGTACTTGTGGGTGAGTGGACACATATGCTCATAAACACTCAATAAAAAGCCCCATTTATTTGTCTTTTGCTCCAGATATTTTTTTTCTATTTCTGAAATATAATTCTCCCCAAGTTTTCAAATTATAAAATATATTTGAAAGAAGGGAATATAGAGCAGTATTTCCCACTGTCTTTCAACATCATGCTTTGGCACATCCTTATCCTTATGGAATTTTGCTGATTTTCACCTAAAAGGTACATAATGAATATGAGGCTTTCTTTTATTCAAGATTCATTCCTTTTTCATCTGAAGCCAAATGAGGATGATTCAAGCCTATTTTTGGTTTAACTAAAGTAAATCAAAAGGAAACGGTAAGCATTTATTTTTTCGATATAAAACTTATCCCACTTATTGTTTTCTACACAATAGGACCTTTCAAGTCAGAATGCTCTATTCCTTTTTTTCTCTACTAAAGACAATCCA
The DNA here is from genome assembly GCF_019320065.1 of Cervus canadensis. NCBI lineage: Eukaryota > Metazoa > Chordata > Mammalia > Artiodactyla > Cervidae > Cervus > Cervus canadensis. Next base: position 87,484,809 of record NC_057392.1, read on the forward strand.
TCAGAAGGCAGGTGAAAGAATAAGGACTAATCTTGAATATACTCTGCTTTGTAAAGAAAACAAAGTAGTCATTCCTCAAACATCTATAAGATAATTCCTCAAGCATTCATAAGATAATTAGGACTTGTAAATAATTACATATGGTACATTAATGTATTGCAACCCTTCAGTGGGGAATACTGTTCAGATTTTTTTAAAGAAAGATTCTCCTGTGTATATTCAGTTAAATAAATAGCCCCCACTATTCCTGTTAAATATACCTACATTTTTCAGACTTGTATTTTAAAACTTCTAAAAACAATTTTACTTATGCAAAAAAGAAAAAAAAGACTAAGTAAATATAGTCAGTTGCATTCCCTGTATTGGAGACTGCAACATCCATCTATCTCATTGTCATATTTTAGGTGTCTACCATTTGCACAACAATCTTTCAAAATTACCTGACTTTGACACCAATTATTTAAAAATCTGAAATGCTTGAATGAATTGAATTCTTAAGATTAATATTTTATAAGCTACTTCTTGCTACTCTTTCCAGTCTAAAGCATAGCTGACTGATGCTCTGCTCTAATTAAAACACTTCACATAGTTTGACTCAATGGAGGAAAAAAATGAAAAGCTTCCTTCAATAAAATGTCTCAGTCACATTTACTAAGGTATTGAATAATAATAAAAAAAAAAAAGATGTATTTTTTGACTCTAGCTAAGGAAGCACTTTTGTTAATAATGGTTAAGCACTCAAATTTTCATTTCATAGAAGTTTGTGCTTGTACCATTTACAATCAGAAACTTCTACTGCACTGACATAATTGTTGCAAACTAACAGCAACCTCCCTGATCATATGGCAAAATAAATTCTAAAAAATATAAAGCCCTGCTAATAAATGCAAAAGATGTCTCTAAGCAGTGAAGCAACTTTAAACAAAGAGCCAGTCTAGGGGCACCTTGCCTAAGTGAATATGAGACAGACATTCTTCTTCAATGAGAACAGGGACACCAGTGGACAATCTAACAAACTAATGAGGGAATAAAGGCATATCAGATTAATGTGTCTGATAGTAAACAAACACAATTTGCTGAGCAATGTTTATTAGACTGCGTTCTCCTTTCTCTCCTTCAGAACCATATGACAATAGGTGATTGTTTTGTATTTGCAAAGCAGATATAATTTCTGGGGAAATATTCTAGCCAAAATTTTAACCATGATTATTTGAATAAGAGTTCTATGAGTGTGTGGAAAAGTTTCTTGGGAAAAAAAAAAAAAAGTTAGACAGTTGCCTTCCTGGACAAGTGATGTGTATGCTTCAGAAGCTATGTTAAAGTTCAAATTATTCACTTATAAATTAGTGTATTAGTAAAATTTACTGATTCACCATTTTTTTTGCTATTACCCCAAAATGGTGGCAGGATTTTGCAAAAGGGTTTGTTTGGTTTAGTGTGTGACAAGTTAGATTTTAAATGGAAATGAACAGATTGCAGGAGCCAACATGAAAATGTAAGTCTCCTCACTAAATGTAATCTGTAAAGTTGTCCCTGGGCATCCTGGGAGGATTGGCTCCATGACCCCCTTGAATACAAAATCCTTGAATACCCAAGTCTTATACATAAAATGGTGTAGTATTTGCATATGCTTGATGAATATCCTCCTGGACACAGATGACTCCTGAACAACACAGGTTTGAACTACAGCAGGTCCACTTATACACAGATTTTTTTTTTCAACAGCAGATACTGCAGCACTAAATGATTCTTGGTTGAATCAGAGGATGTAGAACCAAGTATATGGAGAAATCACCTTTATGGAGGGCCAATGATAAATTATATGCAAATTTTCAACAGTGCCGTCAACTCTCATGTTGCTCAAGGGCCAACAGTATTTTAAATTATCCCTATCTAGCTTTCTCACTGGGCTTCCCTAGTGGCTCAGACGGTAAAGATTCCACCTGCAATGCAGGAGACCTGGGTTTGATCCCTGGGTTGGGAAAGATCCCCTGGAGGAGGGCGTGGCAACCCATGCCAGGATTCTTGCCTGGAGAGTCCCCATGGACAGAGGAGTCTAGCAGGCTACAGTCCACAGGGTCGCAGAGAGTCAGACGCGGCTGAGCAACGAAGCGCAACAGCACAGATTACTTATGAGACCTAATACAATGCAAACGCTATGTAAACAGTTTCCAGCACAGCAAATTCAAATTTTGTTTTGGAGCTTTCTGGAATTTAAAAAAAATTTTTTTCTGTGATTAGATCAGATACAGAATCCATGGACACAGCAGGCTCGCTGGCTGTCTGTATTCTTTCTCCTTGCCACTCTGCTTACACTTGGTTTTGAAAATGAGCAGAACAAAGTACTTTACCCTTAGAACATATTGAAGAGGACACTGTAGAGTTGTAGTTGTAGTAGGGTAGTTTCATTTGAGAAACTAGACTTGAGATGAATCTATATACTTATAATGTTTGAGTTGTTTTCATGCTGGACATTCATTACTCTTATTATTTAAAAAAACAAACAAACCTAGACAATAAAATCATGAAGAATTGCTAGTACTTATATCCAAGGCAGAGACTCAGAAACAGCACTCACAACTGCCTCTAATGATCTACAGACGTTGGATTAGAATTTTTAAAATAATGATTATGATGGTCACAGGATAAAAATAAAAAAGGACAAAATACCCTTAAATTAACAGAATAGGAAAATCACAAGTACAGTAATCACAACATGCCAACTATTCAGTGTTAGACTGTAAAAGAATCCTTTTTTGTGTCCTTCGGTGGTAACAACCTGAGTTACAGTTGTATTCTTTACAGACAAACACTTAAAGGCATTTCAGGAGCAGCAGTCTAGGAGGCACGTTAAGAGTAAGAATATGATCTCTGAAGACAGAGCAGACACGTTAAAAAACTCAATGTCTTTTTATCTGATTGTTGTTGCTGTGACAGCCCCATAAATTACTTAACTTCTCCGGGTTTGTGAAAGAAGGAATGTGATTGACATGTAGGATTATCCTGAGGTGTATATGAAAGTGTGTATGTAAATTACATGGCACAAGAAGAGAAAGTGAAAGTGTGTGTGGCTCAGAGTTGTGTCTGACTGTGACGCCACGGACTGTGGCCCACCAGGCTCCTCTGTCCATGAAACTCTTCAGGCAAGAATACTGGAGTGGGTTGCCATTCCCTTCTCCAGGGGATCTTCCCAACCCAGGGATCAAACTCAGGTTTCCTGCATTGCAGGCAGATTCTTTACTGTCTGAGCTACAGGGAAGCCCTAAATAAACTACTGTAAGTCATCACTGCAGTTAACAATTTGAGGTAGCTGTGAGTCAGTCAGAAATACAGCAGAAGCATCGGAAGCCACCCAGAATTTAACAACATAAAAACTAACATTTCTCCCAATAAAAAACTGAGAATATATGTTAGGAGGAATGAACACAGATTTACATAACTCATTAAAAATATATATATGCCTATAATGTTAATGCCTATAAATGTTAATTTAATCACAAACATTCACGTTAACTAGATTCTGAATACAGAAACAATCAAAATCTTTTAAAATGTACCCTCAAATTGAATGCAAGATTAATTTTTAAGTATTCTCTCAAAAAGCAAACTTTTTTTCATGGGAATATAAGGAGGTATATGGATCAGGCAATAAAAGCTAAGCTATTATGGAAAAGTTGTTTTTAAATACAATTTTATCTATTATAAAAACATTTAAAATTTAGCTTCTAAATTTTAGAGTTTATGTAAATTAATGAAAACTACTAAATTATATTGTTAGTAATGCACAATATCCTATCTGCAGTTTTAAAAGAACTATAAATTTTCATTGTTATTTATTATTGTTATATGTATCTCTACATGGATACACACAGTGTACCTAAATGACTTAACTGTATCTGAAAGGCTTTTTGGCCTACAATTTAATTATAAATTGGATGTATAATATGTCATTCTTTCACTGAAATTCCAAAATTTTGAGTTCCTATTATTTCCTCAAATGTTTATTTTATTAAAAGGGAAAAAAAGTATATTGACTTAATTCAACTGGCATTGAACTGTGGCATATTTAGTTGATATTCAAACTCTTAAAACATATTCTAAAATTAAATTTAGTTTTAAAATCACTCTAATATTCATAAAATGGAAAATGATTTTGAGTGACACTGAGTCTCTTAAGTGTTGACATTCATTTCTCAAGGAGAACTGAAGAATCCAGCATAGTCAAAATGGATCATTAGGAATTAGACACATTTTCAAACTTCTTAATTAAAAAGAGATGCCAGGCTTTCAATTTTACTATCGTGTTTCCATTATTGAAAAAAAAATTAAATCCCATCCTAAGTCCAAATTCTTTACTTCGAAAAATTCTTGTGTGCTTTTTTCCTATAATGAAACCTCTGACCTCTGGAGTCACTATTTTATCTTGAGAAGTTGTTTGCACATGAATCAAAGATGATAGGAAAAAGATACAAAGTCATAAAATTCAATTATGTGTTGCATTGTATACACCCCAGATGCTCAAAGTGAGGTCCATGGACAGCAGCATCTGCCTTATCACTGAGTTTGTCAGAATCTCAGACCTACTCAGTAAGAACCTGCATCTTAGTAACATCTGAGGGTGATTTACATGCATATTAAATTGAGCTGTGATGGTAAAACAATCTAGTACACCGATATTAGAAACACCTGATTCTTAGATCTTATTAATAATGAAATTAAGCTGATTCAGTGATGAAGTTACTCTATATACATACTTAAAACTAGGAATTCAGAGCTGAAAGTTGCTTTAGACCTGTAATTTCCCATAAACCTCCACTTCTGTAAGTAGGTAGAAGGAAATAAAAATCTATTCAAGATGTTTCACCCTTAATTTAAGCTATCTCCTCTCTTTCATCCAACCTTCACTTTTTCTTTTTTGAGCCCAAGCAACCAATTTCAGAAATCTGAGTCACTTACATTAGAAAACAGATTTCTACCTAAGTGGGATTATTGAAGGCATTAAACTCTTAATTAAGAAAGAAGTGACACTATTACTTGGCATTGTTTCATGTGGGAAATAACATCTTTGTGCTATTTCTAACAACACAATACAGGTATATTAAGTAAACTTTTTCATGTAATAGTAAGAATGCTACATTTAGGAACAAAATAAAACAGTTGTTTTCAAGATGAAAGCAGTAAACGGTCATCCAAAGTCCTCGAGAGAATAGTATAGAGTTTTTGTCTCCTTTTAAAGAGTAGATGATTACTTAAAGTTCTAGAGAATCAGAAACAGTTCAAACTGAGCTCCACAGGAAGGAGGAAATAAGGCTCATCATGTCCTACCCAAGAGAATCTGAACAGCTGTTCTTTAATCTGGGAGACTGATAATGACTGTGACAAGTCAGAGTGGCTAAGATTTAACTATGTTGGAGTTTAAACATTTTTTTTGTACCTTATCTGACAAAATGGGAGGAAGAAGAAATCAACTACAGGGAAGTGGAGACAATGTTCCCCCATCCTTTATGTACTAACATTGATTCAGTGGTAAATTTGTGTGTGTATGAAATAAGTGTCTAAAATATGCTCTCATCCCTTTAGAGGCCATTCATCACAACGTTGTTGTTGAGTCAATAAGTCCAACTTTTTGTGACCTGGACTGCAAAATGCCAGGCTTCCCTGTCCTTCACCATGTCCCGGAGTTTGCTCAAATTAATGTCCATTGATTTGGTGATGCTATCTAACTATCTCATCCTCTGCCACTCCCCCCCCCACCCCCTTCTCCTACTGCTTTCAGTCTTTCCCAGCATCAGGGTCTTTTCCAGGGACATCACAATGGAATTAAGCAAATCATCCCTCCAATATCCACAAGATTCATCCACTGAGGCTAAGACACCATCTGGCAGTTACGCCTCTTCATTTCTAGTCCTTCTTTAGTGCTAACCCTCAGGTTATCAAAATAGTTTTCTTACAAGACTCAATTTAAAATGAAGGCAATTAAATACGGATTTTGAACTTTTCAGAGGAAGTCATAGTACAATTCAGATTATATCAGTTTCATCCATGCCTAATTTTTCCCACATTATCTCTTAAAGTACAATTACATGATTTGTGCTGAGGGGTCTGGGTTTTTCACATAATCATTCAAGAATGCAAGTAGATTAATTAAATTTGGGGAAAATCTATCTTTATCACCAAATAAAAGGAGATGAATATATTTTCTCTAATTTACAGAATTAGAGAAATTAATGGATTTGTGGATTTATGGATAAAGCACGCATGCTTCTGAAAGAAAAGTGAATTATCAGCAAAGAACGCACGGTGCATTATCTCCATTAACTGTCTTCCAGTACATATTTTCACTCTAATCTCAATGAAAACGCTTCATTTTTGTTAGCTCCACAACTAGTCATCTAACAGAGAGCTTCTACAGAAAGAAGTGTTTTTGTAATGAAAGATCTTTGTCCTGAGAGCCCCCTATTATCAGGAAGATAATATTAGTGAGTTTTAGAATTGCCTTTTGAAATGATATTGAGATTCAAATGTTACTTTTATATGCAGACCAGATCCCCACACGCAATATAGAATACTTGGTAGTTCAGAATTGAGACTGCAGATGTCACAAATGTGGGCTGATTGTGAAATAAGAAATTACAATATAAACAAAAGTCAGATGAAATCTTACCCAGTTAATTCTTTACTCCTAGAGTTGTTCTTAGAATCAATTGTGATGTTAAGCAAGCATCCTGTCTTCAAGGGGTGTCCCAAAGACTGTCTGCAGTGGAGGTTCTATCGAACTGGGAGTTGGCAACCTGGTTTTATGTCCATCTTAGGCATTAGCAACTTTGTTGGGCAAGTCACATTTCTGGGTTCTAGCATTACCAGTTTTAACTTGAAGTTATTGACTAATGTCAGTGATTCTCAAGTTGAAGACCTGGGAATTTGTTAGAAATATTGCTTCCCAGGCCCCACCCTGTACTTACTGAATTAGAACTGCTGGGCTTCAGCAATATGTACTTTAACAAGCCATCCAGATGATTTTGATGCACTCTCAAGATGGATTATGTGATCTCTTAAGTTTATTCTAGTTAAGTAATTAGCAAGTGGAACCACCTGTTTATCAACTTAAACCAAATATTTAACAAGTCAAGGATCATGTCTTACTGAGTCCCAGAACCTAGAATATTTCAATAAATGAATGAATGATTAGGGATATCAGTTCCATCCTAGAGTAATCTCTTCTTCACAAATTCTAAGTCCAATTTATCTGTGACTATTTTATGGTGAATGCCACCCTTTTCTCATGTTCACCCTGTTATTACTGTCACTGTGTACATGTCTCATCTTTCCAACAAAACAGGCATTATCCATAATGAGTTTTCCTTCCCATATTGCATAGAACTGTGCTTTTCAAACTTTACCATGGATAAAAGCATGTTGTACAGTAAAACACATTGTTCGGCCCCACCCTTAGAGTTCTGATAAAGGAGATCTGAGTTGGGATCTGAGAATCTGCATTTTTAACAAGGCCATGCTGATGTTGCTGGTTTGGGGCCCTTACTTTGAAAACCACTACCACGGAGCAAATCCTACTGGGCATATGGATGCCTGCTTGTGGAGCTAACGTAAAGCTTATAGTGTTTGCAGAGCATAAGAAATTGAATTAGATAAATTATAAGATTCTTAAAAATGGAATGTCTGAAACAAGGATAGAGTAGATATACTTACATATTTATAACATATGTAATATTTGGTGGCTCAGTGGTAAAGAATCTGCTTGCCAGTGCAAGAGATGCAGGAGATGCAGGTTCAGTCCCTGGGTTGGGAGGATTCCCTGCAGAAGGAAATGGCAGCCTACTCCAGTCCTCATACCTATAAGATCCCATGGACAGAGGAGCCTTGCTGGCTATAGTCCATAACGTCACGAAGAGTCAGATTCGCCTGAGTGACAGCATGCTCACATGCATACAGCCTATTTTTCTAAATAGGAACATTTATTACTAACAGTCTTTGCTAGGCACAACACAATTTATCCTTTTATTAGGCACAACACAATTTATCCTTTTCTTATCACAAACTTCTTAAAAATCTTAATGATAATAAAGAAATTAAATTTTTGGAAAATACTGTAATATGAAAAACTAGTTTCCATCTTTCTAGATTCTCTCTCAAACAATATTATGAGTTTCTTGTAAAGTTAAAATTATTGCTTACAAAGCAAATCTAACTTAGGACTGGTTATTCAAAAATACTTTAAGTCCTGGTAGACCCCTGAGTTACACCAAGAAAGCTGAAAAGACAGAGTTAAGCAGTCAAATCAAAGTAGGAACAATCTAGACAAACAGGACTCAGGTCAGCCCTACTAAATTTAATGAGTCTGCCATTGGAAGAAACAGTATTCCAAGTGTTCAAATTTAAAAAAAATTAAGAAACAAATGCCTAACATAAAAATCCAGTGTGATGATATAAATTCAAATTGTTAGCTAGAGGTTATTTGTACTATAAAATAATTTATCTGTTTTGGAAGTATTCAAAAGTGGGCCCATTAAATTAAAATGTACCTTAAATATGATTCAATTTTCATACAGTTTTCCCCCGAATCATATCCATTGCATAAATCAAGGCATGCCTGCATTTGGAAAGCAATGCAGAGCAATGCAAAGGTTTCTAACACAATATACTAATTTCCTAAAAGTTTTAGAATGTTTAACTTTGTTTCTGATAACTGTACAGAAAAATTAAGTCCCATTAGCACTATATAGTAGCATTGACATTCCAAGCTATACATTTTAAGAACTGATGAATAAAAGAACAGGCCACAAATTTCATTTTATAATATTTGCCTGCCGTTGATGCAGGACTTTGAAATATTCCAACTTTTCTAGTAATTATGACTTATCTTTAGCACTGCAGTCAAATGTACTTCCTTTCCCCTTGTGACTAATTGTTCATTCATTGATTCAACTAATACTGAGTGTTGATTCATGACACATTGTTCTTGGTACTGAGGATAAAAGGATGAGCCCTTGCCCTTATAGACAACTTCTAGTGGAGGAAATCAATAATAAAATTCAATGTAAGAAAATATTAAATATATTGAAGGCACAGATGGTATCTTATTCTCAGTACAGGGCTTATTTGGTGCTCAATATTTAATTGACTACATAAATGCATTCTTCACAGTTTGCAGATGGCTATGTCCTTAAAATAAAATAAGGATATATCATCTTCTAAAACAGTATTCTAATCAAATAAGTTAAACAATATTCTAATAATTATTTTTGAAGATTCTAATTCAAGATCTATAATGTCAGTTAAGAAACTTCATGCATGTATACTATATATCATGAATTTAAATATTCAATTTAATGGTTTTTTTTTTTCCAAAACAATAAAGTATTAAGACTGAAATCTTAAGTAAATCTTTTTTCTATTACTTAGCAAACCTCCTGTTCTCAATCTGCAGGTTCTACAAACACAGCATCACTCCCCACCTTCCTCTACCTTCTATTCCTGGAATCCAAACACTTAATCTAAGGAACGATGAAAGTTAATTAGAGTTATATTGCATATATTATCCATGGCATGAAGCAGGGAGTTATATAAGCGAGTAAATTATGGTTGCTATGGGAACTATAAGTTAGTATTTGAGGCTTTAACTCTAGTCAGAAGTTTTAACTCTGGTCAGGTTGACTATAGTATTTTTAAGAATAATACCAAGAGAAAAATACTTCAAAAGGTAAATTTTTTAAACAACAAATTATAGAGATATCATTTTTACTCTAAAATGAACATAAAGAATAGCCAAGAAAATACCTATTTCACAAACTTGATTAAGGGGATGAAGTTCCAATGACATTGGTACTGACAGCAATTATAAGAGTCACTCACTTCCTCTACAATGGTCATTATTATTTATGATTAAATGTTTTACTGCTTAATGAAACCCACTCTATACAAAGTTTGTATTCTGATACTAAAAATGAAAAAACAGTACAATTATAAGAGGAAAATGGAGCATTAAAAAGACAGGAAATTTATATATATCAAATGTTTTCTCTATCTTAATTGTGATCACATGACCAATTTAATCCAATGTCTTCATTTTTGACTTAATACAAAGGTTCTACAGAGAATAAAATATCTCTATGAACACCATTCATCCTAATACAAGACTGTTCTCAAGTTTAAGAAGCAATTTGTTTAATTTCTGGTATATAATACTTTAAAGTCCATTTTGAATTCACTGTATACAACTAAATCTGTTTGCATTCTTGGGCAAATAAAAGACTGTGTTCTCAATAGTCGAAGTGAGCCAAGCTTGGGAAGTAAGATAATTTAGGTGGTCTGAAATTTTTTTAACATGAAAATTGGTGATTCTCTCTGAATAAGACTGTTATCATTCTGATAATTTTCATCACATAATCTTTAAAACTACATGAATACCTTCTAGGAAATGAACTCTTTGTATATTTACTTCTGATGTGTATCTACTTTGCGTATTCTCCAAAACTGTTAACATCAAGAAAGCACACTAGTTCCACTGTGCATGTATTTTTGATAATTCCCTATAGGCTAACACAAATCAATTATATTATTTGTAATTAAGTGGGTAAATATTTTTGCCAAATCACCACCATCATGATATTTATCAAACCAAACAACTATTGCATGACTTTTGGATAACTTACATAGATACATTTTTTCTATTCATGAAGTGCTACTCTTCTGAGGAAAGAGTTTAAAAGGGAAATTGTTAGTAATTTTGCTACAAAATATAAGCTAGAGAGCTTTCACCATAGTATTTTAAAAAAAGATTACTTTTTTTTCCCAAATAGTAGTCAAATGGTAATTAACCAAAGAAAAGGGAGAATTTCATTTCCTCTGACAATGTTGCATTGAAAATCATTTCTAAGCCATAAAAGGTAAATGCAAATAATGACATTGCAAAACATCCTACACAATTAATTTATTTGTTTAAATATATGAATACATATATTTTCTTGGCTACTGGCTACAATGATTCATAACTAAATATTTCCCTCATTATAGGCTTTTTAATTAGAAAGAAAACATAACACTCAAAGCCAATAAAACTCAGAGATAAGAAAAATTGTTGCAAAACAGTACAGATAATTTATAAAAGAGGAAAACAGAATATAAGAAAAACAGGAAATCTAGATACACCAAATCTGTTTTCTATATCTTAATTGTGATCACATTACCAGTTCAATCAGATATTTCCATTTTTGATTTAATACAAAGATACTACAGAGAATATCTCCATGAACACCATCCATTCTAATGCATGACTGTTTTCAAATTAAGAAGCAAGTTTCAGCTACATAAATCACTCATCCACTTTCACCAAATGGTTCTTTTTATTGTAAAGAATTAATTTTATTTACTGCCTACCTTTGTTAGACTTGTAGCTGTTTAGAATCTTTTGATGGGCTTGGAGATGGGTCTCTCTCAGTTACAAAGCTGTTATATCTTCTACTTGCTAGGAATGTGAGGTTTCCAAGTGTTCCCCCTGTGAAATGTAGAATCACAAATGTCCCACCAGGTAGAGTCTCTGGTTGCGTCACATTTTTAGAGGTATCTTACATGGATTTTAAGGTACGTTTCATTTAAAACTTAAGGACAAAAACAATTGTGACCAAGTAAATCAGAAGTTCATGGTCACTGAGTTGACTTCACATTCATGAATTTGCTGACAGGATAGTCCTTAATACTGTATTTCAGGGGTTAGCAGCCACAGCCTGTGTGCTGCTGGCTAGAGGCTGCCAGGCCCCACAATCACTGCATTGACAGGCAACCTCCACTGTCTCCACGGCTCCCTTCCTGACAGCCCGGGGTTTGCACACAGATAAGTGTGAGCAGTTAACCAGCTGAGGTCTGCCCTGGACACACTCAGTCATTAGTTCTGAAGGTAGAGTAGAAGAAGGACGAAAGGGGGAGGGTGGGAGGAATTGCAAAAGTGAAAATAAGGAGGGACAGATGCATAAAATGCATCCTTTCCACCCTCAAAGTGAGGAGGGCCTGTGGGGAACAAGGGCCTGGATTAACTGGAAAGGGACTGAGGTGAGTGGAGGAGGCTCCCTGAGATGAAAGCCTTCCAGATGTCTTCTTGGGGAGCATTGAGAGGCTCTGAACAAAACTGCCACAACTGTTGCCCTTGATGTCCCATCTCGGTCCCTCTGCTTAATTATCAGCATGACCTGATGTACTTGCTCTCTGACCATGAGTTCATCACCCCAATCACAACACAACCACCTTTTGAATTAAGTCACCAAAACACCCAATCCCTGAGATGTACTCTGAGGTATGGATTTTAATGAACTGATCAAAGCGCTATTCTCCCAAGCACAACAGAGAAAACCGGTACTTTACAGGACTGCAGCACTCTCCTGGAGCGAGAGAAGTCTCAGGGGCCCCTGGGGTCAGCCCCTCTCCTCTGGCTCCTCGGGGAGGCTGAGCAGAGTAACAGTTCACTCCCCTCGGCTTAGCCAGGAGGTCTGCAGACATTTTTGGTGTCAAACTGGCGTGGGGAGGGGTGCTGCGGGCATCAGCGGGTAGAGGCCAGGGATGCTGCTAAACATCCCGAAACACAGGACATTGCTCCACGAAAAGGAATTATCCAGCCACAAATATCAGTAGTACTGAGGTTAAGCAAGTCTGAGTTAGAGTGGAATTTATTACAGTAGCATTATCACACCATCGTATAAGGCTTCTTCACTTTCGGCCATCGGCAGCAGCCCTAAGCCTCAGTAGATCTTGCATCACAATGAATCACAACCCGGGACTCAAGGAAATCCTCTAGGATTGTAGGAATGCAGGAATGAGGATGGGGGCTGAGGATCAATTCCACCTCAGCCTGCCTGCTCCACAAGTGCCTTCTCAGCTCTATCATACCTTCTTCCTCAGCAACCAGAGTACCCAGCCTGCCTGCTGAATGTTGCCAAAATGATTAAGGAAAATATTCCCTTGCCCTTACCACTATTTATGATTCCTCTGTGACAAAATAAAAGCTGGTTTGTACAGAAATGCAGGAAAAATTTTGCTCTTCAGATTGGGTTTTTTATTGTTGGCCCTTTTAAGTTATAAGGTATTGTCTCAGAGAGAGAGAGTGCACAGCTTATTTCTCATTTTTTTGACCTCAGCAGATTAGTAAGGAAGAAGAGGTGGTCTGGAAATACTTATAGGCCTTTGTAAATATATGAAAATGAATACTCCTACAGTTGAGTTCTTTTTTAAAACAATTTCTTTATCAGTTTTAGAAAGGAAATGCAAAGGCTATGCCCATACCAAAAGGTACTCTCTATTTTTAGTAGGCAATCTTCTCTAACTAGTTGGTTCTGTTTCAGTCTGGACCTCAAACATAGTGTGAAAAATACTTTTCCCTTTACATTATTATATGGAAAACACATCTATATAGCCATTAGTTAAGAAGGTCTTAGGGTTTTTTAATCTATTAACATGGATTACATATATGAGAGACACCATTTGCATAAAGTCGAGGTAGATGAATGAAATGATACACAAAAAGAAAAATAACAGGTGATGTGATAAAGCTAAGATAACCAAACTCAGAGTGAAGAACTCCCAACTCAAGCCTTTTTCAAACTAGATGCAAAATGATGCTGAAATCCAACTTAAGCGATATACTTGCAATTCTCTTACCTACTTAGAATATAAACGCAAAACTATCTAAAATATATTTTAAAATATCTTATTGACATAAATGTTCTTACAGAATTATGCTGGTACTAGTACAGATCTCTAGAGGCTCTTTTCTTGAAAGAGATAATTCAGTACAATGTTAGCCTTTAAAGAGAATATGTTTGAAAATATTAATATGCAAATATTAAATAACATTAAAATATCCTGAGTTCATGACTCACCCAGATTTTTTGAAAACTTTTTATAAATGGTCAGATGTAAACCATAAAGACCTCTACTTTAGCCACAGAAGTGTAAGTAACAAATTTTCATCTCATAAATGGTTTTACAATAAGATTAAAAAAATAATGAAGTACTTTCAGATGAACTATTCTATCTGTAATTCTAAAACTTCTTACATTTAAAAAGCATGCTGTTAAATTCATGAGATATTCTACACAAGAGAGTCACTAGAAATCCAACTCTTTTTAGTCTGTACGGTTTTGCAGTAATTGTGATTACTGTTACTCCTCACAGTTTGTTGCCCAACATTTCTTTTTCTGAGCCGGTTGCCTTCTTCAGTAAGTACACAAGGCTTGAGAACAAGAGCTTCTGCATGAAAAACTACAGGCTTAGCAAACTTCAAACGTCAACCTAATTCTTTGGTACACTCAGTTTTAGATTATCTTCTTCAGAAGAAATACTCCACCTTGAATCTTATTTACATGAGGAACCCCAGAAAACCTTATGCCAACAACTGCTTCTTTCTTTAAGAATAGAAAATTAACTGTCCTTCCTTTTTTTGTTTCCTCATAAAAAAATACAGTGAACAATTTTCATAAGCCTATTTCCCTTCTTTCCTTTGACATGAAAATATAGAAGCAAACTGACTTTTTATTTCTAATATACAACTTCAGCTAATCTCAAAAAGTTAGTTGGAAGCAATGCACAAAATTACAGAGTTCCACATGCAACAAAACAACTGTTACTTAAACCTCATCGGATCCATTTTTATTTGCAATATTCACATACCTTTCAAAGTAAAGTTCCAATTTTTAACAAATTTGACTTACTCTACTGCCTGCCAGACAGACCCACAGGATTCTATTATAACAGATGGTAACTACTTTTCCACATACTCCTACTGTTTAAGATACACTATTGTAACAATTTATGATGGTAAGATCAGCACAAAGCCATCACCCCCTTGTCTGGCTTTTGCCTATTTAAGGATTAGCCCTTACACCACAACTAATATGTAAATAAATACTTGCTAAATAATGAATGAGTTTATTTCTGCCATGTTTACCACTATCCACTGTAACTATATTTTTAACAATCAACGAACAATCTTGGGCCCTTTTGGGCACCTGTATTCTCCATGCATCAATATTCTCTTTTCTACTTTAAAAAAAATGTTTTTGCTGTATTTGCACAATTACCACACACACACACACACACACACACAAACACGACCACACATCTTCAAACCTCTGAGAAACTTAGGAACACATAATTGTGCTAGGTAATTCATTCAAAAGAAAACAGCAAGTTTAGTCAATTGGACAAAATACGATGTATTTCCTACTCTTAAGAAAAACATTTCCAAAGAGATTTCCATTTAATACTAAAGGAAAAATATAAACAGCTGCCCCCTCCAATTAACAAAATCGATCAACACTTCGTTCCAATGAAACAAGATGCATGGCACCATTTTATGCTCTGCATTATCCCAGGATGGTTAACTACAGAACCACAGGACACTGAACTGATTCCTAGAAAGTCTGATAAGAAACTAGACATATGTATTAAAACACACAGACATTACATATAGACAGATGCATGTGCTTACTATGACCTTAAGATTTCAATTCTCAAGTACAGTTTTTTAAAAATCCTTACTAGGAATCATAAAAAACTAAAATTCTTGCCTTTTAATCTTCAAGTAAGAGGATACGAGTGTAACTGGCATGTGTCCTCAACAGACACAGAATTCAGTCAAGACCACTCCATGATTTTGTGGGAGGCAGCACTCTAAATGTGTGACATGGTCTGAAGTCTGCGTCCCTAGGTAGTTCTCAGAGAAGTCCTTGTTTAGAGTTTGGACAAGATCATTGGTTCTCAAAATGTGGTCCCTGAAGCAGTTCTCTCAGCATCACCTGGAAACTTGTCAGAAATGAGAATTATGAGGTAACAGATGGATAGCCTGAATTAAGAAACTGTAAGAAGACCTACAAGGCTTGTTTCCACCTCCAGGCGATTGATATATAGTCAAGTTTGAGATCCTCTGAAACAGATAAAAGCCTTCTCCAAGGATCGAAATCCTACTGTCATCAGAGCAAATATATCTTCTAGAACTAGCGCTATGTTCAATTAAATGCACTTGATTATTCATAGTAGTCTGAGTAAAATATCACAATCAAACTTACCATATTCTATTAGATAGTACATAAAACTTCACATTTTCTCCAGGACAAAATTATATTAGTAAACTTTTCCCAATTAAGTAGACACTATGACAAATGTTTCATATCATTTTAATTCACGGTGGTGATCTACAATTAAACCCTCATGTTTGTAAGCAGGGGGCTTATTCTGTTGTGAAAAGGAAGGTACAGGTATTTTGTATCTATTTCTCAAGACCAGCTGCTACCTATATTTTCTCTCACTTTCCCATCCCATCTGTGAGAAATACTGGAGAATAACTCAAAAGTAGGTGCAACAACACGCTGGTGAAAACATGTTTAAAACAACCCAAAGAGTTCACATCAATAGAGCATTTTTGGATTCCCACCTACAGCAAAGGGTAATAAATCAGGACGCATTAGGCCTCACACGCTGAAAAAATTCTAACCCCCAAATAGAGCTGGTCCTAAAATGTGATGCAATGGAGTCTATTTCAGGAGTTAAGAAGGTGCAAAATGTTGTACCTAAGAATCATAACTCCCAAATATGAAAATGTGAGACTTCCAATGGTATCTTCAACTTTTCTGAGGCTATTACAAAAGGAGGGCAAAAATAATCCTTTGAAATAACATAAAGCTTGGGCTACTGTCAGGGACCAAAAGGAAAAGCTGTTAAAAACCAGCAGGGGTCAAGTTTAAAAGTTAACTTTTGCTCTCCAAGATAAAGGTTCCTTTTCCACCCAGTTTCTGTTTTGACAGGTGACTGCCTTACAACAGACTCCCTCCCTCCCTCCCTTCCTTTGACACCCTTAAGTCAGCCCCTCTTTCAGGGAAACAAATGCTCTTATCTCTTCACACCATAATTCTAAGGGGTTCTTACTAGCCAAATAAACTGACATAGTCTTAAAAACAATGTCCCTAATTTCTCTCAATTTCGTCAAGAAAACCATTGGAGAAGGCTACAAAACTTAATACTATTTTCCTGCTCCAGGCACACACGCAAAGTTGCCTTCATTGGGAATCTAAAAAGCATTTATTTTACAGTACTCAGAGCATATTAAAATCTTCTGCCCTGCCATCCCAGACCTATAAAACATTTATTCATGTAAGTGACTAAATCCTATGTGAAGATGATTAATGCACCCAGCAACCAATTTCATTTCCAATTTCCCATTTTCAAAAATTCCGTCAGGAGTATATACATTTCTTAAATTAGATACTTGCCCGTATTTCACATCAAAAGGCTTCCAAAAAACCAAAACAAACTCATAAAAAAGTCACTGAATGTATTTTAAAAGATCCTTTATACAGCACTTGTTGTATGTCTTCAGAGCTTTCAACACTTTAGATCTACTGAATCAACTAAATTTACACAAATACAAGAATGAAGCTTTGCAAAGCCTAAGTGTGAATACTTTTTCCTAATTTCTTATTTAGCATATTTACATTACCTTCTAATTAAGTTTGGTACTAAACTTCAATGAGATCAAATGTAAAAAAAAAAAAAAGCTTTAGAACCAAACCCAGGCAGAATTCTCTATTCCTCCTCCATGCTGCAATTCTGAGAGGTCACCTGGGCCAAAGACACAACATTTTAAGGCAAGATATGTTAATATAGCTTTAAAGAAACCTGTGGCCTTTAACTTCTTTTGGCTCCCTCAACACAATAACTCTTATTGAAAATCAAAACTCTTCACCCTACACTTCGTGGACCTAAGGTATATCAAGTGCTTTTGACATACACCTTCCACTCCATAGAGATATCAGTAAAATGGCCCTTAAGAAAATCAAACACAAAACAAAAAGCTCACACTGCCTCCTGCTGTTAGAAGGAAATTTCATGAGGTCAAAATGGTCCACAAACTGCACAGTGTAATAAAGCAAGAGACTTAAGTGTTCTCTTTTTCTCTTCTTTTTTAACCTAATGATCTGTTTCCTAATTAAAGCCACAAAAGGGCTGAGACACTATTCACAACCCACCCAAATGTACTGCAGAAAACACTACAATTTTCAGAAGTGAAAATCATATCCCCCAAACAAGCTTTAAACTGGATAGGTGTTTTAAACAAAGCAGAACACGAGAAAAGAAAGAAAAAAAAAAAACACTAAAACACCACCCTGCCTGACCAGTGGATGGTTACTCTCCCAGATCTAAGGCAGTCTTAGAGCTGGCTTCTCCCCTTCCTGCTCTCAGCCAGCAGAACAGATTCAATATCCAGTTCATCTTAACAGTCAGAGGGTACACCTTACCCCAGGCCTTCCTAGACCTTGATGATTATTTTCCATGTTTAAGGAGTTGGGAGTAATGTCTCCCAACTTGTCACTGACACTCCTCTCTTCAAAATCTGACAAACCACTCTTGGAGGCATCAGGCACCTGCCCCTGTCCACCTCAGCCATGATACTGTATTAAATCACTGAATATGAAACACAGAAACACAAACAATAGTTTGGATTTGTTTCTTTAAAAATGACATTTGTATTAAAAATCTTAAAATGAAGAGACAATGATTAACCGCGTGTATGGAATTAGAAATTACAAATTGTTAGAATTCTCTTGGTACATCACAACAGTAAAATTTTGCTCTGTGCTTCTGGAGGAACACCCTAAAACAGAAAACCAAAAATTAAAAAAAAAATTATATAAAAGGGGAGCTAAATACCTGAACATTGGAACAAAACGAAGCAAAAAATTTTAAAAAGAAAAAAAAAAAACCAACCCATTGCATTACAAGTAAGTTACATTTTAAAGGCTGGAAAGAATAAAGAATTCACCAAACAACAGGCCCTATTGTCCTGGCTCCTTCAGGAAGATTATTAAAAGTCAACTGGGAAGTAGTTTGGGGAGGAATAACAGATTCTGGGATCTGGTGGGAAGTTCACAGGTTGGCACCGGCTGGAACAGCTGAGTCTTGAAGGCACTCTGCAGACACAGGGGTGCTGGGGGCCCTGAATCACATTTGCGAAGTTTCTGTACTGTAGTTTAAAGAGCTATTAAAACCATGTATGGCCAACCAATACGAACAAAAAGCTAAATCTAAAAAAACACACACACAACAGTACACACAAAAATGTGCAGATCTGTAACATTTTTTTTTTTCACAGCTGATAAAAAAAAATACTACCGTTCTCCCCCAGACTCCCCTTTGATACAGTAGGTAAACAAAATAGATTTTTTCCCCCCCACAAATTATCAGCAGACACTTTCTGGCACCCCACACTGCATTGGCATCAGTGTTAACAGTCCCAGTTCAGATGTGCAATACTTCAGATTGGATACACTGTAACAAGAATCCAACTTTGCATAGACATCCTCAGAATCGAAATCAGTCACGGGGTTGCCTTTCCAAGCTGGCAGAAAAGGAACCCGATCTTAATTTCCAGCTACTCCTGGAAAACAAGGAAAAAACAAAAGTTTCTTCCTCTCCTCCTGCTCCTTCATTTGGTTCTCCCGGACTTCCTTCCGTGTTTTTCAAACTTGGAACTAGAAAAACGGTTGTTGACAGAAAAACAAAACAAAAAATCCCCCCTTTTCCACCTTCTCACCGTCCTCTTCCGCCCCCACCCCATTTCTTTTTTTTTTTTTTTTTTTCTCCCAGACTGAAACTTTCGCCTGCCGGTGTCAAGCCGCCAATACAGGGCCCCACGGGCTGCTTCAATGGGGAAATATGCGTCAACCAAAATCAATGAGAAACGTACATGCTGCAAAGATCCACATTTCCACCGGGACTCGGATGGTCATGACGGGACAACCCCTCGGAAACGGGGCAGGGGCGGGGGACGCGGCCACCGCGGCCAGGCGGGCGCCAAGAGCCCCCCGGCCGACGCAAAGTCATCTCCAATCTCAAAGCAAGAAGAGAAATCACATTTAGAAGAGTCGGGTGCGTTTGGCTTTTGTGCGCAGAGCGCGGCTGTCGCGCGGCAGCCGCGGGCGCCTCAGAGGATCACGCAGGCCGAGCAGCAGCCCTCATCGCCGTTGGGCTGCGCCGCGTAGTTCATCTGCCGCACGATCTCGGCGAACAGCTCGTCCACCGAGGCTTTGTTTTTGGCCGAAGTCTCCATGAAGGGGCAGCTCCACTCCTCCGCCAGGGCCTTGCCCTCGCCGAATGAAACCTCGCGCTCGCCCTCCAGGTCCACCTTGTTGCCCACCAGAATCATGGGCACGCGCTCGTACCGCTTCACGCGGATGATCTGGTCCCGCATGGGCTTGATGTCCTGGAAGCTCTGCTGGTTCACAAGGCTGTACACGAGGATGAAGCCCTGGCCATTCTTGATGTACAGGTCCCGCATGGATGCGAACTGCTCCGTGCCCGCCGTGTCCAAGATCTCCAGCACCGACGGCGATGAATCCACTTCAATCTCTTTGCGGTAGAAGTCCTCGATGGTGGGGTCGTACTTCTCGATGAAGGAGCCGGTCACGAACTGCACCGTGAGCGCGGACTTGCCCACGCCGCCCGAGCCCAGCACCACCACTTTGTACTCTCTCATGGCTCCGCAGGCGTTCTCGCTGCGCCTGCCACGGCCCCGTCGGGGCTGCGCACCGGAGGAAAGCTGGGCTTGGTGGCTGGACTCCTCTGTCCTCAGCTCTGCAGGAAAAACTCAGGAGATGACCGAGGAACGCAGGACGCGGAAATCACCAAGCGGGGGCCGGGCGCCGGGCCGGCCGGCGCGGCGGCGCGTCCCTGCAGCGCGGGTCCGGGGCCCCGAGGCAGCCCACGGCGGCAGGAGCAGCCTGGGCGGCGGATCGGGAGGACAATGCCGGCAGCCGGTGAAAGGCGAGGGCTGCAGCTTCTCTCCGCAGCAGCCCAGGAAGGCGAGGAGGCGGCGGCGGCGGCGGGCTGCGGAGGCGGCTGCTAATTGCGCGCCGGGCCGGGACGCGCGTGGCATGAGTCCCCGCAGAGCGTGCGCCCACCGCCGCGGCCCTTCGAGCTCTCTCCCGCAGCCTCCGCGGGGCGAGGGCTTCCTACTCGCCGCGCGCAGCCCTGCCCGCCCCGCCCTGCCGAGCATGCCCACTGCGTCGCTGCCGGCCCCGCCCGCCGGATCCCCGGCTCCTGGTTTTCCGGGGGGCCGGACGGGGGTGGGGCTGTAGGCGGAGCTAGCGGTTTGATTCAAGGCTAGCGGATTCGGGATAGGTACTAGTACAGGCGCCGGAGAAATGTGCGGGGGTGTATGGGTGTTAAGAGACTGGCTGGGACAGCTCCAGAGGGAGGACGGAGGCCACCTTCCTTGGCCGACTTGGCTTTAGTGCATAGGAGTCCCGGCTCTATGAGAAGAGGGCGGGCGCCGCGGGCCACCCCGGGAGCAGGCGGGTCTCTTGCCGCTCCTTTTATCCAAAGCTGGTGGACGCCACTCCCCGAGCCCCGGCGGGTGTGCCTGCCGAAGGCCGAGACCCAAAGAACATCTGGGTCTGTGATAGACGGGCGGAGCATCTTTCCCACACTCTAGGCGTGGCCCTTTCTACCCAGCCTTCTCTGGCGGACTTTCCTTGCACTTCATCCTTCAGACAAAGAAAGCAGGAACATTCGGCCTGAAACCTGTCCGGAGGAGGGAAGGGGCAGCCTCTTAGAGATCAGGGCGGTCTCCAGGCTGGGACTCAGAAGGCCCCACCCACCTCCTCACTCGGCTAGGGCCAAAACCCGGAGAGTGAAAGCACCAGCCGATCCGCAGTCAGCCCGGGCGCCGGTAGCTAGTCAGGGCATGCTCAGTGGGCGGAGTAGGTTTGGGGGTTTGGAAGTAGGAAGCCTGTGCAGTGCACACCCACGCTCCAGCTCAAATTACCTCTCCCAGACTCGGGACCCATTGGTCCCGGGGCGCAAATCTCACACCCTCGAACGTTCTTCCATTGGCTACTGCCAAGGTTTTATCAGTTTGGGCTGCTTCATTGGCTAAAAAGTAGCCTCCGCTCGTGATTGGTTATTTATAGAGATTGAGTTGAGAGGCGGAGGCACAGCTGTTCTTTCTCTGCTCTCCGCCGCCCCCTTCCTCCCACTTCCCCAACCTAGTCGTTTTGAAGCTAAGAGTGAAAAAATAAAAGGAATTTAGGCGGAGAGCTCAGAGCTAAATATAGTCCTTTGTTGGTGTTTTCAAGTCTGACTTCTCGGTGCCCAGTCACGACTGTCCGTTAAAGGGAGCTGGTTACAGTTCTTGGTCCTCAAGAAATGGCAAAGTTTCCAAGGTGGTTTTTTTTAAAAATTTTCCCCAGGGAGGGGGAGGGGCTAGGATGTGGAAATGGGCCACACTGCATTCAGCTCACCCGGTGGGGTGGGGGAATGCCCAGGCTTGCCTTTGGTAAACATCTCTGCTCTGCGGCGGGCATTCGCTAAACTGGGCTTGGCTCCTACTCACAGGAACTGCCGGCGAGATGCCTTGGCTTGTTCCAGGCCTCTCCTTTCTCGGAGGAGAGATGTCAAGACCTGTCAAAAGGCTAAGCAATGATAGCGTGGGCCCGGGGGAAGGGGTGGGAGGGGACCAGGCATCAACCCTGGCTTGGTATCCCGTCGACGCCACTTCTCACTGGTTTAACCGTCTGCATTGGAGGGACAACAGAAATGGTGTACTAATGCTTGGTTTCAGGGCCTTAGTCCCGTTGTGACTCAGGGCCGCGTTGCCAGTTAACCTTCTTTGAACCTCTAGCTATAGCTCGTAGAACGCACAGCTGCAACTTGAAGTCCTGGCCATGGGACCCAATGGCAATGGGTCCTGGGCAGCCCCCAGGGCCTTGGGTGGGCGGAGCCCATTCCTGCGCCTGGCTTCGCTATTTAGTGGAGAGAGGGGTTATAAGAGTGCTTCGCTGGTTAACCCTGATATGCTGCTGCTGCTAAGTCGCTTCAGTCATGTCCGACTCTGTGCAACCCCATAGACGGCAGCCTACCAGGCTCCCCCGTCCCTGGGATTCTCCAGGCAAGAACACTGCAGTGGGTTGCCATTTCCTTCTCCAAGGAAAAGTGAAAGTGAAGTCGCTCAGTCGGGTCTGACTCAGCGACCCCTTGGACTGCAGCCTACCAGGCTCCCCCGTCCATAGGATTTTCCAGGCAAGAGTACTGGAGTGGGGGCCATTGCCTTCTCCAACCCTGATATAATTCTCCAGATACCTTTCAAGGCAAACTCACCTAATATAGCGGGAGCGATCCTCGCGTTTACCCAGTTTCATGTTTGCCAGGCGTTTTACATGTGCTATCTTATTTACTCCTCATAAAAATAGTAATTATACCTATTTTAAAAATGAGGATACTGAGACCCTAAGATGTCGCATAACTGGCATGAAATTTCACAGCGCGAGTGGTCACGCTGGGATCCTGACCCAGGTGTTTGGGTGCAGAACCTGGTCTTGTAACTATTAGGAATGCTACTTTCTAACAAGAAAGTTTCCAGATGGTACTCTTTCTTAGGTTGACTTCTGAGGTAGTATGAACAGACTGGCTCTTAAGCCCAAGCTAGAGGGACCCATGTCCACCCCCTGACTCTTCTGACAGTGCCCCTCCCCACAGGGAGGGGCTAGAACCCACCTGCAGACCATGTCCCAGGGGGTCAGAATCCTGGAATCCCCTCCCCAGATAGGACCCAACCCTCTCCTAGGATCTGCTTGGCCCTCTGAACTCACCCCTGTGTGCAGGAGTGGGTCCTTGTTGGAGTGCGGGTGGTGCTTGGACCCATGAGCTAAGGCGTGCCCTCCCAGCACTTCGGGCCCCTGCTTAACTGCACGAAGAGGGGTCCCTTCTAGTCAGCTTTGTCTTCCCTGCCACTTTCCAGCCTGGCTCTTGGAGAAGTCTAAGAATTTGTGATTCACACCTGACCATTCAGGTCTTGCAAAGAAGTATTTGTCAAGGTGGGAGGACAGATCATATTTTAACACCATGTTATCTTGATTTTAGGGCTTCTCTGGTGGCTCAGACGGTAAAGCATCTCCCTGCAATGCGGGAGTTTCGGGTTCGATCCCTGGGTGGGGAAGATCCCCTGGAGAAGGAAATGGCAGCCCACTCTAGCACTCTCGCCTGGAAAATACCATGAACAGAGGAGGCTGGTAGGCTACAGTCCATGGGGTCACAAAGAGTAGGTCACGGCTGAGCGACTTCACTTATCTTGATTTATAACTGATTTATAACTGCTACTTGGGCCTCTGTCCTCTAGCCCACAGATGTTAGGTGTGGTTCTGAGTATGATATAGTAGAAAATACTTTGTCCTTATGGGCCAGGTGTCTAATATCAAGTATTACTTATCAATTATTGTCTGAGACCTTGGGCAAGGCCCTCAAGTTGCTCCCGACCTTAGTTTCTCTAAAGTGGTGATAATAAAGTTTGCCCCACCCACCGAGCTACCCAAGGAACCTTGGAGAATATCTGATGACCAAATGCTTCATTTTACATCACAGCCAGTGAGCAGAATTAGAACCCTGGTATCCTGGCTGCCCCTTTTCAAGGTGCCAGCCTATACTCAGAGGATAATTAGCAAATAATGGATGGAAACATGCTTTTAAAGATGCAGTGTACCATATATTCATGACAATTACAACCCAGGTGTCTTGACAGCCATATCTAGAAGAGACGATCTTCAGGACTCTGGGTAGTTATGCAGATGGGTATTTTTGAATCTTGGTGGCCTCTCTGGTACCAAAGAGTTGCCACACTTTGAATCTTTCCCATTAAGGATTCTTTGATAACAATTTTTATTACACTCAGATAGTCTCCCTCAGAAAGATTTCCATTGGGGCCTTGGGATTCAAAATGAAGTAATGAATGAAATTACTGATGCACATATTTTTAAAGTTGATCACTTCTTCCTGTGAAATTTGTTAGGTGTCTTTATGTACCTTCCTTATGGTATAATCCTGTGTCATATCCAGTTATCCTGTACCATAATTATTTACATGTCTGTACTGTGTCACTGTGTGAAGTCCTTGAGGTCAGAGGCTACACCTGGCTCATCTTTGGAGCCACCTCTGTCCTTCCCCCAGTAAGAGTGCCTACATAGGAGTCCCACAATTAACTATTCATGGGTATATGAATGGCATTTTGTCCCTTTCCCAAACTCTCTTTGTGGTAAAAGATATACTAATTCTTGGTGAGACAAAACATTTCCTGTATCCTTAGAAAACTGTAAAATATTAATGTTTAAGTCTCCCTGAGTCTTAAAGATGCTGGAGTAGTAAAGTCTACCCTTATATGGATGGAAACATATAAACACTTATATGGATGGAAATGCTGTCTGGTGTGGTTCTGAGTATGTGGGAAAAAATACCAAAGCTCCCAGTAGATAAACTCTGAAGATTTCAAACGTTTGTGCAGATAATACACAAAAGACACCTTTAGAAAACAATCTGAAGTAAAAGCTAACAGATGAAGAACTACTTAATCTTTGGTATTGACTATTATATACACAGTGATCCCTACCTGGCCTGGCTTACACAGTGAGCTTCTGTGACACTGGTTTTGGGCCTTCAAAGAATTAGAGGGTTTGCTAGAACATGAATCTTTTAAGTCCTCCAGAAAATAAGTACCCATCTGTCCTCTTCATTTATACAAAAGTGGAGGTTTATTTCATCATGTTCATAGTTTTAGCTGGCTTGACTTGTAGATAAACAAATAATTCTAAAAAAAATTCTAATTTTGAAAATATCAGGGGTAAGTTGAGAGTAACCATGTAGCATTATTTTAAAGGGATGTTACTGTAAGACTAACTGTGCCTTTCAGAGTTCTCAGTAAATATTTGTTAAGGACCTGAACATGTTATAACCAGGCATCCACAAGCAGGCTTAAGATGTTTCATTTTATCAGTGGTCTTTAAAAAATAATCTCCAGTTATGCCCCTAAAAATATTCATTAGTCAGCCAAACCATCATCATTTCATACTCTTCATATTGCACTTTAGGCAGCCAACTTGTAAGAACAATGGCTTGCACTCCTTGTAATGAGATTTTATATCTTAAAAAATGTTTTAAAATTCTAGCATGGTAATTAAAGAGAGACAAATATATGCCTGGTTTTATAATTTCACTGTTTGCCCCTTATGTGTACTCTGATTGGATTTTTTTTCTCCTTTTAAAATTATTTTTCAAAGGATAATGTAGGTGAGTTAAATTTTAAATTAAATAACCTCTTACAATCTGTCAAGCTTTTTGCAAACCTTTCGATAGGCCCAAATAAAGAAATAGAAAAATCAAAATAACTATTGTCTCAAGGCTATCATATTAGAATTAAATATGATCTCACTATATACATTCATGTGCTGTGTCATTTTTGATGATAAAAACCACTCCTAACTCCATGAAAATGTTATCCTGGGCTGAAGTGTTACACACACGTGGGCAACTACCACACAACTGCTCAGTGGATTTGAGTTCTATCATAGAATCTTACTAACGGTTTGGCCTACTGTCATTATTTTACATGTTTTTTTTTTTTTTTTTTAAAGAAAAATCTTTTCTAAGATAAATGACCTCTATAGGGTCTGAGATTTGCCTGAGACCCTGATCTGTAGAGAAAGGAACAAAATGGGCTTAGAGCACTACTTTTATGTGATGAATATATTCTCACTCAAGAGAAATTTTAAATTGATTTCATTGATCCTGTTTTTCATATTTGAAAGCACAGTTACACATCTTAGTCTGTCTAAGATTTGTCTCCTTAGACCTGGCATTCCAGAGAAACAAATATAGCAAGAATAGAAGCTATGCCTTAGATCCATTAAAAAGCACTTTCTTCTTGTAAAATTGTCATTATATGCAGATGATATGATACTATATACAGAAAACCCTAAAGACTCCACACAAAAACTGCTAGAACTAATAAATGAATTCAGTAAGGGAGCAGGATACAAGATTAACATATAGAAATTAACTGCATTTCTTTACACCACAATGAAATATCCAATGGAATGTAAAAAAAAAAAAAGAAAGAAAATGTACCTTTTAAAATTATATCTGCAGAAATAAAACACTTAGGAATAAACCTGACCAAGGATGTGAAAGACTTATATGCTGACAACTATAAAACATTTATAAAGGAAACTGAATATTATTCAAAGAAATGGAAAGACATTCCATGCTCTTGAATTGGAAGAATTTATATTGTTTAAACAGTCATTCTATCCAAGGCAATCTACACATTTAATGTAATCCCTATCAAATTACTAATGGCATTTTTCACAGTGGTAGAACAAATAATTCTATTCCTATGGAACATGAAAGACCCAGGATTGCCAAGGATTAGTGAAGAAGAACAAGAAAGCAAGAAGCATAAACTTCCTAGACTTCAGACAATACTACAAAACTACAGTAATCAAAACACTGTATACTGGCACAAAAACAGATATATGGATCTACAGAACAGCATAGAGAGACCAAAATAAACCCATACACCTACAGTCAAGGCTTCATACTCCAAGCCAGGCATCAATAGTATGGGAACCGTGAACTTCCAGATGGTCAAGCTGGAGTTAGAAAAGGCACAGAAACCAGATATGAAATTGCCAACATCCACTGGATCATCGAAAAAGCAAGAGAGTTCCAGAAAAACATCTGCTTTACTGACTGTGCCAAAGCCTTTGACTGTGTGGATCACAACAAAATGTGGAAAGTTCTTCAAGAGATGGGAATACCAGACCATCTGACCTGCCTCCTGAGAAATCTGTATGCTGGTCAAGAAGCAACAGTTAGAACCGGACATGGAAAACCAGACTGGTTCCAAATTGGGAAAGGAGTATGTCAAGGATGTATATTGTTACCCTGCTTATTTAACTTCTATGCAGAGTACATCAGGCAAAATGCCAGGCTGGATGAAGCACAAGCTGGAATCAAGATTGCCAGGAGAAATATTAATAACCTCAGATATGCAGAAAGTGAAGAGGAACTAAAGAGCCTCTTGATGAAAATGAAAGAGGATAGTGAAAAAGCTAGGCTAAAACTGAACATTCAAAAAACTAAGATCATGGAATCCAGTCCCATCACTTCATGGCAAATAGATGGGGAAACATTGGAAACAGTGACAGACTTTATTTTGGGGGGCTCCAAAATCACTGCTGATGGTGACTGCAACCATGAAATCTAAAGACACTTGCTCCTTGGAAGAAAAGCTAGATAGCATATTAAAAAGCCAACAAAGGTCTGTCTAGTCAAAGCTATGGTTTTTCCAGTAGTCATGAATGGATGTGAGAGTTGGACTATAAGGAAGGCTGAGTGCCGAAGAATTGATGCTTTTGATCTGTGGTGTTGGAGAAGACTTTTGAGAATTCCTTGGATTGCAAGGAGATAAAACCATTCAATCCTAAAGAAAATCAGTCCTGAATATTCATTGGAAGGACTGATGGTGAAGCTGAAACTCCAATACTTTGGGCACCTGATGTGAAGAACTGACTCATTGGGAAAGATCCTGATGCTGGGAAAGATTGAAGGCAGGAGGAGAAGGGGATAACAGAGGATGAGATGGTTGGATGGCATCACCAATTTGATGGGCATGAGTTTGAGCAAGCTCCAGGAATTGGTGATGGACAGAGAAGCCTGGAGTGCTGCCATCCATGGGGTCACAAAGAGTGCCAAACAACTGAATGACTAAACCAAACTGAACCTACATCAACTAATCCTCACCATAAGAGGCAAGAATATACAATAGGAAAAGGACAGTCTCTTTAGCAAGTGGTATTGGGAAAGTTGGACAGCCAGATATAAATCAATGAGGTCAGAACACACCCTCTCGCCATATAGAAAAATAAGGTCAAAATGGCTTAAAGACTTAAAGCTAAGACATGACATCATCAAACTGCTAGAAGAGATCACAGGCAAAACATTCTCTGATGTAAATCATACCAATTTCTTAGTCCCCCAAGGCAGCAGAAATAAAAAAAAAATAAACAAATGGGACCTAATCAAACTTACAAGCTTTTTCACAGCAAAGGAAACCATAAGTGGGAGAACATATTTGCAAATTATGCAACAGACAAGGGTTTAATTTCCAAAATATACCAACAACTCATACAACAACAACAACAAACAACCCAACCCAAAAAGAGCAGAAGAGCTAAATAAACATTTTTCCAAAGAAGAAATATAGATGGCCAACAGGCACATAAATAGATGCCCAACACCACTAATTATTAGAAAAATGCAAGTCAAGACTACAGTTAGGTACCACTTCATACTGGTCAGGATGGCCATCATGAAAAAGTCTACAGATAACAAATGCTGAAGAGGGTATGGAGAAAATGGGCCCTTGCTACCCTACTGGTGGGAATATAAGCTGGTTCAGCCACTGTGGAGGTTGGAGCTTCCTCAGAAAATCAAAAATAGAATTACCATAGGATCCAATCATCCCACTCCTGTGCATATAGCCAGTCAAAACTATAATTAAAAAAGATACATGCACCCATGTTCACAGCAGCACTACTCACATAACCCAGACATGCAAACAGCCTAAATGTCCATCGACAGATGAAGAGATAAAGATGACGTGGCACATATATACAATGAAATACTACTCGGCCATAAAAAGGACCAAAACCATGCTATTTGCAGCAACATGGATGCAACAAGAGACCATCACACTAAGTGAAATAAGTCAGAGGAAGACAAACACCATATGATGCCACTTATATGTGGAATCTCAAATGAGACACAAAAGAACCAATCTAGGAAACAGCATCAGACATGGGGAACAGACTGGTGGTTGCTATGGGGAAAGAATGAGTGGGAAGCTGGGGTTAGCAGATGTATGCTTTTCTATATAGAATGGATAAACAACAAGGTCCTACTGCATAGCACAGAGAACTGCATTTAATAACCTATGATAAACCATAATGGAAAAGATTATAAAAAACACCTCTTTATAACTGAATAATTTGCTATACATCAGTAATTAACACAACACTGTAAATCAACTAAAGTTCAATAAAATAATAACATTTTAAAAAAAAGGACTTTCACTTTCTTTTTTGTCACC
The DNA here is from genome assembly GCF_019320065.1 of Cervus canadensis. NCBI lineage: Eukaryota > Metazoa > Chordata > Mammalia > Artiodactyla > Cervidae > Cervus > Cervus canadensis. The sequence goes on from NC_057392.1 coordinate 87,514,780, forward strand.
AACCACTAGATTAAAGGAGTCGCCTTCTCTCTTGCAGGGACAAAAATCCATCACTTCCATTGACGCTGGAGGAAGCCTACCATTCTTTCTGCAGTAGTGGCTCCAATAAATCCTTCAAAATTTGTGGTTTTGATGGAGACAGTGAGAGTCTATATTGAGGGAGAGGAAGCTCTCTGTAAATTACCATCAGCCGTCAGGTTTGGTTTAAGGAGTCTGCCAAAGGGGTTTCTATTTTACTTGCAATTACACTACCTTGTGATAGAAAGTTTCAGAAAAGGATCTGTGGTGATATCTTGGGAAGATAACACTAGAACTGCAGAATTCAGGCTATTTAAATAATTTTATGATTATTGTATTCAGTTCTGTTGTAGAAGTTTGTTAACTGTTCCGAAGATTTTTTTCTTTCTTTGTTTTAAAACTTACATTTAAAAGAAAGATTACTGGACTATTATTCAACTATGGCAATGTGAACATATTACCCCTGAACTATAAAAACCAAATCCTTTCTGTTAAGGAATTTATGTCCTTAAAAAAACCTTATTGCCATGTAGAATATAATTATATAGAGTTATTGAAAAGGAGTGATCATAGGAAACTTATCAAACATTTCCATGTTTCATGTAAGCTAAATGTTTTAAACAAGCAGTTGGCAAACTTTTTTCAGTAAAGGGCCAGAGAGTAAATATTTCAGATTTTGCAGACCATACATCTCCATTGCAACTACTCAAATATGCCCCTGCAGTATAAAAGCAGCCATAGACAATATGTAAATAAATGCATATGACTGAGTTCCATAACACTTTCTTTACAGAAACAGGTGGTGGGCTGCCTTTGGCCCACAGGTTCATGGTTTGCCAATCTCTAGGCTATGTATTAAGAAAATATCCTCATTTGTTGCTGGAGGCCAAACACATAATCAAAATGAAGTACTAACCTGTCACTGGATATAACCATAACTCTTGACTTCAATCTATAGTGAAAGTGAAAGTTGTTCAGTTGTGTCCGACTCTTTGCAACCCCATAGACTATACAGTCCATGCAATTCTTCAGGCCAGAATACTGGAGTGGATAGCCTTTCCCTTCTCCAGGGGATCCTCCCAACCCAGATATCAAACCCAGGTCTCCTGCATTGCAGGCAGATTCTTTTCCAGCTGAGCCACAAAGGAAGCCCTTTAATCTATAGTGAACTACTACTCAAATAGTGAATATACAGCCACAATTCTACATAACTTTAGGAAATTGTTTATAACTTACAAAATATTCAGATTTATATTTTTACACATGTACTTTAAATGTGTTTTCAATAGTTAAAGTAACACCCATCTTTTGTTGGACTTCTTAACTTTTTCTTATTGATTTATAATTGTTGACTATGTATTATGGTTATGTTATATAATAAGGATATTAACCTCTGATAATCACATACTTTGAAAATAACTATTAGTTTGTTATCAGCCCATGTTTATGCTTTTTCATTAATATTTTAAAAAATATTCTATTTGAATTTATTGACTTTTTTCTTTTGGGTTTTCTTTTAGAAATTCGTGCCACAAATATAAAGCTGTCTTACACACCAGGATATTTATAAAACTAGTGTTATGTAAGTTTTTATAGATGTGACCACATGGATCACAGCCTTGTCTAACTCAATGAAATTATGAGCCATGTAGTGTAGGGCCAGCCAAGATGGATGGGTCATGGTGGAGAGTTCTGACACAACGTGGTCCCCTGGAAAAGGAAATGGCAAACCACTTCAGTATTCTTACCTTGAGAACCCCATGAACAGTATGAAAAGGCAAAAAGATAGGACACTGAGAAATGAACTCCCCAGGTCGGTAGTTGCCCAATACGCTACTGGAGAAGAGCAGAGAAGTGACTCCAGAAAGAATAAAGAAATGGAGCCAAAGTGAAAACAACACCCAGTTGTGGATGTGACTAGTGATGGAAGTAAAGTCCAATGCTGTAAGAACACTGTTGCACAGGCACCTGGGAATGTTAGGTTCATGAATCAAGGTAAAGTTGAAGTGGTCAAACAGGAGATGGAAAGAGTGAACATTGACATTTTAGTAATCACTGAACTAAGATGGAAAGGAATGGGTGAATTTAATTCATATAACTATTATATCTACTACTGTGGGCAAGAATCCTTTAGAAGAAATGGAGTAGCCCTCACAGTCAACAAGAGAGTCCCAAATTCAGTACTTGGGTGCAATCTCAAAAATGACAGAATGACCTCTGTTCATTTCCAAGGCAAACTATTCATTATCACAGTAATCCAAGTCTATGCCCCTACCACTAATGCTGAAGAAGTTGAATTTGAATGGGTGTATGACTATCTATGAGATCTTTTAGAACTAACACCCAAAAAAGATGTCCTTTTCATCATAGGGGACTGGAATGCAAATGTTGGAAGTCAACGGATACCTGGAGTAAAGGGCAAGGTTGGCCTTGGAGTACAAAATGAAGCAGGGCAAAAGCTTACAGAGTTTGCCAAGAGAATTTACTGGTCACAGCAAATACCCTCTTCCAACAACACAAGAGATGAATCTACACGTGGACATCACCAGGTGGTCAAGCCAAGCCAGGCTTCCCAAAATCAGACTGATTATATTCTTTGCTGCCAAAGATGGAGAAGCTCTATACAGTCAGCAAAAATAAGACCAGTAGCTGACTGTGGCTCAGATCATCAACTTATTGCCAAATTCAGGCTTAAATTGAAGAATGTAGGGAAAACCACAAGACAATTCAAGTATGATCTAAATCAAATCCCTTAGGATTATACAGTAGAAGTGACAAATAGATTCAAGGGATTAGATCTGATAGAGTGCAGGAAGAATGATGGATGGAGGTTCATGACATTGTACCTGAGGCGGTGATCAGAACCATCCCCAAGAAAACAATGCAAAAAGGCAAAATGGTTGTCTGAGGAGGCCTTACAAATAGCTGAGAAAAGAAGAGAATGAAAAGCAAAAGAGAAAAGGAAAGATATACCTATTTGAGTGCAGAGTTCCAAAGAATAGCAAGGAGAGACAAGAAAGCCTTCCTCAGAGATCAATGCAAAGAAATAGAGGAAAACAATAGAATGGGAAAGACTAGAGATCTCTTCAAGAAAATTAGAGATACCAAGGGAACATTTCATGCAAAGATGGGTTCAATAAAGGACAGAAATGGTATGGACCTAACAGAAGCAGAAGATATTAAGAAGAGGTGGCAAGAATACACAGAAGAAACTATACAAAAAAGATCTTCACGACCCAGATAATCACAACGGTGTGATCACTCACCTAGAGCCAGACATCCTGGAATATGAAGTCAAGTGGGTGTTGGGAAGTATCACTACGAACAAATCTAATGGAGGTGATGGAATTCCACTTGAGCTATTTCAAATCCTAAAAGATGATGCTGTGAAAGTGCTGCACTCAATATGTCAGAAAATTTGGAAAACTCAGCAGTGGCCACAGGACTGGAAAAGGTCAGTTTTCATTCCAATCCCAAAGAAAGGCAATGCCAAAGAATGTTCAAACTACTGCAAAATTGAATTCATCTCACACGCTAGCAAAGTAATGCTCAAAATTCTCCAAGCTGGGCTTCAACATGAACCGTGAACTTCCAGATGTTCAAGCTGGATTTAGAAAAGACAGAGGAACCAGAGATCAAATTGCCAACATTCACTGGATCATCAAAAAAGCAAGAGTTCCAGAGAAACATCTACTTCTGCTTTATTGACTACTGCAAAGCCTTTGACTGTGTGGATCACAACAAACTGTGGAGAATTCTTTAAGAGATGAGAATACCAGACCACCTGACCTGCCTCCTGAGAAATCTGTATGCAGGTCAGGAAGCAACAGTTAGAACTGGACACGGAACAATGAACTGGTTCCAAATTGGGAAAGGAGTATGTCAAGGCTGAATATTGTCACCCTGCTTATTTAACTTATATTCAGAGTACATCATGTGAAATGCCAGGCTAGATGAAGCACAAGCTGGAATCAAGATTGCTGGGAGAAATACCAATAACCTCAGATATGCAGATGACACCACCCTTATGGCAGAAAGTGAAAAGGAACTAAAGAGCCTCTTGATGAAAGTGAAAGAGGACAGTGAAAAAGCTGGGTTTAAACTCAACATTCAAAAAAGTTTGATCATGGCATTTGGCCCCAGAACTTCATGACAAATAAATGGGGAAACAATGGAAACAGTGACAGACTTTATTTTCTTGGGCTCCAAAATTACTGCAGATGGTGCCTGCAGTCATGAAATTAAAAGATGCTTGCTCCTTGGAAGAAAAGCTATGACAAACCTAGACCACATGTTAAAAAGCAGAGACGTTACTTTGCCGACAAAGGTCCATCTACTCAAAGCTATGGTTTTTCTAGTAGTCATGAATGGATGTGAAAGTTGGACCATAAAGAAAGCTGAGCGCCAAAGAATTGATGCTTTTGAACTGTGGTGTTGGAGAAGACTCTTGAGAGTCCCTTGGACTGCAAGGAGATCAAACCTGCCCATCCTAAAGGAAATGAGGCCTGAATGTTCATTGGAAGGACTGATGCTGAAGCTGAAACTCCAATAGTTCGGGCATCTGATGCAAAGAACTGACTAACTGGAAAAGACCCTGATGCTGGGAAAGATTGAAGTCAGGAGAAGGGGATGACAGAGGATGAGATGGTTGTATGGGTCACCGACTTGATGGACATGAGTTTGAGTAAGCTCCGGGAGTTGGTGATGGACAGGGTGCTGCAGTCAGTGGGACATGTCTGAGCGACTGAAATGTACTGAACTGCAAATAACTATTAGTTTGTTATTAGTCCTTGTTTGTGCTTTTTCACTAATATTTTTAAATACATCATATTTGAATTTACGGACCTTTTTCTTTTGGGGTTTTCTTTCTGAATTTCATGCCACAAGTAGAAATTTGTCTCACTTTCCTGGATGTTTATATAACTAGTGTTATGTAAGTATTTATAAATACTAGGGTTTTCTTCTAGCATTTTAAGTTTTTCTTTTTATGGTTACATTTAGGCTTGCTTTTCAATTGAGAAATAATTCAGTCATTTATTCAGTAGGAATTCAGTGTCAGTAAAGAGAGACTGAAATCCAAGCAGTAGGATGTCCATTGCTTAGAAGTTTCTGAGGGGAGGGCAGAGGAGGTGTCTGAAAACTCTGGTGGTGAGGCTGGGAAAACATCTTTCTTCTTGCACAGGAAAGAAGAAGAGCCACAAGACCCAAAAACTGGAACTGAGAAGGTGAAAATATGAGAGTTCAAACTGCAAACGACCTTCTCTCTGTAAATCAAAATGATAAGGCACCTGCTGAAGGAAGGGAGGCCAAGTGTGGGTTTGGGAACCGGAGCAGAAATCAAACTGTTTTATACCAGCAACTGTGCAGCACACAGCAAGAAGCTGATAAATTTTCGTTACATGAAGAGGCCAGTTCATCTTGTTTTTAATTAAGAAGTATACTGATAATCCCTCTTGAGTCTGTCCAGCCAGATTCTGTTACAATTTCTGAAGGCATTTTCTCAATACATACAAATAAATAATTATCAAGTTATCATCTCATCTCCCACATGCCCATACCTTTAGTGAAAATATACACAAAAACCTGTGACTTAACGTGGTTAAAAATTCCATTACTAATGGGAAATTAAATCAACTCACGAAACTTTCTTAACTATGTAATCTCTTGAGTTTCTCTATTTCATGCTAAATTATAATAAAACCTTGGGTACCTAACCTCAGAGAATCATTTTGAGTAGTGGAATAATCTGACTAGAAAATATCACTGTTGTACAGGGTGTCCTGTTACCATAAGAAAAAATATTTATATTCTTTTCTTTAGATAAACCCTGTTTACCATAATAAATTTAAAATGTATAATAAAGCAGAAAGAAAAATAATAATAAATTACCGCTAAACAAAAACTTAACAATTTGGTTAATAGTCTTCTTGTCTTTCTGCCATGGAATTATTTGAAAAATGGGCTTCCCTTGTGGCTCAGCTGGTAAAGAATCTACCTGCAGTGTGGGAGACCTGGGTGTGACCCCTGGGTTGGGAAGATCCCCTGCAGAAGGGAAAGGCTACCCACTCCAATATTCTGGCCTGGAGAATTCCATGGACTGTATAGTCCATGGGGTTGCAAAGAGTTGGACACGACTGAGCCACTTTCACAATTGAAAAATAGAAAACTAGACATACAGCTTAATATAGATCTCAGGTATTTTTTAACCTACTAGTCAAATAAGACAGTTATCTTAAGTACTTATTTATCAAACAGTTTTCCCCAATGGATTCTGATGAATCTATTTCTCACGTATGCTAATGTTGCCCAGGAAGTGATTTAATTGACAAAGTCCCACAAGACCCGCCTGGCTTGGGGCTGTCTGCCTGTTTGTTCTGAAGGTGGGAAGAAGTAGGTTCAGACTCATGATCCCGGGGCAGTAGAACAGAGAGGCTGCTGGCCTGCACCATTAACCAGGGAATCGAGGGCTTCAGCTGCTTTCTCCCAAACAGTTTGTCCCTGTCTAGAAATGGTCTTCTTTTCTGTGGCAAACAGCACCCTTTGATGTGTCAGCACCATTCAAAGCCAGGCTGTGACTTCTGCATCATTAACACATTTGTGCTTCCTTTGTCAAACTGGACCCAGGCTTCCCTCTCTCTTGCCCTAAGTTTTTCCTGAGGTTTAAAAAGAAATCTGCCCCTCACTATTTCCAAAGTGTGTCCCAGAATGTTTGGGAAATGACTTATCCTCAGGCTGCAAATTCTTTATCAGAAGAAAGAAAGAAAGAAAGAAAAAAAAAAAAACCCACAGATTATTTTACTGACTTAGTTTCAGGCTGAGATTTTCTCTAAACTGTTCTCAGTATTTGATTTGAATAGAATACTAGGCATAAGCAATATTTTTAAAGTGTATGTAACTGTGAAATGGAAATTCCTGAATATTACATGCCTGATAAATCTTTCTCATTAAACCTTATATGTAGTAAAATTTCCTGTCTTGAATAACATGTTTTCTATAGGTTGACCCAGGGAATTATTTAATATTTTGGTAGCTGGGAGATAGAAATAATGTTCAGCGATACCACTCTATTTTCTCTGGGTGTGCTGAATAATTGTGTGAAAATAGAATATTTTGTTTTTCTGAGGTAAAGCCTATGGTTTTGAAAAGATCTGTTGTTTAATGTAAATTAAAATAATGCGAGGAGGTTGGGTGTGACAGAAGAGGCTATTTCAGATTTTCTGAGGACTATTTGTACAATGTAAGCAACAGGTGACATTCTCAGATGCTTTAGAACCATCCCATCTAATCTTCCAAATATTAAACTATCAGGCTATTCTTATTCTGTTTAATTCAAACAAGTTTTTATCAGTGTATACAACTACACATTAAATTAGACCAAATTTATATGACTTTTATGTATCAAGAATCATAGCTTGAGCTGAAGCTGCTTCATTCTAAGATGCAGGAGAGCCAGAAAGGACATCTGAGGACCAGTAAATCAGGTCAGCAAATGCACAGTTCTGTGAGGGACCAAGTTACCACTGCAGAGGTAAGAGGAGAGATGGTTGAGGATCATAAATGTTATTTAAAGATGGCAAAGGTCACCAAAGAGAAAGGGGGTGTCGTGTCTACCAATGTAGGGTGTTCCTCTTAGATTACCCTTGCAATTACCTCAATGAAGGTACCTAGAGGAATAACCTCTGGGCCACTTAGCTGGCAGGCACCAGTAGAATTTGGGCTTATAGTTCCTGTAATGTTTTGTACCAGGGCCTGCAGCTGTGGCTGCCGCAGCCTCAGAGGGTCTGTGGTAAACTTCCACAGTAGCATGGAGCCTCTTCAGCAGACTCCAGCAGACTAATAGTCACTCTGGGCATTAGAAGCTGCAGCAAACACCTCCATATAATGAGCTGTGCGTGCGTGCTAACATGCCTTCCGTTGTGTCCGACTCTGTGTGACCCTCTGGACTGTAGCCCCCAGGCTCTTCTGTCCATGGGATTCTCCAGGCAAGAATACCAGAATGGGTTGTCATGGCATCCTCCGGGGAACTTCCCGACCCAGGGTTTGAACCCACATCTCTCATGTCTCCTGCATTGACAGGCAGGTTCTTTACCACTAGCCCCACCTAGGAAGTCCCATATAATGAGCTGACAGAGGAGCAAAATGAACGGTACAATCCATAAAGCAGTCACGGAGGCTGGTCTGGAGGCTGGTCTGGAAAGGGTCGGGGAGGCACCTCTATGGGGTCCCAGGGCTACTGGAGAGGAATGAAGGAGGTCTGGGCTCCCTGAGGAGGCCTTACAGAGAGCTGAGAAAAGAAGAGAAGTGACAGGCAAAGGAGAAAAGGGAAGAGATACCCATCTGGATGCAGAGTTCCAAACTATAGCAAGCAGAGATAAGAAAGCCTTCCTCAGTGATCATGCAAAGAAATAGAGGAAAACAATAGAATGGGAAAGATTAGAGATCTCTTCAAGAAAATCAGAGCTACCAAGGGAACATTTCATGCAAAGATGGGCACGATAAAGGACAGAAATGGTATGAACCTAACAGAAGCAGAAGATATTAAGAAGAGGTGGCAAAAATACACAGAAGAACTACGCAAAAAAGATCTTCATGACCCAGACAACCACGATGGTGTGATCACTCACCTAGAGCTAGACATCCTGGAATGTGAAGTCAAGTGGGCCTTAGGAAGTATCACTACAAATAAACCTAATGGAGGTGATGAAATTCCAGCTGAGCTATTTCAAATCCTAAAAGATGATGCTGTGAAAGTGCTGCACTCAATATGTCAGAAAATTTGGAAAACTCAGCAGTGGCCACAGGACTGGAAAAGGTCAGTTTTCATTCCAATCCCAAAGAAAGGCAATTGCAAAGAATGTTCAAAGTGCCACACGATTGCACTCATCTCACACTAGCAAAGTCATGCTAGCAAAGTAATGCTCAAAATTCTCCAAGTGATGCTTAACAGTACGTGAACTGAGAACTTCCAGATTTTCAAGCTGGATTTAGAAAAGGCGGAGGAACCAGAGACCAAATTGCCAACATCCAGTGGATCATCGAAAAAGCAAGAGAGTTCCAGAAAAACATCTAGTTCTGTTCTTTTGACTACACCAGAGCCTCTGACTGTTTGGATCACAACAAACTGGAAAATTCTTCAAGAGATGAGAATACCAGACCACCTGACCTGATTCCTAAGAAATCTGTATGCAGGTCAAGAAGCAACAGTTAGAACTGGACATGGAACAATTAACTGGTTCCAAATTGGGAAAGGAGTACATCAAGGCTGAATACTGTCACCCTGCTTATTTAACTTATATTCAGAGTACATCATGTGAAATGCCAGACTGGATGAAGCACAAGCTGGAATCAAGATTGCTGGGAGAAATATGAATAACCTCAGATATGCAGATGACACCACCCTTATGGCAGAAAGTGAAGAGGAACTGAGGCTGCTGCTGCTGCTAAGTCGCTTCAGTCGTGTCCGACTCTGTGCGGCCCCATAGACGGCAGCCCACCAGGCTCCTCCATCCGTGGGATTTTCAGGCAAGAACACTGGAGTGTGGTGCCATTGCCTTCTCTGAGGAACTGAGGAGCCTCTTGATAAAAGTGAAAGAGGAGAGTGAAAAAGCTGGCTTAAATCTCAACATTCAAAAAACTAAGGTCATGGCATCTGGTCCCATCACTTCATGGAAATAGATGAGGAAACAATGGAAATTGAGAGACTTTAATTTTTGGGGCTCCAAAATCACTGCTGGTGGTGACTGCAGCCATGAAATTAAAAGACGCTTCCTCCTTGGAAGAAAAGTTATGACCAACCTAGACAGCATATTAAAAAGCAGAGACATTACTTTGCTGACAAAGGTCTGTCTAGTCAAAATTATAGTTTTTCTAGTAGTCATGAATGGATGTGAGAGTTGGACCATAAAGAAAACTGAGTGCTGAAACATTGATGCTTTTGAACTGTGATGTGGGAGAGGGCTCTTGAGAGTCCCTTGGACTGCAAGGAGATCCAACCAGTCAATCCTAAAGGAAATCAAGCTTGTATATTCATTGGAAGGACTGAAGCTGAAGCTTTAATATTTTGGCCACCTGATGCGAAGAACTGACTCCTTGGAAACGCCCCTGATGCTGCGAAAGATTGAAGGCGGGAGGAGAAGGGGATGACAGAGGATGAGATGGTTGGATGGACATGAGTCTGAGCATGCTCCAGAAGTTCGTGATGGACAGGGAAGCCTGGCATGCTACAATCCATGGGGTGGCAAAGAGGAGGGCTCAACTGAGTGACTGCACAAACTGAACTGGATTTCCTGCACTGTTTTTAAGAGACTGAGGCAAAATAATACTAATAAGATAAATGTGTATGGTTGTCTTACTTCTCAGTTAGGTATGCAGGAATTTAGGTTACATGGAAATTGTTTAGAAGTAAGCTTTCTTAGGGCTTCCCAAGTTGCTCAGTGGTAAAGAATCTGCATGCCAACGGAGGAGCCACAGGAGACTTTGGTTCAATCCCTGGGTCAGGAAGATCCTTTGGAGTAAGAAGTGGCAACCCACTCCAGTATTCTTGCCTGGAAAATTCCATGGACAGAGGAGACTGGCAGGCTACAGTCCATGGTATCGTAAGTAGTTGGACATGACCGAGCACAGTCCCAAGTTTTCCTAACGAGCCATGAAACTTTCTAATACCCCTCTTTCCCTCAGGATTTTCTGACTTTATTTGTAAAGTCATACTGCCTCACTCTAAAAGAATTAGGAATACTTAAGGCTGCACTTAACCGGAAACCCAATTAAGGGTTTGGGGGCTAAACAAATAAAGCTTTATTTCTTATTTAACAAGGAGTCTGATTCTGGAATTCTTCCAGCCTTTGTTCAGTAGTTCAGTGAAGAGAAATGGAGTCCCAGACTTCAAATCTGTTTCTGAGGCTGGAAGAAGGTGGGGATGGGAGGGTTGGCCAAGGATACACCAGGAGGATTTTATGTTCCATCAAGAAACAAAAGCTCCAGGAATCTTCCCGTTAAATTTCTTTGGCCAGTACTGCGTTGAATGTCCTTATAGCTGCAAAAGAGGCCGGGGTAATTCATAATAAACTAATCTACCTTTTATAGTGGGGGGAGACAAGCGAGAAATAAATGAAGAATGGTTTTAGGAAGCCAGCCTCTCGTGTCTACCTCAAACACGGAAACATCCTTCAGAAACTCAGAATTTTTCAGGCAATTAAAATTACACATAATTTTTCATTCCTGCTCAATAAATACTGGATGAGTGATAAGCATAATCTTATCTTTTCATTGAAAATTACAAATAAAAAGCTTTATCTGTCTTTAAGTTTGGTTGTGTATATGATATGAATTTATAGCTAATTCAACTTTTTTTTACACAAAAACCTGCAAAAAAATAATTTTTACATTTATTGATTCCTGATGTTCTAAAGTCATAGTCTGATAGGCTTACTTTCAAATTTGGGCTGTCACTTTCTAGCTGTACAGTGGGTCAGTTTAATTTCAGAGGTAAGGCAATCTCCAAAACGGCTTCCACCATTCCTATGTCCTGGCATTCACACTTCAGCAGCTCTCCCATCGCATACCAGGGTTGGCATACATGACCAATAGACCAGAAGTGACGATATGTTGCTTCCAAGGTTAAGTCATAAAAGACTTGAACTTTGATCTGGGGCTGTATGTGTCTCTTGAATTCCTTACTCGGCGAGAAGCCAGCTGCCTATCGTCCGGAAAACCAGGGAAGCTGGTGGAGTTCCTGGGAGCTGAGGTCCTGGCTCCAACGGTTGTGAGTAACAGGACTACAGGTAACCGTGAAGGTGAACTTGGAAGTGGATCCTTCAGCATTCAGAAAGATCACACCCATGAAACTGCCCAGTACATTCCTGCAGCATAATGAGGGCACAGAAGTTAATTTGACAGGTGTTATTTGTCTGTGGCCATCGTTACATGTTCGTCCTTTTCAGAACTCCCTTTAATGTTAGATGAGCAGTTTTAAAAAGCATCCTCACCCTTCGCTTCTCACTAGCACAGGAGTGTGCGTTAAGCAAGCTGGCTCAGTTGCCTGGCCTCAGCTCTGCGCTGCCCTGGGATGGTTTTCTTTAGTTAAGGTCATTTGTTTTTCATAATGAATGCCTTTCCCAGAATGCTGAACTGTGGTGTCTGATGGGTCTTGAGTGGACTACCAAATAAATAAAATATCGCCCTATTGCTGTATATAGGTCCTGTCCTACGATAGAAGGCTTGCGGTGATTTTCATGGGCCGCACCCAGGGAAGGCAGCCGCACTGCTGAATCAGGGTGTGAGGGGCACGCGGAGCTCCACTCTGCAGAGCGGTCTAGCTGTGTTCCACACTGTCACTAACCCTCGCCCCCTCCACTGCCTGATCTATTTCTAACCATAGACTCTGTGATCACAGCCCAGCCACTTCCAACTCGCTCCACAGCCTCTAATCATCTCTATTTTTCCTTTTCCCTTAAAAAAAATTATGTTATTTCCTTGTCTCATGATACTTCTATACCTTAACTCATCTGTGATAAAATAAAGTGTGCATGTGTATAAATGTATTTATCTACACATATATGTGTGGATTTATATCAATACATAAAAATATGTGTGTGTGTGTTTTCTATCCTAACATCCCTTTTTTTTTTTCTTGGCTAACCCAGCATGCTGGGAGTCATTTTTGGTCCCTGAACTATCATTTGTTGCTGGATGCTCAGGGCCTCCTTCCTAGCTCCCAAACCAGAGTTTTGTTGCTGTTGCTGCTGGTTTTGGGGGCTTTTAAGTTTGTTCTGCATCTGCAGTAGTTGCAAAAGTCTGAGGGCTCTGAAATACTGGTTTATAGAGAGCAGAAATCCTCCGGTAGTATTATTTACAGGTCTCAGGCTCTCCCACTGTAACTGGCCAGAAGATTAGTCTCAGAACTGGTCTCTCTGCTGCTAGTCTTGCTCCCCGCCATGCAGCAACCAATCTTGCCTAATCCAGCAGACAGAGCTCATTAAAAATACCACTGAGAAAATGAATGAATCACGTCATGATGACTCTTAAAATCATAACACTAAGGGGAAAAAACCAGACACAACAGAACACAGACTTATAAATCTATTTCTATAATGTTCATAACAGACAAAATTAAACTACTGTATTCATGCATGTGTAATTAGGGAATAAACCATAAAGAAAATAAAAAACAATGGTTTGCCCTAGTGAGGAGAACTGCACATTTGGATGTGTTGGAGAGTGATAGTTAGGACAGGAAAGGCTACAGAAATTGTGGGGCTCAGTGCCAAATACAAACACAGGGTTCCTTGTTCAAAATTTATTAAGAATTTCAAGATGCAAAAGCAGAGCATTAAACCAAGGAAGGACCCTGCTCAGTGCTGGGGTTTGTGCTACTGCCCAGGTGCACCTCCAGGAAGCTGGTCCTGATTTGAGAATTTCTGCAATTCTGCTAATGCTTGCTTGCTTGCTTTATCCTTGGTAGGACAGTGATGTAGGTAATTTTTCAGAAAAATCCCCAAATCAAACATTTATGATGTAAGTGCTTCTTTGTAAGTTTATTCTATCTTACAGCTTTTTTTTAAAATGTGAAAAACAAAAACACATCAGGACTGATCAGAGCACTTCCTGCTCAAAAACTTCAATGAGGTGGCTTCCCATGGATGAAAATGTCAGTGGCTGGATGCCTTCTCAGGTATTCTCATTTGTTCCAGGCCCAGCTCAAATGCCAGCTCATTGAGGAAAATCCTAGGTTTCTTCCACTGAAATCAACCAGTTCCTTCCCTTTGCTCCCTTCACACTTTCTCCCTGGATTAATGCAATTTTCTGCCTCAAATAGAGATCTTTGAGATTTTCTTTCTTTTTTTAACTGATGAACATAAAGACTTTAGAAAATATTTCAGTCTTACTCATCTTTGTATTTGGGACCCTTCAGGGAGTTAGATAAGTGATGCTGAATTTAACTGAAGTTATATCCAAAGATTATTTCAATGCATCATAAAACCTAAGACACTCAATATACCCACACAGTGCAAATCCTTAAAGTATGCAATGATACAGGGTAGCAAAAATAAAATTCTTCTGCAAACTAAGATATACTTATTTACCTGGTAAAAATCTGAACTAGGTACCAATGATACCATTTCATCATTTTTCTGTTTCACATCTGACATGAATCTCATAACCATCTTTCTTAAGACAGTTTTAACATCATGAATTTAATATACTGTGAGGTACTCTTTATGTAACAGACACCCTAGATACATTTTTACCAAAGACACATTTTAAAACACTATTGCCCACTATTTTCCTTGATTTTTTTTTTTTTTTTTTTTTTTCTGTTCCTGGCATATTTTAGCTCTCGCTAACACTTTGGGTTCTTTTGATAAACATGTGAATGTGACTTGGACATTTTCTTACAACAGACAGATGGGTGTGTTTTCCGAGTATTATTTCTAAAATGAAGAAAATGTTCCCCTTTACCAGCATCTGGGTAAGATTTAGAGTTCCGTCGCAGATTTAAAATGTAGACAGAAGTAATCATCTCTCTCCCACATAAGGTGACTCTGCAAGTAATTTTTTTGTATTTTTTTATGCCAAGCTTTGAAATCACAAATGGAGTATGGGTTCAGAAAAAAACACAGTATAAAACTGTGTTTGGACATTTCTTTTCATCATTCATTTTTATGGACGTTCTCCAACCACACTACCAGATGGCCAGGTTACAAGCCTGTGGTAACATAAAAGCCTTTTATACAGAAGTAAAATATTGATGGATAGACTTCTAAATGTATATACAAATAAATACATTTTATTCACCTTAACACATAATTTCATTGTACAATGCCTAAAAGAATTAGAATATTTGGCTGGCAAACATGGTTTTGTACTTAATGACACAAACGTACAGTAAAAACATTTGATGAAAAATGTCTACCATTTCTACATGATAATTCATTTAAATTGATACAAAGATCTGAAATGATTCTTCTCTTCCTCTGCCAAGTTATCACACACAAGAGAGAGAGAGAGAAAAAAAAAATCAACCTGTCATTCTTTGCCAGAGACGACAACAGTAAGAGGATGTGAAATTTTCTTTAAAGGATTATTTATGCCATGTTTATGCCATCCCTTTTATAACATTTATCACCTAATGACTGGAGATCAATGCTGCTAATGCAATGGGACATATTTTCAAAGGATTTTTGCTGAAGTATTTAACTCCTTAATAAACCTCAATTGACAGTAAAGGGTTTGGGGAGCTCCCACTGCTTCGGGGTTTTTTGTTTGCTTGCTTGTTTTTTCCTCTGCCTGGGGTATTCTTTTCCTAGCTCTTTCCACAGCTGGCTTCCCCTCATCCACTAAGTTGTCACCTCCTCAGAGAAGCCTTACCAAGCTCTAGTGACGTTAACTGTACTCCCTTCTCCCTAAACCACATAGCCAGTAGTGAATGCAAAGGAAATATTTTATCCCGTTCAGGCTTCTATACCAAAATGCCACAGACTGGGTAGCTTGGAAACAGGTGAAATTTATTTTCTCACAGATTTGCAGGCTAGAAGTCCAGGATCAGGGTACCAGCATGGTCAGACTCAGACTCTGGAGAAGACACTCTTCCGGGCTGCAGACTGCTGACTTTCCATTGTGTCCTCAAACAATGGAATGAGCTAGGGAGCTCTGTGCGGTCTCTCCAACAAGGCAACAATCCCATCCACGAGGGCTCCACCCTCAGGACTGAAGCACCTCCCAAAGGTCCCACTTCCTAATACTGTCACACTGGGCAACAGGATTTCAACACGTGAATTTGGGTAGGGACACAAACATTCAGACCACAGTGGGGCTTGTCTACAGGTCAAATCTGACCCTTTTTCTTTTTTGGGGGGGTGGGTACAGCCCATGAGCTGAGAATGGTTTTAACTTTTTTTGTTGTTAAATAAATAATATCTCATGATATAAAAATTATACGAAATTCGAATTTTAGTATCTATAAATAGTTTTATTGTAACACAGCTGAGCTATTCATGCATATAAGATGCGTGACTGACTGTGTCCAACTGCAGGGATAAGAGGATGAAGTGGCTGTCACAGAGACCAGATAGCCCGCACACTGTCTATGTGGCCCTTCACAGGAAAAGTTAGTCAGCCCCTGATGTAGGTTATTTCAGCAACCACCTTGATAGCACTTATCAAATCCATAACCATGCTATTTTAATTGATTCACTTGTTTGTTTAGAAGCCTAAAGAAGATGGAGATATTATCTTTCTCTCCCATACTCAATCAGAAAGTATGTGGATGTCATAAGAGGGACATAATAAATATTTGTTGAATGACTGAATGCTTATATTAACAAAAAAATAAATGGGACTACAGCCTTTGGGATGAAGCCCCTTACCTTATTTCCATATCCCTTTATATAGATGAGGCAGATCAGAGGAAACTCATTTCTTATTATAATTGAAAAAGCCATTTACACGATTTTAGATCATACACAGAAAGGCACATTTACAGAAGATCAACAGCCCTATTTATGGACATTAACTTTTCCTTGAGCTAACTTCTGGATGGTTTCCAGAGTATGACGAATACCAGGCCCATGTAGAAGCTGGGTGATTCCACTGTGGTTTCACTTCTAGATCACATGCAAGCTCCCAGGGAAGAGTGGAACTCTCAGGCTCCATGACTATGAAAATGTCTTCCCTTCCAGCAATTATTTCCGCTGACTGTTGTTTTGTTGTTTAGTTGCAAGGTTGTATCTAACTCTTTTGGAACCCCATGGACTACAGCCCACCGGGCACTCTATCCACGGGATTTCTTAGGCAAGAATACTGGAGTGGGTTGCCACTTCATCCTCCAGGGGAATCTTCCCTGACCAAGGGATTACACCCACTTCTCCTGCATTGGCAAACTCATTTTTTTTTACTGCTGGGCCCCTGGGGAAGCCCCTTTCATTGATTTCTAGACCCTTTTCTCACTTGGAGGCCTGACTCCCACATCCTCTCTATTATTTGGAGCTGATCTATTTCCCAGCAACATCAGAGGTCTTGGGTTCTTACCTACTAGCACTTTGACCCTAAAATTTAGCTACAGTCAGTGGTACATATATGTGTCTTTTAACTCTAACACCCAGGAGATTTCCTACGTAGATCTGAGTCTCCAGAGCCCTGTCTCTCCCAACTTTAAATGGAGTTTAAACTTTCACACCTGCTAATCAGAGTGCTCAAGTGCCCCTGCATGCCCCACACTGGAGTTGCACAATGACCTGCCCCTTATTTTGCTACAGAGTCCAGAGAGAAGAGAAAACTTGATGCCAAGGAAACTTGCTTGCTATTCTGGAATCACGGTGCTGTGTCTCAGCAGCACAGCTTGGATCCACTGTTCTGTGAATGGATAGAGAAAATATCATACATATATACAATGAAATACTACTCAGCTATAAAAAGAAGGAAATAATGCTATTTGCCGCAACATGAATGGACCTAGAGATTATCATATGAAGTGAAGTAAGCCAGAGGCAAATATAAGATATTGTTTATATGTAGAGTCTAAAATATGCCACAAATGAACTTATCTACAAATCAGAAACAGACTCACAGACATAGAAAACAAAGAGAGTAGGGGAGGGATAAATTAGGAATATGAGACTAACAAATACAGACCACTGTCTACAAAATAGATGATTAACAAGGATTTACTGTAGAGCACAGAGAACTATATTCGATATCTTGTAATAACCTACAACGAAAAAGAATCTGAAGCTCTACATCTGAAACTAACACAATCTGTAAATCAACGATAGTTAAACTAAAACAAAATTTATGAAACAAACTTTTAAATGAAGATTGGAGATCAAAAGACTGGAATTCTAATTCAGGTTCTTTCACTAACTTGCTATATAACTTAAGCAAGGGACTCTTCTTTTTTGGGCCTTTTATGTTTCTCATCTATAAATTTAAGGGAATTAAATGCAGTGACTCTGAAGGCTGCTTCTGCTTTAAAATGCCTTATCTCTTTCTCTCTCCTGATTTCCCAAGTATCTAAAGCCTTTAGAATGCAGCCACAAGGAGAGGCATCACAGTAATAGAGAGAGAAGATGACACTGTTTCCTCCCTCATTTTCTCTCCCATTGCTCTCCATTGTGACGGGATTATTTCAAGAAAAGTAAATAAAAGAAAGAATAAGGAGAGGAGTGGATAAGCAGAGACATAGCATTTAACTATGGCATCATTGTGAAACTATTTGCTCAACAGAAGGTTCACGAACATGACCTGAAAGTGTCTGATAAAGGACTGAGTCAGACCAGGATTACCTCAAAATGCTGCAGCCGTATTTGCTCACAGCCACACCGACGGCTGACCTGACAGAACATGCTGGCTTTTCCTCTCTGCCAGCTTCCGCCTCAGTGATGCTTGGTCACGCTTTCCCAAACCGCATCAGTTTCTGTAACACGCCTTGCTGTGTGTGTCAGAGGGGAGGGGCAGGGCAGTTTCACCAGACTTCTTAGCAAGAGTTTCCTTTAATGAACTTCATACACTGTATCCTTGGGGCAATATTCTCGTAAATGACGACATGGTATCAAAAGGTTATAACATTTCCAAATTAAGCAACTGACAAGGGATTAATCTCCAAAATATAAAAACCGTTCATGTAGCTCAACATCAAAAAAATGAACAACCCAATCAAAAAATGGGCAGAAGACCTAAAGAGACACTTCTCCAGGAAGACATATAGATGGCCAAGAGGCACATGAGAAAATGCCCAACATTACTAATTTCTAGAGAAATGCAGATCAAAACCTCAATGAGGTTATCCCTTCACACTGGTCACAATGGCCATCATCAAAAAAATCGACAAACAGTAAATACTGGAGAAATGTGGAGAAAAAGGAACCCTCTTGTACTGTTGGTGGGAACATAAGTTGATAGAGCCACTATGCAGAACAGTAGGGAGGTTCCTTAAAAACTAAACAGAACTACCATATAACCCAGCATCCTACTACTGGACATACACCCTAAGAAAACAATAAATCAGAAAGACACATGCACCCCAGCGTTCACTGCCCCACTATTTACAATGATCAGGACATGGAAGCAAACCTAAATGTCCATCAACAGATGAATGGATAAAGAAGATATACATATATACAATGGGATATTACTCAGTCATAAAAAGAAATGAAATTAGATCATTTGCAGAGATGTGGATGGACCTAGAGTCCTTCACACAGAGTGAAGTAAATCAGAAAGAGAAAAACAAATGTCGTATATTAACACATGTATGTGTAATCTAGAAAAATGGTACAGATGAATCTGTTTGCAGGGCAGAAATAGAGACACAGATGCAGAAAACAGATGTGTGGACATGGGGAAGGGGGAGGGAGGGTGGGATGAACTGGGAGATTGGAACTGACATACACACGCTGCCATGTGTAGGTAGACGGCTAGTGGGAGCCTTCTTTATTTCAGAGAGCTCAGCTCAGCGCTCTGGTGACCTAGATGGGCGGGTGGAGGAGGGCGATCCAAGAAGGAGGGGATATATGTATACACAGAGCTGATACATTCATTGTACCGGAGAAATGAGCAACATTACAATGTTACAGCTTTAACATTGTAAAGCAACTAAATCCCCAAAAAATAAACTTAAAAAATTTAAAAAAAAAAAGTTTATGCCACATTGTGTGCATACCTCGACTTCCTCACAGCTCCACATATTCTAGGGCCATTACCACCAAAAGGAAGGGAATATTTTGGCCTCAGTGGAGTCTCAAGGTGTATAAAGCGAAGCCTGTTTACTCAGGATTCTCAAGAGAGCCCAAAGGCATGCAATAGGTATACACTGGCCCAGAAAAGGTGTCACGCTTCAGAATGTAGGGTCTTGTACCAATTGCTCCTATTGGTTATTACCTAGGGCTTTCCTGGTGGCTCAGGGGTAGAGAACCTGCCAGCAATGCAAGAGATGTGAACAGAAGGCGTGGGTTCGATTCCTGGGTTGGGAAGATACCCTGGAGAAGAAAACAGCAACCCACTCCATTATTTTTGCCTGGAGAATTCCATGAACAGAGGAGCCTGGCAGACAGTTCACAGAGGTGCAAAGAGCGGGACATGACTTGGTGACTAAACACTCCACTCAGATCCCCACATCTGAGGGCATTTGGTTTGTCAGGGTCTCTGAAGTTCTTCCTAAATGGGTTTGAGTAAGGATCTCCTTAAAAGACTTGATTTAAGAAGAGTTTCTTAGCTTTATCTGTATTTCCTTTCTCCCCTTCAGCCCATTCTGTGCACTGTTTTTTGCATGTAACTTTTCCTCCATTTTCTCGCTATCAATGTCGTACCAAATCTACCACTTTTCTGTTAGTTCCATGATCATATAAAAGAATCCCTTTATAATACTGTTATAAATATTACAGTCAGATTCATCCCATTGCAATTGGGTAGGGAGTGCTTTTTATGGACATTTGGAGTCTAGGCAGTAATTACAGAGGTGACCACTGGGGGAGAAGTAGCTCAAAGGAACTGTAAACATTAATCACCAAATAATAGAATAATTTCTCCCTCTTCTATATATGCACAGGCTCTGGATGGTCATGTTTCGCCTCTGTGACATTTTTTTTTTTCTTCTTTTAAGATTGTTCTTGAAGGTGTTCATTTAACCTAGTTGTTTGATCAAGTTTAATGAGTTGTTCATTGAGCCTAGTTTTCATTTAAAAAGGGAAAATTATTGGATTGATTTACCTGCAAAGTCTTGCTTTCTCAAAACTGGATTTGGATATTCAGGACATTGAAAAAATCTAATTGTAGATATTACATTGCTCTGTGGGGTCAGAAGAACTAAAGAGCCTCTTGATGAAAGTGAAAAAGCTGGCTTAAACTCAACATTCAGAAAACTAAGATCATGGCATATAGTCCATAGCACTTCATGGCAAATAGATAGGGAAACAATGGAAACAGTGACAGACTTTATTTTTGGGGCTCCAAATCATTGCAGATGGTGACTGCAGCCATGAAATTAAAAGACGTTTGCTCCTTGGAAGAAAAGCTATGACCAACCTAGACAGCATATTAAAAAGCAGAGACGTGACTTTGCCAACAAAGGTCCATCTAGTCCAAGCTATGGTTTTTCCATTAGTCATGTATGGATGTGAAAGTTGAACTATAAAGAAAGCTGAGCACCGAAGAACTGATGCTTTTGAACTGTGGTGTTGGAGAAGACAAGATGAGAGTCCCTTGGACTGCAGGGAGATCCAACCAGTCCATCCTGAAGGAAATCAGGCCTGACTATTCATTAGAAGGACTGATGCTAAAACTGAAACTCCAATACTTTTGCCACCTGATGTGAAGAATTGACTCATTTCAAAAGACCCTGATTGGGAAAGATTGAAGGTGGGAGGAGAAGGGGACGACAGAGGATGAGATGGTTGGATGGCATCACCAACACAACGGACATGAGTTTGAGTAAACTCCGGGAGTTGGTGGTGGGCAGGGAGGCCTGGCGTGCTGCAGTCCATGGAGTTGCAAAGAGTCAGACACGACTGAGTGACTGAACTGAACTGTGGTATCAATTTGATCTGCAGTATTTTTAGAATACTCTACCAGCTCTGAAGTTAGAGTTTTGCTGTGTGAAACAATTAGAAAGAATTATCTGCTTTACTTTCTTTTTTTAAATTTTAAGGACAAATTTTCTACTGAGAAAGCAGAACTTAGAAGAAATGTTAACACTATAAAAAGGAAAGCAACACAAAGGAAAAACCATTCAGCAAATAGTTTTGTTTACAAAATACTTCCCCTTAACTGCTATACAGAGATGCTAACAGTCTGCTACAATCCTCTGATCCATAGATATTCAATATGAACATTGCTTAAAATGTTACTATGAAGTGCTGAACATTGTATTTATTTATTGCTTTAGAGGAAAGGGGCCCCAGATCCTCCCCATTAGGGTAGCTTTGTCTGAGGGACTTCTAAACGGTTTCGGCAAACAGGTTAGCCAGAAATCGGTTTCTGTAGTAACTTTCAAGCAGTATGTTCCACATTGAAAGGTAAAGCTTGCTTTGACAACATAGGAAGACAATTCTGAGAAGACAACATGCTGAAAGGTTTGTCACATCAATATAATATGGCAGCACTTAACTGATCCTATGATCAATGAAAATTTGTTCATATGCAAGTGTTGACCAGTGAGTGAACTGGCTCATTGAGACTGGTGAACTCCATATTTTCTTGCATCATTATCCTTTCACTAGATATTCAACTCCTCTGCTTCCTTAATCCATGTTATCACCTGTTACTTTCCCAAACAGACTCTTCCCCCACATTCCTATGAACTGTACTTGATTTTCTGCCATCTCCACCTCCAGGCGCAATCCTTCTCTCCTGAGACTGTTACAGCACTTGAGAGATAACATGATAGTTATTAGACAAGGGGGGCGGGAGGGATGCAGGGAACTGGACATTAAAATCAGGGATAGATAAACAGCAAGAAAAAGCTAGAAGGACAAGTTTAAGACGTTCACTTCTCTACTTTAGGAAGAATCTACCTAGTATGGTCAGGTTTATCTTTTCTAGGAAAATTCCATAATAGAGTTAGGACTCAAATGAGGTTAAAGCAGTTTCCTAAGGAAGACCAACCAGCCAACTAACCTGGGATACTTCTGAAGCTAACTAAAAGTTGCTTATAAATGTCTTAAATAAGGAAAAGAGTGCTAAACAATGTGTTTATTCTTTTCAGATTGGCATAGATATAGATATATAGTTATATACCTCTATCTCCTGCCAGGGAAGTAAAAATGGTGGAATAAACTAAACCATTCTTAAAGATTTTAAAGTGTACGTCATAAAGTAGAATTTGGGGAACTCAAATTTCTGAAACAAAACAAATGAAAACAAAATAAGAAGCCACAAATAGGAGGTCACAGGAAATAAAGTACAGATTTAAATTTGCTCCATATCCCAGTATGAACCAAGCTAAACAGAAAGTTGAAAGCACCCAAGATCCTTTTGCTTAAACATGACTGTATGATAATCTATAGAATGTGGTCAGATCAATGCAAAATTGCATTCCCTCCTGCTGACATGCTTTGTTTATTACCATGCATGGTTTTTATTAGCAATGATAATATTTTAGATCTCTTTGGTTTCTGCCTCAATGTCTTTTGTTGGCTGGTATGAACTTGTAACATTTTTCAGAAAATGTCAAGAGAAATGTGTTCCAATCATTTACTTCCTAGAAAAAAGTATGTGTATAAACATTTCTTACATATTTGCTGACTGGCTAAAAGAGAAATTCACTTCTGAACAATATTCTAATATGCCCAGGAAATAGAAAACACTTATTCATACATGGCCTTGACACTCATTTATGTGTAAGAAAGTGATGGAGATTTGAGAGAATACCTCTCAAAAATTGCATAGTCTCTAGAGAAGCCCGTATGTCACAATTGTGAAAAACAGATACTTGTCATTTAAACAATATCTTTTGAGATATAAAAAAATTGAGGAAAAAATTTGTATTTTATAATCTTGCATCTCAAAAGTAAAATAGATATAAAAGTCATCATACAATATTATTTCTAGCACTTTCATAGCTTTGCTAAATTGTAATAACACTGAGATCTTTGATATCATGCAATAGCAGGAAATTATATATGAGGCAGAAAAAACAGTGAAGAGAATTCTTCAGTGCTACTAAAGCACTGAAGAAAGACAGGGCTCTAGAAAAACTGAAATAAAGTTTCTGATCATTTCTAAGTAGGTTACAGCTTTATGTCTGGTAAAATTCACCCATGAAGTCACAGGACAAATAAAGGCTAGTACCGTGCTGAGGCTTTCTCTATTTCTGGACTTTGACTTGGGGGCAGGGATCTCTCTCACTTCCCTCTCTCATCAGTTGAGTGAACCAATTTAATTTTGTAAGCATTTATCAAACTTCAATTTTGCAGTCACCAGGACCATACAATGAAAAATACTAAAAAAGAAGTCAAAACAACATGAGTCATAACCTCAAGAAGCTTACAGACAAGGCAAAAAGCCCAAGTGGGGAGCTGAAAGCTTGCTTCTTATAACTTCTTGGTAGTTAAGATTTGGTGAAAGCCTCCAAGCGATTTGATGGGTGCTCATTTTGAAGTATTTAGCTATTCCTTAGCAAAGTGGCAGAGTATATAGTAGCCGTTATTTACAGAGTTCTCCCAGTAAAGTTACTAATAGGGAACTATGTTGTAAGAGGGTTTTGATATCATGGACTAACGCTCAAGGTGAGAGTAAACCTTGCATTTGTAAAGCTTTTTCAACTGTAACAGTGAAATTTTTCCATGTGTCCAAACAGCCCAAAATTTTCTTTTGGGAAAACAAAACAAACCATAGAGATCTTCAAAACGAATTTAGTATGTTTCTGCTGAGACTAAGGAAATGTTGATTTTAAGACTTTAAGAGCATGCAGTTGTGTTAGAGCTGTTCCCATCCACACCTCCAAGTGGGTTATGAAAGACCCAGTCAACAGTATAAGTATACACACTTAGGAAGTTCAATTCAGTTCAGTTGCTCAGTCGTGTCTGACTCTTTGCGACCCCATGGACTGCAGCACACCAGGCCTCCCTGTCCATGGTGCAGAAGATTCCAGTTGAAATTTCCTGCTAGCTGGGAGACAGGGTGCTCAGTCCCTAATGAGAGTCTTAAAAATTTTAATTAAAAAACCTTACCAACAAGAAAAGCCTTACCAAGTTCCTTCAGCCTTCTGAGTTTTTAGCTTCATTCTCTGTGGAACTCTTGGAGGCACAACTGCTTGGTGTCCCCTCAGACTCATGTTCAGTGAGCTAGTGATGCCATCCAACTCAGGCATTTAACCCTATATAAATGTTTTAGAAGAATCTTACTACGTAAAAAAAATTTTAGTCAATAACAACCGGTGGAAAAAATTTCCCATTTCTTAATAAGATTTCATTTCCTGAACACAGGATCCTTGAGAGAATACTATGTTGCTGACAGGGTTTATTGTTTTTTTGTAAACATGTATATTTATGTATTATATAAACATACATATATTATTTTCTACATTATTTATATATTATATAAATATGTATAGTATATGTAACATATCTGTAATTCTTAAAAAGTTGTGCCTCCAAGAGTTCCATAGAGAATGAAGCTAAAAACTCAGAAGGCTGAAGGAACTTGGTAAGGCTTTTCTTTTTGGTAAGGTTTTTTAATTAAAACTCTTAAGATTCTCATTAGGGACTGAGCACACTGTCTCCCAGCTAGCAGGAAATTTCAGCTGGAATCTTCTGCACCATATTTCTAAGATTAGAGAGAAGGCTGTCTCGTTACCCACAGGAATTCTACAATTGAAGATCATTCCAAATAAATGTCATGAAATCGGGTATGGCATTCTGGTTCAGTAACTAAAAAAAAAGAAAAAAGAAAAGAAGAAGAATACTAAATCTCCTGACTAAATACAGAGTGATGGGGCTTAATATACTGTTAGTGGTTTCAGCGAGTCTTTGGTACTCTGAACCAGGGTGTGGTCAGAAAGTCTTGCCAATGAAAAGTCAATATTTGACCAACGCTTTGGCTTCATGCCCCAATATGTTTGCATGAGTCCCACTGCAGGAAAGAAGCATGACAAGAGGGAGGCTGCTGAGAACATTCCCTCCAGCTCCTTTATCTACTTCAGGCTTCAGTCTATTCCACTCCTTAATTATCTATTTGGGCTTACCAACAACATGCCCTTTATTTCCTCTGACATGTTTTCTAGTCATTGACTTTCAAACAGAGCTACTGATTAAAATAGTAGAGAAGCTAATCACTTTAATGGAAAAACCCTTGCTCAAACTGGAAACAATCAACAGCAAAGGAAGAAAACTGATGAACTGAGTAATTACTCACATCCTGTTTTTATAAAGTTACACAAAGCTCATAGAAATGACAGCTCCCTACAAATACATATTATGACATCCTACTGTGTCACAAGGAAGTCAAGGGGCATAGTAAATTGATCTTTTCAGATTGGTGTGAACAAATGAGATGTAATATACATCCTATCTCCCATTGGTTTTGATCAGAACTGCCCATTTTCTTTATATTTAATTCCTATGGTGTCCCATGGGCAATCTTTTAACTGATTTTTATGTTTCTCAGATGAAATAACGTGTATGAAACACTAAGACAGGATATATTGCCTAGAAGAAAGAATCCTGAGGTGATAACCAGAAGTGCCAGGTTTCTCTAGTTTTGATTCTGTAATCAATATTAGGCAAGTTACAACCTCTCAGTATATCATTTTCTTCACCAGTCAAATGAGAATTATATTGCCTACCCTGCCCACTTGCTTCACAGAGTGATGATGAGAATCAAAAGAGATAATAGATATGAAAGAATTTGAAATTAAAAGTGCTGTGTAAATGCAAATGATTATTAGGGGGGAAAAAGGCTTCAGTGGCCAACTCAGCCGGAAAAACTGTAGGCTGGTGGAGCTGCAAAGGAAACTGAGAAATTGAATCCAACCCCCTAATTTTGCAGATGGGAAAACTTTGACCTCAAGAGTAGTGAAATGCATAGATAATTTCTATAATTCTAGGTAATAATAATAATTAGGGGGCTTATTCTGGGCCAGAGAATGTGCTAAATGCTTTATATACATTATCTCATTTAATCTCAATCTCCTTATTAGGTGCGTGCGAGACTCAGGTAAGTCACCTTCCCAAGATCACACAACTAGTAACTGGCAGGGCTGTGATTCCATGTGAAGTTTTTGATGCCAAAGCCAATGCTTTTAACTACCTGACTATACAGTCATGGGCTTCCCAGGTGGTTCAGTGGTAACCAAGCTGCCTGCAATGCAGGAGAGGCGGGTTCGATCCCTAGGTCAGGAAGATCCCCTGGAGAAGGAAATGGCAACCCACTCCAGTATTCTTGCTTGGAAAATTCCATGGATAGAGGAGCCTGGCAGTCTGCAGTCCATGGGGCTGCAGAAGAGTTGGACATGACTTAGTGACTAAACAAAACAGGATCAATATACTGTCATAGTTGTGAGTTTTTTCCCCAGGGTGGCTAATAAATATGAAAAAGAAACTCATTTCTTCTGAGAGAAGCTACTCAGCCAATAGAAAGCCAAGAGAAGAGCAAGTCCACATATAAGAGACTACACAAGGGATCTAGTCTCAAATATAGGACAGGGATACATATTTCTTAAAAGTTAACCACTATCTTGGATATCTTTCCCTTTGGTATTCTAAAAACTACTGCCTGGGTATCATTAACTGTTGCTCTAGTATACAAGCAATACTGGCGTACTTATTTACAGTCTATAAGCCCTCTGATATGAAATGTATGCAACTGCAAATGGGAAGTTTAACAACATAAGCGTTTCTTATGCTCTGCCATTTGCAGAGGGAGTAGTTAGCACCCCATACCAAGTAAGCCTAACCTCTGTAACCAAGAGGCTAGCACAGAAATAATGGAGTACGATTTCTTTTTAAATTCAACATATATGAAAGTTTCCAGTTCCAATATGAGCCTGAATGATTTTCAGAACTATGGACCAATGACCTTTTTCAGCCTCCGGTCCTCTCCCTTTTCAAAGTGGTATTAATAGTAGTTATCCTATGTATGACAGGTGTGTGTTGGGGGAGACGTGGATAGCCTGTTTCTAAGCCTGTAGGTCAAAGAAATGTACGTAAGAAGCTGGACCTGATCGACTACACCTGTGAGGTCTCATCAGCGCCTAAACCCGACTGAGAAGACAAGCCTCTGGACTTGCACTGGGACTTCTCTGGGGCCTTGGGCAAGAGTGGCTGGGAGGAATGTAAATCACGGGGGAGCTGAGAGGACTGTGGTGGCCAGGCTCCATGTTGATTCCCCCAGTGATTCTCACCTCCTATTATTCATGCTGTTGTGAGGTCCATTTCTATACTGACCTCTAAAATCAAGAGCTTATTCTGCAGGTGGCGCACACTAACTTTTGAGACTAGATCCTGAAAATCATTGCAGTTTCCTCTTTGCTTTATACTGGATCACTCGCTCTAGAAGGAGCCAGTGGACATGTCCTAATGACACTCAAGCAACCCTATGTAAAGAAGAACTAAGACTTCCCACCAACAACCAGCATTAATTTGTCAACAATGTGAATGAATCATCCCTGAAAAAGAAACTCCAGGCCCCATGAAACCTTCAGATGTCTACAGCCTCAGCCAATATCTTATTGCAACTTGATGAGAGACTCTGAGCCAGAACCATCCAGCTGACCCTTTCTTGAATTCCTGACTCTGTATGAGATAATAAATTGTTACTGTTGTTTCAAGCTGTTAGACTCTGGGGTTATAGAGAAATAGATGTAGCAGAATATAAAACATGATTATCTCAGCCATTAACTGACTTCAGAGATTATTTGTCAACCATAATTTTAGGACTGAGGAAGGCAAAATGGCAGATTGGAATATTCATTTCAAATGCAGTGTGTCTGTGTATGTCTGTGCATGTGTGTGTGTTTGCCCAAACTGTTAAAAATCGCTATGTATCTAGATGTCCTTAACTTCAAATTTTTTTTTCCTATCTATTTCTCCTGAGGTGACATTGAAGATGCTACTTAACTACTGAAAACTCTGCAAACAATGGGACTTGTAAGGAACAAAAACATATCTGTAAAGAGATTGAAAATAACTTCTGTGCTCAAATTCTTTCAGGGGCTTCTGAGCAAAATTTACCTCCTTTTACTTTTTTTGCTCTCAAGGGAGGTGATTAAAGAAATCCCATCCTTTCTCACAAAATGTTTAGAGATAAAGTTAAATGTGATAAGGTATAGCCAACAATTAGCAACTAGCATTTTTTTTTCATGCGTGCCTCTTCCCAATCTCCCCAATTTATGAAAATTTAGAGCAGTATCCACTCCCTAGAATCACAAATTTTTTAAGTCCCATTTTTGGAGAACTTTTCCTTTTAAAAAGGCTTAATTGTCCCTGAGATCAAGATCCTAAAATCTTCAGGGAAGATTACTGACACTGGTATGGCAGGATTCATTTTGTTTTAGGGTTGTTGTTTAGTAGATAAGTCATGTCTGACTCTTCTGTGATATCATAGTCTGTAGCTTTCAGGCTGCTCTCTCCATGGGATTTCCCAGGCAAGACTCCCGGGGTGACTTACCACTTCCTTCTCCAGGGATCGTCCCAACCCAGGGCCTGAACCCATGTCTCCTGCACTAGCCAGTGAATTCTTTACCACTGAGCCACCAGGGAAGCCCGTGTATGATTCCACCCATGCAACCACCACCCAGAACAAGATAACGAGCTCCCTTAAGCTCCTTCCCAGAAGGTAACTAGTCACCTCCGCCCTAAGGTAATAACTCTTCTTGCCACTATCACCAAAGATTAGTTTCCCATGGCCATTTTTTAAAATAAATCTCAAAACCACATAATAATAAATTTGCTTCATGGCTTAAACGAATTGGAAATGACTACCGTAAATTCAGCTCAGTTCAGTCGCTCAGTCGTGTCCGACTCTTTGAGACCCCATGGACTGCAGCACGCCAGGCTTCCCTGTCCATCACCAACTCCCAGAGCTTACTCAAACTCATGCCCATTGAGTTGGTGATGCCATCCAATCCATCGACTAAACTACTATAAAGCCTGTGAGAAAACATTTACTATAAAATTTTCTTGCAAGATTCTGCTTCCTTTTCATTCTGAGGATACAAAGAGAGCAAAGGAGACTCCTAAAAGCCTATACCTGGGGCTCCCCTGATGGTCCAGCAGCTAAGAATCCGCCTTGCAATGCAAGGGCCATTGGTTCAGTCCCTGGTCCGGGAAGATCTCACATGCTGCAGTGCAACTAAGCCCATGCACCACTATGGAGCTCACATGCTGCAATTACTGGAGCCTGAGCCCTAGAACCCACGCTCGGCAACAGAGGCCACTGACATGAGAAGCCTGTGCATCGCGATGAAGAGTCGTCCCCACTGGCCGCAACTAGAGAAAGCCCGTGTGCAGCAGTGAACACCCACCATGGCCCAAAATAAACAAATAAATAAATCTTAAACAAAAATGTCTATACCCGTGTATAGGGAGAAATAAAAATACACATCTTGTGTGCTTTAAAAGACAGTTGGCCCTTATCCCATGGGTGATATCTGAACCTTGTAAGTAGCTATTATCATTTGTTCAAAATTAGGATAAATTAATGTAAAAACAGAACTGCACTGTACAGTCCCAACAAGACATACATTTCTTTTTAACAACAACAAATCCAAAACCTAGACATGCAAACTTTCCAGAGAGACAGAGACAAACCAAGGCATTATTTTTTTTTTAAATCTAAACACTAATTAAGAATTTGTTTTTGTTTTAAAATGACTTCACTTAGCTTAATCTTCATATGTTAAGGTTGGTTAATCCTGCGCACGTTCTGTCCAGAATGTACTATAGCTGATACTTGCTTGGTTGAGAGAACACTGTCATTGCTGATGCAGGAAATCTATTTTAAAAACTGCCGAAGAAAAATGCACCAGATATATCCTTATCACATTTTCAAAAGAGGTCTATTTCGTGTTATTCCTAGGGAAGAGAAAAGTTATAAATAAAATACTCAGTAAAAGCTTAGTGTTTCACCTAAGCCTTTGTAAATAGCCTGCAACTTAGAGACAGTGAATTAAGAATTCCATGTTGAATTAGAAATTAAAAATAGATGCAGTAGTGAGAAATGTATTTAAGGCCCTGCCTACACTGCAGTAAAAATCACGTTTTGCAAAAATTAGGATGATTCTTGCTAGCATGCTGTTAACACAATTTCTCTGACCAGTAAAAAAAAAAATATAGATTTTTTTTTAGTTTATTATTTCAAAAATGTATTTTTTTTTACTGTTATAGATCTGATGTGAGTATTTAACCTTTAGTATATATTTATTTTTTGCTTTATAATGAATTATGTTGAATAAAGTATGAAGTAGTGACATTTAAAATATATGTAATATTTTCATAGAGGATAACCTTATACCAGAGTGTTTGAACTTAAATATAATTATCAGTTTTACAATTGAGTACTGAAGTACAATTCTAGTGAAATCATTAACAGAGGCTTGTTTAAATTATAATACCTTTGTCCAAAAGAAAATAGCATAGCCCTGCCTCATACACACATATAAGCAGGTATCAACTTTGAAATATATTATTAAACAATAAAGGTGACTACTTCTATAAGAATACATAACAAAGAATTATAATCCTCATATAGATGGGGAAACAGTGGAAACAGTGGCTGACTTTATTTTGGGGGGCTCCAAAATCACTGCAGATGGTGACTGCAGCCATGAAATTAAAAGATGCTTACTCCTTGGAAGGAAAGTTATGACCAACCTAGATAGCATATTAAACAGCAGAGACATTACTTTGCCAACAAAGGTCCATCTAGTCAAGGCTATGGTTTTTCCAGTGGTCATGTATGGATGTGAGAGTTGGACTATAAGAAAGCTGAGCACCAAAGAACTGATGCTTTTGAACTGTGGTGTTGGAGAAGACTCTTGAGAGTCCCTTGGACTGCAAGGAGATTCAACCAGTCCATCCTAAAGGAGACCAGTCTTGGGTGTTCATTGGAAGGACTAATGTTGAAGTTGAAACTCCAATACTTTGGCAACCTGATGCGAAGAGCTGATTCATTTGAAAAGACCCTGATGCTGGGAAAGATTGAGGGCAGGATGAGAAGGGGACGACAGAGGATGAGATGGTTGGATGGCATCACTGACTCAATGGACATGAGTTTGGGTAGGCTCCGGGAGTTGGTGAGGGACAGGGAGGCCTGGCGTGCTATAGTCCGTGGGATCGCAAAGAGTCAGACACAACTGAGAGCCTATTTCATAATGCTAAACACTGTTCACAATTTAAAGCATGACAGTGTTAATAGATCTCAGAAAACTATCCTTTGCTAGAATATATATAGCTAATATTGCAACATAATCTGGAGTGTGAAATTCCTTAACTCCGTGGATATAAGTTTAAATGAATGTGCCTATAATTTTTGTTTCCTATTAACTTTCAGAAAGGATTTTTTTAGAACATTCACAGTGTAAGGTTTTTCTAAATAAACAGACTTAAAACTTCCATTTTAACATTCTATTGTATGATTTTCTGCTTCTCATTTCCAAAGCTACCAAGAACTTATCACCCAATCATTAATTTTTTTTTTTTCCTTTTTCACACTGATTCTTTCTTTTTACTGAGATGGGCCATGCCCAAGTTGTGGTCTTCCATTTCTTTATCTTCCACCTTTCCCAGTTCAGTTAATTCCACTTTTTATTGCTTAGTTGCTCAGTCATATCCCACTCTTTTTTTGAGCCCATGGACTGTAACCTGCCAGGCTCCTCTGTCCATGGCATTTCCCAGGCGAGAACACCAGAATGGGCTGCCATTCCCTCCTACAGGGTCTCTCTGACCCAGGGGTGGAGTCCACAGGCCTGCATTGCAGGCCGACTCTTTACTGCTGAGACACTCGGGAAGCCCCTAATTTCACTTTAGCTGGTGTTTATCATGTACACAATATTCTCTTTAATTCCACTTCTCCCTCAACTTTATTCCAACTCTTTCTCTTTTACTTCAGGAAAAAAAACTCTCATTTTTTTCTCTCATGTTCTCTCCTTCCATTTGTAATCTAGATAAAGTTAATCCTAGGTGATAAGCCCCAAACTCTGACAGTAAAAAGGGAAGTCATGAGTTTTAAAGTAAGTTTAAACATAACACAGATCAGTTTCCTTTGATTTCTATAGCTCTAGAAAGTATCCAGAAGTTCTCAACAGACATTATACAAATTTCCATTTAACTCCAAAACTTGTTTTTAATAAAACCAGCTTTCCCTTCATATACCAGCATCAAGAGGGAGGATCAATAAGAAAACATATTAAGTGGTATGACTTTTCTGTTTTATAGCATTACTATTATAGAAATACTACTTAATTTTTCACTGTAATTTAAACAACCTCAGTCATATTATGGTTTAAATAGGCACTTGTGGGCTCACCTTGAGTCTTACTATTTATTCATCCCTAACATTTTGCCTGGAAGTGTCCAGGCAAAACAATATCCAATATCCAATTATATTCAACCTAGCTGTTCTCTCTGCTTCTATCTTTGCCTTTCCTGCTATTTTTAACCCAGCAATCAGAGTGATTGTGATTATTTAAAAGTATAACCAGAACCTGCCACACCCATGACCTCAACCCTCCAAAGGTACCACATTGAGAATTCCAAAGGCTTCATAAAATCTGTAGCCCAAAGGACCCTAAATAATGTGGTTCCAGTCTTCCATTCTTCCACCCTCCCTCCTTGTCTCTCACCATGTGGCAGACAAACTGACTATTTGCTGTTTTGCCAAAACACCAAGTTTGTTCCCCTGTCTGGAACTATCCCTCCAGATTTGCTGAGATTTGGGCTCATATGTCATTTCAGGCCACTTTAAAATTTTAGATAATACCTGAGTAGCCAGGTGTGAGAGACAGAATTATGTTGTAAGAGTCTAAACAAGGAAAAGAAAAATTTGGAAGCCACTGACATGTAGATACACACAGGAAGTGTGTGGTGACTAAGAGAAATCATGTGAAAGAGAGAAGAGAAGGGGCCTGCCTTGAAAATGGCTCACAATTAAGTGACCTGGAAGAGAAGCCAGTGAAGGAAAAAGGGAAGTAGGAGAATCCAGAAGTGCAGTGTCATTGTCCATCTGTGGTGTGGGAATTGCCTATACACACACACACACACACACACACACAAAGTAGATGAATAATCAAATGAAATGTAATAGCTTTGGATGTATGAGGATCAAGGAAAAAGCCATTGACTTTGTTGACTTCTTGTATTATTTCAACGTGGAAAAATGTCTTTCGTATTTCTAACATCTGTTTTAACTAATGAAGTTTTTGGACAACTTTTGCAATTATTCTGTATACTTATGGAGCAAAATTTCTGTGTGCCCAGTGCCAGCCCCATTTTGATAATTCTCATTTGTTCTAAATTTTCTGTACAATAGTAAGAAAGTCTATCTACAGTACCAGTATCCCTTGAAGATTTCTGTGAAATCACTGCTTACAAAAAGACAGAGCCGTGATATTGTAAGGGATTTTGGTTTATCAGAAAGCATTGACAGAAAAAGACTTGAATCATAAAGAAAAAGATTTAAGTTTAAAAACATTTCATTATTCTTTGTATGCTTTGGTCGACAAGTCTATAGCACTAAGTTAGTGTTAGTCATTCAGTCGTGCCCGACTCTTTGTGACCCCATGGACTGCAGCCCACCAGGCTCCTCTGTCCATGAGATTTTCCAGGCAAGGATCCTGAAGTGGGTTGCCATTTCCTTCTCCAGGGGATCTTCCCAACCCAGGGATCAAACTCAGATCTCCTGCACTGCAGGCAGATTCTTTACTAACTGAGCTATAACGGAAACACTAAGTTAATGTCATCTAAAACATTACCACAAAACCCCTGCTGGGATGTCACAAACTGAGTCTGTATACCTATTAGTTAAAAGCTGCTCTTTACCTGCTGTCAGTGTTATGGAAGTCCTACACTCAAGCAAAGTTATAATTATATGTAATTAACTTTTCCATTTTCAACTAATTAAAGGAAGACCTGAAAACCCATCCTCCCTGTATAAGGCAGTGTATTGAAACTTGAAAGTTTTAACATTTAATCAAAAAGGCACATCTATTTTGGCTTCCCTTATCCTTCTTATTAACAGAAATTGCCTACTGGCTCTAGAATAGAAATGCCAAGCTTTGAAATTATGTGGTGTTAGGATGAAGATAAATTTGCTGTCTTTTTTTTTTTTTTTGCTGTCATATTTTTAATAGCATTTTTAAATTCAGATCTAGAACAATCTAAGGCAATGCAATTTGTAAACTGAAAACAACATAATTAATACAAAATGACTCAAAGAATCAAAACAAAATAGATAGTCCTTTAACATTTAAATAAAGACAGGTAAAGAGATAGCATGTCCTCACTGGCTGACAAACTTACTTTCACATGTATATTCATTTAATTTACTCATTCTTATGTCAGCTAAGAACAAGATTATTTTTCAAATATTACTAATTTTTAGAATTTCAGATGATAATTTTGTGTCACAGATAGAGAAACATGAGGCTACTTTACATTTTAACAATGTTGTTACATTTTAACAACAATAACCCCAAATATCTATATAGAGCACCACTTTGGCATCAACATGGATTTTATTTACAGATGTACATTAAAATTAATCATGGAAGAATATATGTTATAGAAGGGAAGAATTAACTGTTGCAGACAGCAGTTTTCTACCTGGGAAAATTCAAAATGAAAAAAAAATAATAAGAGAATGATATTAATAACATTTACAATAATAATAAAGGAAGATATTTTGTGTATGTGTATGTGCAAAGAAAAGTATCTATGTTTATTAAAGACTGAAATGACACATACCAAAATTTTATATGTTGGGGTTACAGGTTATTTTTTTTTTCATATCCGCATTTTCTAGACATCCTGCAATGAATCTGCATCACTTTGATATTCATTTTATAACAATTTATGGAACTATGTTCAGGTACTGTATCAGACCGTGTATCCAAAGGTAAATCAAACAGACACAATCCTTGTCAACACAGGGCTGATATCCATAACACATATTTTAGTTTAGAATTTATTTTTAAAATTTATATTTCCTGGTGGTGAAGAGGGCAGACTTCAGAGACAAATTGCTTGGGTTCAAATCCCAGCTTTGCCACTTGCTGTGTGTGACTTTGAAAAAGTTATTTAACTTCTCCATGCCTCAAAGATATGAGGCATTTTTGTGCCTACCTCATAGAATGATAAGACCTTCCTCATAGAATGTTTTGAGCAGTAAATGAGTAGATGCCTGAAAAGCACTTTAATTAGTGCTAGCATATGGCTAGTACTTTGTAAGTGTAAGTCATTATTATTTTTATTATTAACTATGCTTTTAAATTTTTTTTTTTTAAGGAGATGGCTGGGCAGGCAAAACCAAAGCATTCACTCTATAAAATCTGTCAAGTGATATGGAATTTAAGAAGTGATAGTTACATTGAGAAAAGAGAACATTAATATAATCAAAACCTTATTATAAGGAATGTGTTAGAGTATTATTGTTAAATATTATCACTGCAGATACATTAATATTTCCGCTTCTGTGTTTACACAGTAGTCAGCACACACTTGGCCTAACAGAAAACAAAGAAAAAATTTTCCTACCATCTTAGTATGGGAAAAATAATTTTATTTAATGGACTTGATATAAACTGGAGTCAAAAGATATGGGGGTAGAAAGGATGCTCTGAAGATAAAACTTAATTATTATTTTTAAAATGGGTATAATTTCTATGTCTCTACTTATCAGGTTTAATTACTTACTATGCTCTTTAATATGTGGTTGAAACCATGTATGATGTCTGTGAAGATACTTTTTTTCAAAATGTTATTTGAAGTTTTCAAATTTTACTCCAAAGAGAATAAACAGAATTTGGAGGTAGAGCAGTGTGAGAGATGGGATATTAACCATAGCGATTTGTCTTTAAAGTCAAAACGGCTATTTTACCAATTAACATAAACAGAACAATTTCTTAGTCACGTGTTGCTAATGAAGACTAATCAGAAAAGCTGAGCCTGAGGTTGACATACTGTGTCTTCTTATATGTATATAGTTTTATTCATTTATTTTGGCTACACTGGGCTTTTGTTGCTGCATGCAGGCTCTCTCCAGGTGAGAGGCGGGCTACTGTCTAGGGTAGCGCTCAGCCTTCTCTTCCTGAAAGCACAGGCCCTAGGGTGCGCAGGCTTCAGCAGCTGTGGCACGCGGGCCCATCGCTGGCGGATCCTGGGCTCTGGAGCACAGGCTCAGTAGCTGTGGCACGCGGGCTTGGTAGCTCCTTGCATGTGCGATCTTCCGGGATCAGGGATCTAACCCGTGTCTCCTGCATTGGCAGGCGGATTCTTCACCTGTGAGCCACCAGGGAAGCCCAACATACTGCATCTATACTCATTTATTATTCACCCATTTATCATCAATTACTTATGCTAGTGTCATACAACAAAGGACAGACATGGTAGGGACCTAACAGAAGCAGAAGATATTAAGAAGAGGTGGCAAAAATACACAGAAGAACTACGCAAAAAAGATCTTCACGACCCAGATAACCACGATGGTGTGATCACTCACGTAGAGCCAGACATCCTGGAATGTGAAGTCAAATGGGCCTTAGGAAGCATCACTATGAGCAAAGCTAGTGGAGGTGATGGAATTCCAGTTGAGCTATTTCAAATCCTGAAAGATGATGCTGTGAAAGTGCTGCACTCAATATGCCAGCAAATTCGGAAAACTCAGCAGTGGCCACAGGACTGGAAAAGGTCAGTTTTCATTCCAATCCCAACGAAGGCAATGCCAAAGAATGCTCAAACTCCCGCACAATTGCACTCATCTCACACGCCAGCAAAGTAATGCTCAAAATTCTCCAAGCCAGGCTTCAGCGATATGTGAACCGTGAACTTCCAGATGTTCAAGCTGGATTTAGAAAAGGCAGAGGAACCAGAGATCAAATTGCCAACATCCGCCGGATCATCAAAAAAGCAAGAGAGTTCCAGAAAAACATCTATTTCTGCTTTATTGACTATGCCAAAGCCTTTGACTGTGTGGAACACAATAAACTGTGGAAAATTCTGAAAGAGATGGGAATACCAGACCACCTGACCTGCCTCTTGAGAAACCTGTACGCAGGTCAGGAAGCAACAGTTAGAACTGGACATGGAACAACAGACTGGTTCCAAACAGGAAACGGAGTATGTCAAGGCTGTATATTGTCACTCTGCTTATTTAACTTATATGCAGAGTACATCATGAGAAACGCTGGGCTGGAGGAAGCACAAGCTGGAATCAAGATTGCCGGGAGAAATATGAATAACCTCAGATGCAGATGATACCACCCTTATGGCAGAAAGTGAAGAAGAACTAAAGAGCCTCTTGATTAAAGTGAAAGAAGAGAGTGAAAAAGTGGCTTAAAGCTCAACATTCAGAAAACTAAGATCATGGCATCTGGTCCCATCACTTCATGGGAAGTAGATGGGGAAACAGTGGAAACAGTGACAGACTATTTTTTGGGGCTCCAGAATCACTGCAGATGGTGACTGCAGCCATGAAATTAAAAGACGCTTGCTCCTTGGAAGGAAAGTTATGACCAACCTAGATAGCATATTAAAAAGCAGAGACAATACTTTGCCAACAAAGATCCATCTAGTCAAGGCTATGATTTCTCCTATAGTCATGTATGGATGTGAGTGTTGGACTATAAAGAAAGCTGAGCACAGAAGAATTAATGCTTTTGAACTGTGGTGTTGGAGAAGACTCTTGAGAGTCCCTTGGACTGCAAGGAGATCCAACCAGTCTATCATAAGGAGATCAGTCCTGGGTGTTCACTGGAAGGATTGATGCTGAAGCTGAAACTCCAATACTTTGGCCACCTGATGCGAAGAGCTGACTCATTGGAAAAGACCCCAATGCTGGGAGGGATTGGGGGCAGGAGGAGAAGGGGACGACAGAGGATGAGATGGCTGGATGGCATCACCGACTCGATGGACATGGGTTTGGGTGAGCTCCAGGAGGTGGTAAGGGACAGGGAGGCCTGGCGTGCTATAGTCCATGGGGTCGCAGAGCCAGACGTGACCAAGCAACTGAACTGATGATACAACGCTTCATTCAGCCCTTCTCACTGACACGTGCCTGTGTGCCAGGCACTGCACTAGTGCTGCTGCTTCTATCAACAAAGATGAATAAGGTCTAACCCTTCCTTCCTGAAGTTTACAGTCAAGTAGGAAAGCAGACATATGAATATCCCATTACTCTGCAATATGTGGTTAATAGAGAAAAATTTAAAAGGAGCCAAGCTTTTCTTTTTCTTGGCAATAAACATGCAAAAAATTTTTGGCACCATTTGTTAACATAAAACTTCTGTTAACTGCACATATTTCTATGCATATTAGCATTGATTTCTACAATGTAATGTGCAGGCAAATAATCAAGTTTCAACACAAGGATTAAATAGAATTAGTGTTTCAGGGTGAGGGAGGGAGGCAGAAAAAGAAGGTTATTTCTAGGTAGGGCATTATTTTTTTTAAGTACTGGTACTCAAATCATTTTCATGTGCTGTGCTCATTTCTTGATGGATTTTTTTAAAGACTTCTCCCCTCTTGCCACTATTCCGTGCCCTCTCCTTCCAAAGGGTGTGAACTTGATCAGTCAAAATGGAAATAGTAACTTCTTTGAGCAAAACTACAGCACTGCTATAGAGGAAAACTGCTGGAACCCAGAAAGAGGGTGTAAGACCACCAAGGCAAAAGAGGAGCTGTTATTAATAGGATAATCATCTCTCCTTAAGCTGGAATAAGAGGCACAGACTTCCTAATTACTTCATGGATCAGGTTTTATCTGACTAAGACACATGATGACGATGGATTTTAATTGTCTACCGTCTAATATTTCTACATTTAAAAACTGAATGTTAGCTTTGTGCTCAACTACTTCATATAAACTGATATGTGAACAAAGTAATGACTTTTTATACTTAATGGTCTTATTTTGAAAAGTCCCAGAGTGTGTCAAAAAACAATCTGTGATCCTACTCGTTTGAGCTCAATTTCAATTCCCATTCATAAATTTCAGTTCCCATGTTTAAACAGTAGTCTATAGTTTTGATTTGCATTTTGATGTAAACTTGGCCATTTTCCTCACTTTGTATAAGTTTAAAGATTAAATAATTTTAATTGTCAAAATCACAAATAAAATGAATATAGAACAACAAAGGGACCACCCAGAGTCACCACAAATGTCTCACAAATTTCTTCCCATGAAAGGAATTAGAAGTTGTTAGATGTTCAATATATAAATAAATGTAAAATGAAAATGACTACTTCTGTTAAGATTATGTTTTATAGTTTCATCACATGAAATTCAAGCTTAAAGAGTTTTGAAATGTTTCTCATAATTCTGGAATGAAGACTTCTAAAAAGGGGACTAGTACAAAATCCTTTAGTTACAACGGAAGAAGGAAATATCTATTAATTTTTCCAAGAGCAACTACAGTACCACTCTCCCTCCATGACCACTCTTCCCATCCCACTCCCACACTCATAAAGCACTGGATTCTGGGTTCTAGGTAGAAAAGTCACAATGCTCAAAATGTTGTGATCAGATCAGTCCTGAGAAACACTAGGATAATTCTTATCCACAAGGGCACTTTGCTCTAGTATTCTGAAATAGGATACGATTGTTTTTTATACCTGTTCCTACTATGATGGTCAATTTTCTGTGGCAGCTTTGCTGGGCCATGACATATGGTCAAACATTACTCTGGATGTGTCTGTGAGGGGGCTTTTTGATGAGGTTAACATTTAAATAGGTGAACTTTGAATAAAGTAGATTTCCCTCCATAATGTGGGTAGGCCTCATCCAATTAACTGAACGCTTGAAAAGAACAACAGGCTGAAGTCCCTTGATCAAAAGGTAATTCTGCCAGCAGACAGTCTTCAAACTTGAATTACAATGTTTCCTCCTTGATTGTCCAGCCTCATGGCCCTCCCTGCAGATCCTGGACTTGGCAGTCCCATAACTGTGTAAGCCTATTTCTTAAAAACTAAAATTTATTTCAATAAATGTATGCACCCTATTGTATCTCAATCTGTTTCTTTGGAGAATCCTAATACACTTGTTTAGAAAAACTTTAAAATCAAATTCTGGAAGATGATAGATATGACACAGATATATATAGTGGCACCAGAATGAGATAGTGTCAGAAATTCTTTTTAAAAGTACCAGAGAAGTGGTGGACAAACTAATTTATGGTCTATCCCCCTATTATTACAGAGTATGGTTCGTGCAGAGAATGGGAAAGGAAAACACCTTCAGGTGGACTAGCCAGTAGGTAAGAGGTAGAGGGTCCACCCTCTAGGGGCCCAACAATGTGTGGCCTGTGGTGTGTGGTAAACCTGACAGTTATTAAATCCAATCTAATTTCTTTTCTCTTCCTTCTTTACTTTAATCTCATTCTTCATAAGTTAATACAGTATGGGCAAAATACAAAAAAAGACCACTATTAAGTTACCAGTTTTCCACTTCAAATAAATTGGAATTTGAAATTTCAGAGGAGCCTGACCTCAGATACTGACAGAGGATGGATTCAGGACAACCTAAGGGTATAGTCTCAATGCAGGAGACGTACTTTGTTCAGAAGTAACCAGTCTAACAGTGGGTGGGGGACAGGGGTAGGTACCAGTATAAATCAGGACTGTGAAGGCAGAGGCATCATGAAGACCAGAAGGGTTGAGCAGGAGAGAGAAATTCTAAGATCACACAGGAGTGGTATTATTATAACTCTAACGCTTGAGTTGGAAAGACTATAGGTTTGAAAACAAAAGTCTCCAAGAATCCTCTGATGGTACAGTGGTTAATACTTCTTGCTTTCACTGCCAAGGGTCCCAGTTTGATGTAGGGGATCTACAGTCCCACAAGCCTCATGGTCCAGCCCGAAAAAAAGAAAAAAATTCCTTAAAGTTGGTGACTTTTCCAAGTTCAGAGCTAGTTCTCTTTTGTTTTTGTTTGTTTTTTTAATTTGTGTGTGTGGGAAAGAATTCACCTGCCAATGCAGGAGTGTGTGTGTGCTAAGTGGCTTCAATTTTATCTGACTCTTTGCAACCCTATGGACTATAGCCCACCAGGCTCCGCCTGTCCATGGGATTCTCCAGGCAAGAATACTGGAGAAGGTTGCCATTTCCTTCTCCAGGGGATTTTCCAGGCTCAGGGATCAAACTCACGTCTATTCTGTCTCCTGCATTGGCAGGCGGGTTATTTACCACTAGTGCCAATGCAGGAGACCCAGGTTCAATCCCTGGGTCAGGAAGATCCCCTGGAGAAAGAAATGGCAAGCCACTCCACTATTCTAGCCTGAGAAATCCCATGGACAGAGGAGACAGGCAGGCTATAGTCCATGGGGTCACAAAAGAGTCAAACATGACTTAGTGACTAAACAACAACAACAAATATTAGACAATAGGATAGCCACCTAGGACAGATGCAAAATTTAGTTTCCTCTAAGGAAACTATTAGGTGAAATTGAAGTCATAATTAAACTGTAAGTTTCCTGAGACCTTATGTATCTAAATATACTATATTTATCACAGTGCATCATACAAAGGAGGTGAAACATTGGTTGTTTCAAATAGAACTTGATAATGAATAAGTAGTCATCCTGCTGTCTCAAAGGCATCCTCAGTCCAAGAGTAGAGGAAGGGAAGTATCTGCAAGGTGTTAGAGTAACTCTGGGACAGTGAACCCTGAGGGACACCTCCACACAGAGCTCCTTGGCTGGCCTTGACTGAAAAATAGCCCTTCCTCAGCATCTGTGTTTTTTCTTTTTTTTTTTTTTAATTGTTGTTCAGTCGCTAAGTCATGTCTGACTTTTTGCAACCCCATGGACTGCAGCACATCAGGCCTCCCTGTCCTTCACTATCTCCCGGAGTTTGCTCAAATACATGTCCATTGAGTCGAAGACAGCTGAAGACTTCATTTAGCTAAGGCATCCTTTTTTTAAACAAAATTAATCTATATTTTTACAGTTAATGTGACATTAGTCTCACAAAGATAAGGTAATTTAAATTAGGTTGCTTTCTCCTATACATTAACTGAAATCAGCTTTATTTGCAGAGAAGGGGAATTTTGTGGCTAGGTTGGGAATAGGAAATATTTTAAGAGGAGGGATGGCAGGTTGTCACAGTAAATTGAGAGAACAACCAAAAAAAGGTGGGGACAGGGCAGAGGAATGGCAAATACAGAAGTCTTACGAACAGTTAAGGTAATCAAAGATCGTGTCACTCAAAGGATGGTCTGAGGACCATGGTATCACCTGGAAGCTTGTTAGAAATACAGAACCTCAAGCTCCTCCTTGAGACTACAGTAGCTGAATCTGCATTTTAACAAAACCTCAGGTGTTTTGATGCTAATCAGAGCTTGAGAAATCTGCTCTAAATTTTTATTTCTTATTCCAAATAATTACCCTAAAGGAGGTCCTATGACTAAGAAAGTCGGGAAATGCCTCTGTTCCTCCTGCTCCGAATGACTGTTGCTTCTAAAAGCCACGCCTCAAGCCTGTGCTGTTACTAATGTATTTTAATTACATTATGAGTTAAGTAGGCCTTGAAACTAGCTTAAGAGTCAAACCAAGTCATGCAATACAGCACCCACAGGGAAATGTGTTCCAACTTCAACAACTTATAAATAAACTATTAGAGCACAATTCTCTTATGCATTTGAGTTGTCTTTAGTTATTCACAGAAAAGGCTTATTCTGAGTTCAGAAAACAAACATGCCGATCTATAAACAGAGTTAATTAATATTAGACTTCCCATATTTAGATATCTGTGACAGTGAGAGAAAAATCAAATATCTAAACAAACAAGAAATCTTATTCATCTATCCCTAGCATCCAGAAGGATGCCTAGAAAAAGAAAAGTCTCATTAGGTTGTGAATGAATTAATGAATGAGTGAATTAATAACCACTAAAGTCTTGTTTAAAGCAGGTTCTAAGAACATACTTGTCAAG
Source organism: Cervus canadensis (assembly GCF_019320065.1). Taxonomy (NCBI): domain Eukaryota; kingdom Metazoa; phylum Chordata; class Mammalia; order Artiodactyla; family Cervidae; genus Cervus; species Cervus canadensis. The sequence continues at coordinate 87,558,363 of NC_057392.1, forward strand.
TCAACAAAAAACATATAAGAGTGTACTAAATCAAATAATTACTTAGTTAATATCAATAGAAGATTGTGAGTCAGGGTGACCAGCACATATATGCTAAATTAAACTTGCATGTTTTACATCATTGAAGATAAAAAGTTAAAAAAATTTTTAATGACTGAATATTTGTTTAGTCTTTATGAACAAAGGAAATAAAATTTGTAAAATGAATTAATTTTCTTTGAAGACCTTCAAAAGCAGAAAGTAACTCATTTGTGGAGTACTGCCATCCGTGCTGTCAAAAATTCACTCTCTAAAACTACAAGATAAAAAAACGAATTTGCTGATGAATATGTATTTTAGATACTTTGTTCTAAGTCATATTCTCCAAGATGTAACTGTAGAATTAAATTTTTAAGGCAAAGTTAACTTAAGAGTTCTATGTCATAACACCAGTCTTTTAAAGAGTTCTACTAAATTATTCTCCCATGGAAAATCAAATAAAGATTTGAAACATGAACATTTTCAAAAACTTCTCATTTTAATCCAATTCAGATCAACTGAGAAATCTGTCAAGTTACTCCATTTAATGCACGGAGCAAAAACAACACAATCCAACTGCAACAAATACCTAAGGACAAAGGAACCTTTCAGGTTGACTTTTCGTAAAACTGAGTTGAAGATCGGAGTTTACCTTTCACTTATCTGTATATAGTAGGCATTTGTTTGCAAAAAGAATCCAGAACCTAAATCATTCCAGTGTTTACTTTTTTTTTAAATTAAATCAGGGTAGTGGTTAGCACGAGGGGGAGAGGTGTATCTTTTTTAAAGATCTGTTTATTTGATCTCTTGGCTGTGGCGGGTGCTTTGGACTTTCTCTAGCTTTGGCAAGCAGGGGTTACCTTTGTCAGTGCGGTGGCTTCTCCAGGTCCAGAGCAGGGCCCTCAGGGGGCGTGAGCTCCGTCCTTGTGGCGCGCCGGCCTAGTTGCCTGAGCCAGGCGGCATCTTTCTGAACCAGGCGGCATCTTTCTGAACCAGGGATAGACCTGGTGTCCCCTGCATTGCAAGGCAGATTCTTAACCACTGAACCACCAGGAAGCCCAGTGTTTCCTTTTAACGGTAGCACAGGTCATCACACAAAGGCTACCTCTGCAAGAAATGAGTTCAACAATTGAATCTATGTGCTCAGATTGCTTTTTGAGTGAAAGTCCCCAACATTTTTTTTTATTAGTCTTTTTTTTTTTTTTTGTCTTAAAGCTACCACTTCTGAGAATTACTCCTCTTAAATCCAATATACTGCAATTGTGTGAACAGAGTTACAGTCACATTCACATTGAGCCCACTTTACACAAGCTGTTTCTATTCCACTGCAGGGATACCTCTCCAGAGCAGATCACTATACCTCTATGACTCTGCCTGAGAATTTTTTATCAACACACTAATTAAAACATGCTTATTGAATGTCTACTGTGGGATAGGCACTTTAGAAGCCGGGATACAGCTGTGAAAAAGACAGGCAAGATCCCCGGCCTGTCAGTGAATACATTCCACAGGGGCAATCAAGAAACAAATAGGGAAATGCCAATTAATGAGAAGTGTTGTGATAACAACAAAATAAACCGCTATATAGTACCTGATGCGTAACTTTGTATTCTCAGAAGAGGTTTATCTAAGGAGATTATGTCAACATTTAAGCAGAAATGCAAAGGTGGCCAGTGTGTAAGCTTTTGGGGTAAGGGCATTCTAGGCAGGGAGAGAACATGGAATACAAAAACCCTAAAATGAGGAGAAGCTGCGCATACTTCCAAAATAGAGAAAAGTGGGCATGGAAGACAGTGATGGGAAATGAGGTCAGAGTGGTAGGCAGGAACTAGATCACATAGGGTCTCTGAGACAGTGGTCAGGAAGCTTATTTTTTTTTCCTAATTGAAAACAAAGTCTTTGATACATTTTAAACCTTAGTCTGATGTGATCAGACTTAGGACTTAAAAAGATCCCCTTTGCTGCCCTGTGAAGGATAGACTATGGAGAGGCAAGGTTGGAAGCCAATGGCTACTACAGTCCAGACAGGGAAAGAGAGGGACCTGGACACTGTGGGAGGAGCAGACATGGAATGAAGTGGATTTTTTTTAATTTTAATGACTTGGAAGTAAAGGCAATAGAGACACCTACAAATGTAAAGAGTCAATGGCTTTTTTATAAGGATATGTTTTCCTACTTTATTTCTAATGCCACAATTACTATTATTAGAATTCTATTGACTTCTGTGGACCAAACTAGGTAATAGCATCAATGTCTTCATGGAAGAGCCTATACAGGCTCCTAAGGTTCCTTAGCCCTACGACTCTGAGAAATGAAACAACTCATAACCTACCACCTTTGTGAGCAGTTTGAAATATCTTTACAAAGTGCATGACTTACTGTTGCCTCTGAGCTCTTTAAGGACAAGGACTGTGTTAAATTTATCTTTTTATCACCTAGGAATGCATACTAGGTTCCTGATAATACATATGCAATAAATAAATGAATAAATGCTGACATGTGAATTTTTATTTCCTCTTTTTCTACTTAAATAAACTTTATAAGGGCTCCCTAAAATGTATCCTATTTGCTATTCTGTCACTTGGAAAATACTTTTTTTTTTTTTTTCAGGATAATTCATGTTAACTTCTACACTGGGGTTATTTGATGATGTAAAATTTTATTTTAGAAATATTTAGTTAAATTGATGTCACTAGTAACACATGGATAGTGATGTTTATATTTGATATTATTTTGCTAGGGCTGCCATAATAAATACTGTGTAATGGGTGGTTTAAACAACAGAAATGTATTTTCTCATAATTCTGGAGGCTAATTCTGAAGCCCAAGAGCAATATCAGCCGGTTTGGTTTCTCCTGAGGCCGCTCCCCTTGCGGACGGCAAGTCTTCTCCCTGTGTCCTCACATGGCCTTCCCCCTGTGCACACACATCCTTGGTGTCTGTGTCCAAACTTCCTCTTTTTATAAGAACACCGGTTAGATTGGGTTAGGGCCCGCCCCAAAGGCATCGTTTGATTTAATCATCTCTTTAAAAGGGCCCTGTCTCCAAAGAGAGTTAGATTTTAGCACTCTGTGGGCTAGGACTTTGGGGTGAACTCAACTTACCCTAAGCATATTTGTTAGAAATGCTAATTCATTAACAATAAGAAAGGAGACACATTTTGCAGCGATGACTATAATTCAGTCATTGAAACACATACACACAGACACTCACAAAGCACATATGTGTTAGCCCCATAAGGTAAGTAGTCCTATTCACTGATGAAGAAACTGAGGCTCAGAGAAGACAATTTGGCAAAAATCCCAGAGATAGTGTGGTGGGGCTAGGACCTAAACCCGGATCTTCATGCCTTCAAGGCCTGTTCTTTTAACTCTATACCGTTGTCATCCCTAATGGAATGACTGTGAATATATTTAATAAAACAGTGCATGTAAAGCACTTGGTGACTCAACAAATGTCAGTTTCCTTCCCCTAATACCACAGGCTTAAAGGACAATAGCGTTTAAATCACCCCTTTCTGGCTCTCCTAGTTCTTCTGGAATGCCAATTTGGAATATGCTTCACTAAAAGATTGGCCATAATGGTTATTTCTCTTGACTGAGTGTCAAAGCTTGTTCACTATTTTGGTAGATGCCTCTGTGTACATATGAATTCGTAAGAGCTAGATAATGAAAATGCTTTTAAATTTAAAAATAGTTTTCACAATTCTAATGCTTAGCAACTAGCATTAAAAAGGGAAAGAAAAGCACTGTAACATTCCTCTTCCTTTAAAGACCATTATTCTGTTTATAAAGCCATCTCTAGCTGTGAGTGCTTTAAATCAGCGGGAATTAAGGCAAAATATCATGAACTCCAAGTTTAACCTAGCAGTAAACTAACTACTCAAGATCTCTACCATGAATAGTATTTACCAATTCACAGAGGTAAAGGTCCACGGTAAAACTGAATATATATGGTGAAGTGAAAATTAACTCTCTGAACTAAGAAAACTACCATTTAGAAATGCTATCAAAGAGAATTCTAAACAGAATTTCTCCTTTTGTTATTTCGCCTGTTACTATAAATGCTATCTCAAAATATCTAATCATCATCATCAAGGCTTGGTTATAAGATTTGTGATCCATTTAAACATGCTCTAACTTAGACAGTATAATATTTCATATGTGTCTATTAGTTTCAGCTTTAACCCAAGGGGCAGTCAGTTCCTTTAATGGAGATTCCAGAGATGGGCAGCAAGCAATTTATCAGAAAATGCCATTTTTCAGAAGTAACTAGTACAAGCACTTCAGCTATCTGCATCTCAACACCTGAGACTTGGCTAATTAGCATACTAAATGTCAGAAGTGGTTTTTAATCTGGGAAATTCATGGTTTATTTATAGGCAAGCCCGTTAGTAACGGGCTGTTATTGGTGACATTAAAGGTATCCATGGATCTTTGAGATATTTTAGAAACACCTTCTACTTTTGAGTGAATCTAGTGAATCCTAAGATTTGGACCAGCAGGGAGGGGACTTGAGGCTGGACCCCCACATGCTTCTGTGTTCCTTCTTTGGACCTGAGGTTCACTGGTTGTTCAAGACAGAGTTCTGCCTGTGGATTGCCGCTTTCTCCATCTCGAGGAAACTTTCATGCAGAATACCTAAAGAAAGAAAGCACGTCTTCAGGCTTCCAGGCCAGGTTGTAAGAACTGTTTCTGAATCTGCTTGTTAATAAGTGTTTGCTAAATAAATGTCTATATATGGCAAAATTGGGTCTGAGATTTATTTTTATTATTAAGATGGTAACCAGTTTGCTGGGGAAGAGCTAAAACTTTCCCACCCAAGGTCTCTCAGGGTCAGATAGGATTCAAGAGTTGTGTATAATTGAAATGGCTTAGATCAATCAGAGTAGCGTTTTACAGAATTCTTTTTCTTGAATTTTAATATTTAATTTTCTGTAGGAATGTTAAGATGACTCATAGAAATAAAATGTATTAAGCTTTTTAATCATGCAATTTAAAATAGATGTTTAATAATACTAAACATGAGACCATTTAAATGAGTGTTTCTTCATTTCTTAGTTTTCAATTAACATTCTTTTACGTCTTTCTAGAACACAAATGTGTTCTAGAAATGATAAAAAGTTGCCTTGAGAATTTAAATATTAAAGATTAAGAAAAGCTTTGTCCTCAAAGAGGACAAAGAATTTAGAGAGGAAAAAAAAAGTAGGAACCAGGGTTTTAAGCCTTAGTTAAATTTCATAAAGCATTTTGTTCTGGGTTTGGCAGAACACAAAATGCTTTGCCAAATTTTCCCCTCATTATTTAAAGCCACATGTTCTATGAAGGGGATTTAATGCATACAGTACAAATGTTTTTATAAATATGTTTTACTAGTAGGGATTACTGAACTAAGGTAACCAAGCCTAACATTAGCCTATTATGACACAAGCCATGGGATTGTTTTAATTAATCAGTCACTTTTGTAAGGTATGATGGAATGGAATTTACCTACAGAGGAAATGGATTTTAGTTGAACCATGAGGAACTGAGGTTGAATATATTTAATCACCAGTGAGATTTATTAAGCCTTGTAGTGTATGAAAAGCTTAGGAATGTACCATTGATTCACTAGACAAATAAAAATTCAGAGCTGGAAGGGGATTTTGGCAAGTTGCAACCTTACTTGGCCTCGGTTTCTGCTTCTGTAAAATTTAAGAGTTGGTATATTTTGTCAAATCCCAATATATTCATATTAAGGACCCCCTTTATTATTCACTTATCCACCATAGAGCCTATACTTTGAAAATTTGCTAACCAAACTGAATCTGATGACTAATAAATTCTTTCTCAGATTTTTATTAATGAAAAATATTAATCACTGCCTCTGATTAGTGTAAGATATCCAGGATTACCACATGGGGTACATATACTATTGGCCAAAGCCAAATGAATTTGATATTTTTAGTTTACCTGGACAGGCTGACTGTGGTAAAATTTATTATTTCCATAAGACATTTTAAAATATAGGCAGTGCCGATTATATGAGGATAATTGTTTCCAGAAAAGGGTCATTTAAAGTGAGCCCATGTAAAACGGGTCACTCTGCTTTGAAAGTTGAAGCTTAAAATTATGAAAATAGGTTTATTTTATTTTGGTTATCTTGCAGTGAAGGGTATAAAAGTATCTAAAGATATCTTAGAATAATGAGAGCGATAGGAATGTGGTTTGTCTTGTTTTGATGTAAAATTTTTTCCAAGGAGCTTTCACCTCACATTTGACTTTCCTGCAGCTTGCAATAAAGGTCATGGCGGGAGAGTACATAGGAGAGTGCAAAATAGTCTAGGCCCAAGGAACTCCTTCACCCCTTGATAGGCAAATTATTCTCTTTTGCAGCCCCAGCATCACTGTGTCTGATCTTTGACTTCAGTTCGCAGTTGATTTTTTTCACATATATTTTTTATTGAAGTACAGTTGATTGGCAGCTGATTTTTGTGTTGTACTTACATTAAGTGGTTGAAAAATCATAAGTATCAAGTAACTATCAAAGAGAACAGAGATGTTGAACCCAAAGGCAAGGCTAGATCTAGTGGTAGAAAGCCTTCTAGAATCTGGGCTCTTGAGTTGGTTTTATTATTATTATTTTGGACACTTAAGCATAATATTTTGTAGTTGTAACTGTTTATGATTTTATAATCCAATTTGAGCTTTGTCTTTAAACTCTAAGATATTGTAACTTGATTGAATAGAAATGCTAACTATTAAAAGCAACTGTCTCTTCCTCAGGAAAACTAATGGGTTTTAAAATAATATTTTGTAAAAATTTGCTATTTTCTATTAATTTTCATTAAATCTTTCTAGTCTGGAGACCAAAATTAAACTGAAACTTGAAGACACTGGCACTTTAGAACAGCACAATTGGTACAATTCAACCAAAAGATTTCATTTGTTGAAATGTTTTGAAGATTTAATATCATGTGACCTAAGTTACAAGGTCCAATATATTGAACTTCCATGATGGGTACCTGGGATGAGGGGCAGGAAGAGATTTCTTCAGGCCCACACACTATCGGGTTGACCAAAAAGTTCCTTTGTTTCTTCTATCACATCTTATGAGAAAATCCAAATGAACTTTTTGGCCAACCCAAGAGAACCAGAAGAGAAAGGAAACGTTTGAGTTTCAGAACCTGGGGTGAAATTCAGTGTTACTGGTCTTCAACCTTTTTAAACTTATCCAGAGCTTATATTCACCTACAGTGAAATTATGGGACATTTCTCTTATAAATTGATTGATATGATTTTTTTCTTGGACATCTTGAATGAGAACTTCCAAATAGCAAACATACTATTTCTATTCTTCCCGATCTTCTTCCACAAGGAGCTATTCAGAGAAATGGGAGAAAAGAACCTATTCTACTTTGGGACACATTTGAATATGTCACAGGAGAGTCATATGCATACTCTAATTGAATCTGCATCTCTTGTGGTTCCCAATTTGGTAGATGGATTCTTTACCGCTGAGCCACCTGGGAAACCTATCAGCTATCCATGATGAAGTTTTGATAATCTCTCTTGAAAAGTATCAGGATTTTTTTCTCTTTCCTTTTGCTTTTTCAAAATTCATGGAAAGCTTATCTTTCCACTAATCATTAAACCATCTATCATATGATAAACCACATCGTAGATGCTTCCTGACCTACAGTGATTAAAGAGATGGTTAATAAAAGAGAGGAGATTTAGAAATATTTGAGGTATTATTTGCTTAATGGTGATACCATTTAAATTTAGGATATGCACATAACACAACTGTTGAAAATATTATGGAAATTCAGAAAGGGTTTTTTAAAAATCACTAATAGATATACTAATAGCTTTTAACTTTTCCAGGTTGCAGTAGCAAAGAGAATGGTTAGCTGCATGAACCGGAAATCAGACTGCTTGTGCCCCATCACTCACTAGCTGATGACATAGGGCAAGCTTCTTAACTTTGAGGGGCAGCCATTTCGTTTCGAGCTTTCTAGAATGGGGACGATAATAATCCCTACTTCATTGGGTTGCTGTGAGAATTTAAATGAGTTACCATACATGAAGTTCTTAATCATGTCTGGTATGTGTTACTTCCATAGTAGTGTTAGTGTTATTCCAAACTTATTTTTATAAATCTCTGATAGATATGTAGACAGATAACTTCGTTGATCCCATTTTATAACTAGACTGAGAAATCACCAATAGGAAGTTAGGAACAAGGCTAATCTGTAGGTTTGTGTCTGCACAATCTGGTGCACTAAATAAAAAAAGAAAAGAATAAAAGGATCTGCTGTGGCTGGTAGAGAAAGTTCAGAACTAATTAGTGGTTAAGAAATGGGTATTGCAATTACCAGGGAGATTTCACCCCAGATGTAACCCCTACTTTGGAGTCTGATGGGAGAGAGAGAAAGAGTAAAAGAGAGACAGTGTGTGTGTGTGAGCGTGCGTGTAGTCATGTCTGATACTTTGTGACCCTTTGGACTCTAGCCTGTCAGGCTCCTCTGTCCACGGGATTTTTCAGGCAAGAATACTGGAGTGGGTTTTCATTTCCTCCTCCAGAGGATCTTCCCCACTCAGGGATAGAACTCATGTTTCCCTCATTGCAGACAGATTCTTTACCACCAAGCCATCGGTGGGGGAGTGTAGTGGTGCTCAAGGCTAGACCCCAGACCATCAGCATCACCAGGAACTACTCAGGAATGCAGCCTCAGGTCCTATTCCAGACTTCGTCAGAAACTCTGAGGGTGGGTACGGCCACCTGTTTTTACAAAGTCTCCACTATAAAGTATGTGAGTTTAGGAATAGAGAGATCATGTGAAGACCGAAAAACCTCTCCCTGGGATTCTAATTCTGACATATTCGTGTTGACTTTTCCTAAAAGGTTAAGAACCACTGCAGAGATGAAAACCACCTTTAATTAAAGAAAAACAAAATACATTTTAAAAAATGTATCAGGGAGGTAAAAGGGTTTTAAAACATTTTTTATTTATGGGCAAAAGGCCTTGTTGTCTTGATAATTAAATCTGAATTCAAAATCATCTAGCTCTGCCTTAAAAGAAAACTAAAATGGTTGAAAAATCAAGTACTGTTCTCTGAAGGGCTTTTGTGTCTCTATGCTTCTACTTTCTGAGCTGAACTGAAAGTATTGCTTTTCTTTCTGCCTTACCTACTTGCTTGCAAGCTCCAGGACATTTGCCATGTCTTGGGTATCTATATATTTCTGACACTGATCTAAGGTAAGCACTGATAAATGTTTCTCTAAATGACAAATTAATTAATGGAGCCAAATGCTTGTTATGTATTTAAAGTTACTTGCTGAAATAACAAAGGCATGATAAAAGTAACTTTTTAATTTCCATGTAGAATTTTAAAAGTAATTTTATAGAGATGCAAAAGGTGTGTTTTTTTAGAAGGCACATTCTTTTGAAATAAGTGAGGAAAGTAAACTGTCTCTTAAAGAAATATTAATGATTTTTATTGTTAAAGAGACAGTCAAAATTGGCTGCTTTCCATGGATGTATGTAATAATTCTTAGAAGAATGTATATTTCCATGATGCAACATAACAAATCACATTGAAAAATACATATTTCACCTTCAATCTGCAAATATTTCCTCTAACTAAAGGGACATTTTATTGTTCTATTGATGGATGTAAACTATTACATTAAGGCTACGCAAATGAGAATACCGAGGGGAAAAACAACTTTAGACTCACTTGAGTCACTGGGCTAGAATCCGAGAGAAATGCTAAGCTCACAGCCTTCCAGGGAGAAGATTGGCATTCGCACGCGTGGGTTCTCAGAAGTGCACAGCTGATGGCCAGATGGTGACAGTTTGTGGAGAAGCAGGCCTGTCAGCACCAAGAACATTCAGGATACATACAGATGTTCTAGATGGGCTGGGACAGAGGGAAGCCTTGCCTAAACAAAGATGGAACCTCAGTGAAGGAACTATTTAGGAACAATTTGCCTAAAATAATAGGAAAAACAGAAAAAAAAAAAAGACTCATAATACTGAATTTATTTGTTATAAAGTATAGAAAACCATGTCTGAGATCTTTGAGGTCATACTTCTTCAATTTCTACTAAATGCAGTGAAGAAAATGTTGTTTTAGTCAGCTGACTGGAATGTACCAGGATGCCTTGGGACTCTTATAGGTTAAAAGCAACAATAGAAGATACACAGACTCACTGGATTCTGGCCTGTAATTCCGCTGATGGGCTTTCATGCCGCAGCTAGTGTTATAATCAACCTGAGGAACAAGTATGCTTGTTGCAATAGCAGATTCCAGAGTGGACGGTGTCCTTCTATTGGGCAATACCTTTCCATCCTGCTGTTGTCTTTAGACCTTGCTCTTTTCACAGAGACTGAGAAATCTATTACATCAGTCCCTCTTTACCCACAGCTTCAATTTCCACAGTAAAACAAGGTCCAAGTATATTAAATTTAAAAATTCCAGAAATAAACTTCCTAAGTTTTAAACGGCGCGCCATTCTGAGCGGCATGATGAAACCTCACCCTGTCCCACCCCGTCCCCAGGGTGTGGATCACCCCTTTGCCAGCAGATCCTGTCTGTCAGTCACTCTGTGGCTATCAGATGGACTGTCACAGTATCACATTTTCACTGTGTTCAAGTCACACTTATTTTACTCAATGTGTGTGCTCAGTGGCCTAGTAGCGCCCACCTCTTTGCGGCCCCATGAACAGTAGCCTGCCAATACCCTCTGCCCATGGAATTTTCCAAGCAAGAACACTGGAGTGGGGTTTCCTATTCCAGCAGATCTTCCCGACCCAGGGATTGAATCCTCATCTTTCACATCTCCTGCATCAGCAGGTGGGTTCTTTACTACCAGCAGCACCATAATGGTCCCAAAGCACGAGTAGTGATGCTGAAAAATCCGGATATGGCAAACAGCAGTTGTAGAGTGCTTTTGTAAAGTAAAAATGTGACTGGTTCTAGACTTAATAAGGAAAGGAAAAAAAATCGTATACTGAGGTTCCTAAGACCTATGGTAAGAAGGAATCTTATATGCCTGAAATTGTGAAAAAGGAAAAAGAAATCTCTGCTAGTTCTGCTGTTGCACCTCAAACTGAAAAACTTTTGGCCACAGCGCATGATAAGTGTTTAGGTAAGACATGAAAAGCCTTAAATTTGTATAACAAGATATTTTGAGAGAGACTACATTCACATAACTTTTATTATAGAATTTTGTTATAACTGTTCTATTTTATTATTATATATTGTTGTTTAACCTCTAACTGTGCCTAGCCTAATTTATCACAGGTATGTACGTCTAAGGGAAAAAACAGAGTATATACAGGGTCTAGAACTATCAGCAGTTTCAGGAATCCACTGGGGAGTCTCATACCTGCAGATCAGGGGGAGACTACTGGATTCCAGTTGAAATGTGTGGAGGAAAAGAAGGGGGCTGAGAGACACAAAGATGGCAGCAATAGCAAGTGGAGGGCAGTGGTAATTGCACTAGAAATATAAACCGAGAAGGAACCCATGGCTGGAAGGAAATGCTTGTTCGCTCTGACTTGTCTGAGTTCAAAGCCCCATTTAAATGACACTGTCTTGATATGGTTAAATTAGTAAACGTCTACAGGGCTAAAATGGTCGTCGATTCTATTACAGCATGTAACTATGCATGCCAACTTTAAATTACATGGCAGAATAATGTTTGTGCTTCCACCCTGCACTGAGGGCCATGACTGAACCTCAAAAAATGGTGGCTTTCAGTCTTCTCTGTAGCTAGCCTTAGCGACCTGGTTTCCACAATTTTATGACCATTGGCAAAACGGCTTCATTCATTGGACCAGCCTCTGAAGTACTGTGTCAATGAGCTCCCGTGGGGTATGAGATTGGTGTGATTGCGGGCTATGCCCTCTAGCTAGGAATCCCTTCCTTTGCTCCCTGTCATGCTTGGGGATGGTGAGAGGAAAACTTGCTTGCCTAGAAGTATGTTCATGTGTTCCTTGTTTTGGGATACAACCTATAGGTCAAGAGCCTCATATAGATGGATAATTTTGCTGACTCCTGGCAATAACTAACAAAGAAACTTAGTGGCTAGTATAGATGAGAAAATTGAAGCCTAACAGCTGCTTCCTAACAGATTTCAGGAGGAAAAGCAAAGGCTTCTGACAGTGGTTTTCCAAGGCCAGGCATGCCCAGGATTTCAGAGTTTGGAGGATACAGAGGGATTTGACTTTAGCTCTCCCTTAAGCTTTTGGTCCAGAACACATGTATGACCAACTCAATGGCCGTGAGTTTGAGTAAACTCTGGGAGAGAGTGAAGGACAGGGAAGTCTGGCATGCTGCAGGCCATGGGGTCGCAGAGAGCGGGACAGGCCTAAGTGACTGAACAACAAAGTGCACAGCCAGTTTTCAGTTTTCTCACCGCTGGAGACAGGAACGGGGCTACCCCTGCCCAACCTAGAGAGACTGAGGGTTAAGGAGGGAAATCAAAGTGCCACTCCCTAAGGAAGACGGCTCAGGTGCAGGACACTACAGTTGCTAGTTGATTTCCTCCTGCAGTTCTGGGTTTAAAAGCCTTCAAAAATGACACTTTTTACTTTCGTACGCTTACAAACATCTCAAAATCCTTTCTCATGGGTTCTCTAATTTTAAGCACACATAAATTATAACTATTACCCCTCTATGTGAAAAGGTTGTATAGAGCGCTGATTAACAGCACAGATGCTGTGACCAGGGTTCAAAGACTGTTGAGCTGTCTAACCCTTGGGGAATACCTTGGGGTATACAGCCTATGTATACCAAAGTTTTCCTATACACAAAACAAGGACTGCATTAGCAACCTTTTGATGGGTTGATTGACAGGACTGTATAAATTAATACACATAAAACATATAATGGTACCTAGCTCGTATTTAGGGCTTCCCTGGTGGCTCAGTGGTAAAGAACCCGCCTGCCTATGCAGGAGACTCTGGTTCGATCCCTGGGTTGGGAAGATCCCTTGGAAAAGGAAATGGCAACCCACCCCAGTATTCTTACCTGTAAAAATCTATGGACAGAGGGGCCTGGTTGGCTACAGTCCATAGGGTCACAAAGAGTCAGACATGACTTGGTGACTAAACAACAGCAAAGCTCACACTAAACTATCAGTGAAAATGTTAACCACTCAGACGTGTCGGACTCGTGGCCCCATGGACTGTAGACCACTAGGCTCCGCTGTCCATGTGATTTCCTAAGCAATGATACTGGAGTGGGTTGCCATTTCCTTCTCCAGGGGATCTTCCCACCCCCAGGGACTGCACCCAGGCCTCTTGCATTGCAGGCAGATTCTTTACCATCTGAGCCACCAAGGAAGCCCAATCATTTAAGTATTATCTACGATGAGGAAACTGGGGCTCTGAGAGGTGAAATGACTTAGAGGGGCTAAATTCCACCCAGATCTCAAGGTCACAAGACTAGTTAGTGATGGTGTCAGGACTTGCATGCTAGTTTAATTATGTAAACTCTAGTACTGCTTCTCAACAATAGAACATAGTTGAATATTTAAATACACACATGGAGAGAGAGAGGCCTGCTGAATTTGTATAAAATCATGATGTTATATCATTGTGTTATATTACATGTAAATAATTTTCTCTATGATATCAAACTTTTGGGGGACAGGAACTGTCATTCTTTTTCATTTTCAGAGAACAAGCTATATAAAGTGTCCACCCATCCGTACAGAGGTTATAGAATGAAAGAATAAAAGGACAAATGAATGAATGCTTGAGTGAATGAATATGCATGGCTAGCTATTAAAGAAATATTCTAAGTCTCAAATTAAAGCAAGTAGTTGGAGAGACTGGTATAAAAATAAACCCCAAACCGTGCCACCATGATACTAGTAGAAAAGCACTTGATGGACATGGTCTCTACCATCAGGACAGCCTCAAGCGGTGTTCTAAGAGCACGTCATCTTAGAAAATGATGTTGAAGGGGACTGAAATGATCAGGTATCCTAAACATTAGATGAAATTCAGTTTCATTTCATGAAATTCAGTTTCTTCAGCATAGTCTTCCCCACTTTATCGCTTTAAAGTGCCAGATTTCCTTTCCTCAATTCAGATTTTCCTTTCTACCTAGAAGCTTCCTTGGAGGTGGGGGGTGGCGAAGAGTTGTGAAACTTATACTTTAGCAATCATCTCACTTTTGCATCTGGTTTTTTGACTCCCTGATCACTCAGATCTCTATTTCTGCCCATTAACAGACAGTAAAAAATTTTAAGTCCCACCCCCACCCCCATCCCCACCACTTAAATAAAACTATTTCCTATCATTCCACGGCTGGCTACTTGGTCGGCTAATCGCAAGCAGTACGTACAGATTGGAACTCCATGTAAATAAACAGTTTCAAAATAAAAGTCTGCATGCACCCTATGGCATTTCCTAAGCCATCCATCCCCTTAATACAATTTTTGTTGAAATTATACCCTATTCTAAGGGGCATTTCAATACAAAGAGATGATATTGAGCTGTGTAGCATCCCATTCATTATGTATGTTACTTAACTAAGATTTGTAGATCTGCCTGACTTCTTCTAACTTGGGGTTTCCAAATTAATTTAATTCGTTCTCCCCAAAAAACCGTAATAACTAAATTTCTGCAGCAATCTGCTTCAGAGATGCATAGGACATTTCCCCTCCCTCCTTTTCTCCTGCTCCAACTCCTCCATGGCTTATTTTGCCCTCTTCTTCAGCATTTACCACTTGAGAAAATTAGATTTTAAAATATCAGATCTTTGTTTTCCCTCATATTTAAATAGATAAGTCTACAGGATACATTATTAATCAGACACGACTAAGCACACACGCAGAGAGGCTAAATCTGCCAGATTCATGTTACTGAGTATAGAAATGAACTTTCTAATGCTAAATTAAAATTTTATTTTTTTAAATTTTATTTTGGGCTGTCCCGAGTCTTCTTTGCTGGGCAGGCTTTTCTCTAGTTGCAAAGAGCAGGGGCCCCTCTCCAGTTATGGCGCATGGGCCTCTCACTGTTGTGGAGCATAGGCTGTAGGAGCATGGGCTTCAGTAGTTGTGGCTTCTGGGCTCCAGAGCGCAGGCTCAGTAGTTTTTTGCACGAGCTTAGTTGCCCTGTGGCAAGTGGGATCTTCCCGGATCTGGGATCAAGCCTATGTCTCCTGCACTGGCAGGAGAATTCTTTACCCTCAGCCACCAGGGAAAGTCCTTTCATGCTAAATTTTAAAATTTGATTCAAAATGTGCTGCCAACAGCTGGAACACCAGCTAATAATTACAGGTACAACTCTAGCATGAAGGTATTGATGACCTTAGGATTTCCTCTGCTTTATAGTGATTCCATAATTCTGTCTGCTTTTCTCATCGCTATTACTTAGGAGGCTGTGTGAATTTGTCTGACAGTAAGAACTCAGAATCAGGTATTAGAAGACAAAATTTAAATTTCTGGTTTACTGTTGATTGATGTTTTGTCTTAAGGCAACCAAGTCATCCCTATTCATAAGGAGAGGATGGACACTTGCAAAGTGTAATTTTGTGGGGGTATTAGCAGTATTTTCACAGAAAATGCTGTAGTGCATGATGTTCTATTATTGAAGGTCAAATCATTTGTGTTTAAGACTTTTCTTCTCTTTTAAAAAGCAAAGGGACACACTACAGTAAGACTCTAATAACATGCTAGACTTAATCCTCAGTTTACTACATCACCGGGCCCTCAGCCTTGTGACAGCAGCATGCTTACATAGACATATGCAGATGGTCCCTGGCGGCTCGGAGGGTAGAGTCTGCCTCCAATGCAAGAGATCCAAGTTTGATCCCTGGTTGGGAAGATCCCCTGAAGAAGGAAACCACAACCCACTCCAGTATTCTTGCCTGGAAAATCCATGGACAGAGGAGCCTGGCGGGCTAGAGTTCACAGGGTCACAAAGAGTCGGACAGGACTGGGAGACTTCACTTTCACACAGATGGAGGCTTGGGATTAGGCACATGAGTAAGTCACGGAAGGTGAGGAGACAAATGCTTAGAAACGGTTGATTTGGGACACTGAAGACAAACTGTCCTTTTTCGGTTTCTTTAAAATACAGGAGGAAATTCCTGAATCTATACAATTATTTGAAGATTTGTCAGCTAATGGTTTATTCTGTGCCTAAGCAAAAATTTGAGACAAATAAAAGGTATCAGTCACCTAAGAATTTCTGACACCCTCAGTGGAACGCTACCCTTGACCTTTAATATCTGATAGTGAATAGAGCTATCAGGAAGCACACCACCCCCCGCCCGGCCCTGCCACTAATGCTGTTATATAATACCTTCATATCGAGCCATGTAAAGTACCAGGTAATCATGATAGTTGAAATAACACTTAAGAAAAACATGATGTTGTTTCTCCTTTCTAGACTTATATTTTTGAAAAAGTGCTATTCTATTTTTCATTCCTTCCAATATGATGCAGAAAGTAATGACAGGTTGCAATTTTAAGTCTCTTTAGTTTCCTTTCCTATGAATAATCCTATCTGACAGGCTCCCTTCCGCCCCTTTTCTTGTCATTAAGTACAGCTTCGGTTTGGTCTGAGTAAAAAGAAGATTAATTATATACCTCTAGGAACATTACTACAATGTTCTGAGAGGTAAAGAAGGGAATTTCAAAAATGAATCTGTCTTCATCAATAATAAATAGACTTAACACCTCTGAGTTATAATAGTCACTTATTTACATCATACTAGTAGAATATTATATTCTATGACTTCATTTTTTTTTCATTTATTTTTATTAGTTGGAGGCTAATTACTTTACAATATTGTAGTGGTTTTTGTCATACATTGACTTGAATTAGCCATGGATTTACATGTATTCCCCATCCCAATCCTGATCCCTCCCCCACCTCCCTCTCTACCTGCTCCCTCTGGGTCTTCCCAGTGCACCAGGCCCGAGCACTTGTCTCATGCATCCAACCTGGGCTGGTGATCTGTTTCACCCTAGATAATATACATGTTTTGATGCTGTTCTCCTGAAACATCCCACCCTTGCCTTCTCCCACAGAGTCCAAAAGTCTGTTCTGTACATCTGTGTCTCTTTTTCTGTTTTGCATATAGGGTTATCATTACCATCTTTATAAATTCCATATGTATGTGTTAGTATGCTGTAATGTTCTTTATCTTTCTGGCTTACTTCACTCTGTATAATGGGCTCCAGTTTCATCCATCTCATTAGGACTGATTCAAATGATTTCTTTTTAATGGCTGAGTAATATTCCATGGTGTATATGTACCACAGCTTCCTTATCCATTTGTCTGCTGATGGGCATCTAGGTTGCTTCCATGTCCTGGCTATTATAAACAGTGCTGCGATGAACATTGGGGTGCACGTGTCTCTTTCAGATCTGGTTTCCTCAGTGTGTATGCCCAGAAGTGGGATTGCTGGGTCATATGGCAGTTCTATTTCCAGTTTTTTAAGAAATCTCCACACTGTTTTCCATAGTGGCTGTACTAGTTTGCATTCCCACCAACAGTGTACGAGGGTTCCCTTTTCTCCACACCCTCTCTAGCATTTATTGCTTGTAGACTTTTGGATAGCAGCCATCCTGACTGGCGTGTAATGGTACCTCATTGTGGTTTTGATTTGCATTTCTCTGATGATGAGTGATGTTGAGCATCTTTTCATGTGTTTGTTAGCCATCTGTATGTCTGTCTTCTTTGGAGAAATGTCTGTTTAGTTCTTTGGCCCATTTTTTGATCGCGTCATTTATTTTTCTGGAGTTGAGCTTCAGGAGTTGCTTGTATATTTTTGAGATTAATCCTTTGTCTGTTGCTTTGTTTGCTATTATTTTCTCCCAATCTGAGGGCTGTCTTTTCACCTTGCTTACAGTTTCCTTTGTTGTGCATAAGCTTTTAAGTTTCATTAGTTATGATTTCATTTATAGTTTAAAATACAGCAAGATATTGATCAAATCTTTTGGTCAGGATGTTAGAAGTATTTCCAGAATTCTATTTTGCCTTATCTTTTGGGAAGCTAATAGAGTAGTAAATATCCTGAAAAGTTGTCATTTTTTAATAAAGCATTTACTTTGGAATTAATATTTTAAAACTTCACACAATTTATGATGTGTTCATTTTCAACAGATAATCAAAGAAGGCCATTTCTCTTTTGGAAAGATACATATTTTTACATTTCAAAAAGAATGTTAAAAAAATAATTTTGATACAAATTAGCTGATTACAATAGGGGCATGTATTTTAACCATTTGCTCCAAAAAGTCCCAATCAAATGCATCCAGCATACTAGGAAGTTAGAAGGAGATACTTATCACTGCTCCTGGTGGGGGGAAAAAAAAAAACAAACTATCATGGCATCTAAATGTCAAGCAGCTTGCCAAGTTCACAAAGTCAAGCAGTGGGACTGAGGATAAAACCATAGGTTTCCTGCCCTTCAGATGGCAGTAGAGTAAAAGGCGACCTATATATCAGGCGTTTCTAAACAGAAGGAGGTAGGTCCCCCTAGCAACCCCTGCTCACAGGGCAGCTGAAGCTTATAGGTTTGTCTGGGTCCGAGATGACAGGGAGACTTCTGAATTAAACAATACGGTTTCTCGTGGGGAAATGGCCTGTGATTTACTTCTTGGACAGCACTGCCCACAGCAGCTTCTGCTGCCTCTGTGGTGCTGACTACAAAGCTCAGTGCTGAATGACAGGTGGAGAAACAAGAGACCTTTTTCTTGGGCTCCAAAATCACTGCAGATGGTGACTGCAGCCAGGAAATTAAAAGACACTTGCTCCTTGGAAGAAGAGCTATGACCAACCTCGATAGCATATTAAAAAGAAGAGACATTACTTTGCCAACAAAGGTCCATCTAGTCAAAGCTTTGGCTTTTCTAGAAGTCATGTATGGATATGAGAGTTGGACTATAAAGAAAGCTGAGCGCCAAAGAATTGATGCTTTGAACTGTGGTGTTAGAGAAGACTCGAGAGTTCCTTGGACTGCAAGGAGATCCAACCAGTCCAACATAAAGGAAATCAGTCCTGAATATTCATTGGAAGGACTGATGCTGAAGATGAAACTCCAATACTTCGGCCACCTGATGTGAAGAGCTGACTCATTTGAAAAGACCCTTATGTTGGGAAAGATTGAAGGCAGGAGGAGAAGGGGACAACAGAGGATGAAATGGTGGGATGGCATCATCGATTCAGTGGACAAGAGTTTGAGTAAGCTCTGGGAGTTGGCGATGGACAGGGAAGCCTGGCGTGCTGTAGTCCATGGGGTCACACAGAGTCAGACATGACTGAGTGACTGAACTGAACTTGTTGCCTTATCTCCTCCTTGCAGATTGGAGACTAAAACAAAAACTTCTCACCAGCCTCCTTTCTTTTCTGGCAGTGGTGACTTAGTATGCAACAGAGTTCTTCAGGAATGCATGAAAACAATCAACCCCCGCTAGGCAGCCCTGGAAGGGTGGGGAAGGGGCTGGACTTTATTTCCAGCACAGGTATCCTCAGGCAGGTACAGCCCTGCAGGCCTTGTACACTCAGAGAGTCAGGGGCATTCCCGAGGTCACTACCGCACTGAAACTTATTGTAATAAACCACCTGGGGCAAACAGTTGTTCTACAAGAGAAAGAGAATAGAGGACAATGAGGAAGGAAGAAAGGTGCCGAAAGGGACAAACAACTGAAGCATGTTTTTTTTTTTTTTTTTGTGGAGATAATACCATTTTTCCACCTTGGAACTGAATATCTAAATAGAAAGGCAAGGACTAGATTCCTGCATGTTGCAACACAGCAACAGAAAGAAACCACCTAAAGAAAGTTTTAAAACCTTAACAGGATTTATTAAGTCCATCCCCTTCCCTCTTTAGGTATTTCTCTAATCAACACTTTGCCACCCATGACCCTCACCTCCTACACACTCAAAGACATAATCCATTACAAATTATCAGCAGTTTCCTAAATCCACAAGCCCCTTCCCCTCTTTACTTACTACACCCATTTCTTTCTGGGGTTATCTTCCCTAGTCTCTCCTTATCTGCCTGCAAATTATCTTTTGAAAAGCAGCTCAAGCTTCACCTCCTGTGTAAAGCCTAGACTGGCCACCCCCACCCCAATAAAATTGATCATTTTACGTTTTACACCCCTATATAGCTCACTTGATTGTAGGTATTTGTTTACAAGTCTGTCATCCCTGGCTAGACTGTGAAAATCCCTGGAGTGGAGTCTGTCTTGCCTAGCAGTCTCCTGAAGCAAATGCAGTGGCCCAGCACTTAAACATGCTTGTTGAATGAATAATGATCAAAGTTCTCTGCTCTGTTCTATCTATTCTCCTGGATAGACCAACCCACAGCTTCAGTTTTCTAAGCAGTGAGGAATGTAGGAGAATGGATGGAAGGATTTTGGAAACTCAAAGTCCAGCTAGTTTTCAGACAAGATTATTCACAGTGGAACAAATTCTCGGGGAAAATTCAATGAAAAATTATTTCTGCTGATTATGACGAACTATATTTAAGTCAAGTCCTGGCTATGCTAAATACTGTTTGGAAGGAATTCTCTTTCTTTTTTAATTTTTTTTTTTTTTTTTTTTACTTTTTTCCATCCTCAAATATAATCCAGGGAATTTTTGAAACAATACTGATGCCTATGTCCTTCCCTGAATATTCTGATTAAATGAGCCAAGAATAGGGTCTGACTTTGGGGTTTTTATGCTCACCAAGTCTTTCTAAAGTGCAACCAGGGTTGAGATCCACAGCTTTGAGAGAATTTATCCAGAGCTGGGGTGGGGTTTACATAGCCTGTGTATACTGATAAGCTACCAACTTTCCAGGTCCAATTTAAATTGAATGAACATCTCCAGCTTAACATATCCAAAAGCAACCAAACCTCAAGTTCCAAAGTGAGTGGAAACTCCATCCTCTCAGTGAATCACACCAAAATCCTTGCAGCTGAGAAGGTATAAGAGTAACCTGAATGATGGGGGAAGACGCAAGATAAAGTGGGTTAAGAAGAAGAAAGCAAGAGGGAAATGAAGAAGATTGACTCTGAAAGGAGAAGATACACAGGGAGCTAGTGAATTATAAGTGAATTAAAATGAAGGATCTTGTTTATAATTTGTTTTACATATTTAAAGGAAGATTGACAGGAAAAGGTGACAGGAAAGCCCAGTAAAGAACTGCATTTGAGCAAACTGTCTACTTTCTCTGAGCCTCTTGATTAACCTGTGTTATTAAGAGAGCATAGGTGACAGGGCTGATGAAACAACACAGATGAACTGGAGAGATATTTACAAGGTGCACTTGTAAACTTCGCAGCTGGACGTGAGGTAAGGCAAAGGGAGGGGTCAAGAATGATATCCACAGATTTGCTCACTCAAGGGCAGCTGGTGGTGCAAACAGGTATAATGAAATAGCACAATTAGGGGCCCACAACCATTCCACCCACAGGCTGATCTCATAAATATCATCAAGTAAAAGCAGGCAAACCGGCAGAGGCGGCCTTCACTTATTTTCTTCCAGATTGCAAACGCTGTACATAGGTTGCCACAAGCAAGTAACCAACTCCAAATAAATACAGGAATAACTAGGCATTCCAATTTTCTCAAAGGTCCTCCTCATCCTTAATCTCTTGGGAGGTCTGTCATGAAATACGGTTTGCACTGATCACTTCCTTCCAGGGATGCACCCCTTTAAGCCAGCTTCACGGACCCCCTCAAACCACTGGCTTAATTGACTGCCCCAGTGTAGATGCTATTACCTCCGTTCAGTTCCTGGGACATGGAGACTGGGGGGTGCAAAACAGCTAGAAACAGATTAAACAACGTTTGGACACATTTCTCTGAGTCCTGCCATAAACCATCAGTCCTGGCTGACATGCTTTCAAATCACCCCCACGAGTCCCGCCCGGCTGGCTGCCGGCTGCCCTTACCTTCTGCCACAGAGGACCTGGGCGAGGGACTCGAGGATCTGGTGCAGGCTGAGGCGCTCCAGGCTCAGCTTCTCCTGCAGGAAGGGGCCCAGGTACCTCTGTAGCAGGCACCGACAGGCTCTCTTCTTGCTGCTGCCGCGGCCGCTAAGTCGCTTTAGTCGTGTCCGACTCTGTGCGACCCCTTAGAAGGCAGCCCACCAGGCTCCCCCGTCCCTGGGATTCTCCAGGCAAGAACACTGGAGTGGGTTGCCATTTCCTTCTCCAGTGCATGAAAGTGAGAAGTGAAAGTGAAGTCGCTCAGCCGTGCCCAACTCTTCACGACCGCATGGACTGCAGCCCACCAGGCTCCTCTGTCCATGGGATTTTCCAGGCAAGAGTACTGGAGTGGGGTGCCATTGCTTTCTCTGCTCTCTTCTTGATGGACCCAGAAAACGTCCAATGTATGATGAGGGCTGGCAACTGGGCCGGTGGGGCCTTGGCCAGGGGTCCCGGGTCCCGCTCCAGTCTGCTGCAGGACGCAAGCTTGGGAGGACCCAACCTACTACTCCTGCTTCACGCCGTCCCTCAGGGCGACCCCACCGCCTGCACCGGGCGGATGCCCTAGGCCTCGGGGGAGCCAGCCGGGCTTCGCCCCAACCCCGGGGCTTCCTAGGGGTTCTTAGTTTGCACAGATCAAAGAGTGTATGAGAGCGTCTGGCGGGAGGCTGCAGGACCCGAGATGGAGTGAGAAATTGTGTTTTCCCATATGGTATATTCTACATAGTATTTCTTTGTCCCTTTTCTTTCTTTTTCTTTTTTTCTACCAGCAAAAGCAATTCATTCAAAAGTACCCAGAGAAAGCACCATCCTGAATTTGTGAACTATGGCTGACATTAAGCAAAGTCAGAACTTGCTTTTAAATAGGGAAAAGTTTGGGGCAGAAAGGGAGCATTGAAAGGAGGCTGCAATAATAAAGGAGTTCATTGGTGGAAGCTGGGAGTCCAAAGTATGGAGGCTTCTCATTGGTTGGGCTGCTGTTGGGGGCTGTTTCTTAATGCAACATTGCAATTCTGTTTTGAAGCTCTGAATTCCTGCTACGCTTAATCCGTACTAGGGCTATAAAGACATTAGTAATGAATGAATCCGAGTTTCCCGTTGTTAAGAAATTTGCAAATTTTTCATGGAGACAGGAAAACAGCTACAATAAAAGAAGATGGTAAGTGCCATAAGAACTACGCAAAGACGTAAAAGTATTCTAAGAGGAGAGATTTTTTTTTTTTTTCAAGTGTTAGAGGTCGCTGGAGATAAGATTCAGCAAAGACTTCAAGGAGGAGGTGATGTTTGAGATTTGTCCTGAAGAACTAACATCTATTTTTTTTTTTTTAAATTTATTTATTTCACTGTACTGGGTCTTCGTCGAGGCGTGTGGGATCTAGTTTCCCAACCAAGAGCTGAACTCAGGCCCCCTACGTTGCGAGCTAACAGTCATAGCCATTGGACAACTAGGGAAGTTCCAGAACTCATATTTCTATGAGGCAGTAGGACTGAGGAGAACATTCCAGATGGAAAAACTCCCCACAATAGCACGAAACTGTGATGGGGCCAGGAATGGTTGTGAAGTAGCAGGGCAGGCCCCTGTTAATTTAGGCTAAGGATGTGGTAACGGGGGCTTCCCAGGTGGCCCTAGCGGTAGAGAACCTGCCTGCCAATGCAGGAGACACTTGTTCAGTCCCTGGGTCCGGAAGATCCCCTGGAGGAGGGCATGACAACCTACTCCAGTGTTCTTGCCTGAAGAATCCCATGGACAGAGGAGCCTGGCGGGCTATGGTCCAGGGGTGCAGGCATGCACACACACGTGTCCTAGTGGTCAACAACAAATCTAGACAGACAAGCTGGACCTTGGAATTAAGTGGGCCTGAGTTTGGACGCTGGTGGCTCCACTGAATAAATACCCAACATAGGTAGAGTTATTTAGCTTCTCTCAGCCTCCGTTTTCTCACTTCTAAAACGAACCTAATCATACATTTCTCAGGATCGTTTGAGATATCTGTTCTGTGTGTGTGCGTACTAAGTCGCTTCAGTTATGTCCGCTCTTTGTGACCTGTGGACTGTAGCCCGCCAGGCTCCTCTGGAATTCTCCAGGCAAGAATACTGGAAAACTGACGTCCTCCAGGGGATCTTCCTGACCCAGGGATTGAACCCTGGTCTCCTGCCTCTACAGCATTGCAGGCGGCTTCTTTACCACTGAGTCACCAGAGAAGCCCATTTGGCCTATAGTAGGTGTTTAATGAGTATTATTATTTTGCAGAGGTCTTGAATACAAGGGTGAAGAGCTTCTGTTTTCTTAGCCAGTTTACGAAAGGGTTTGCACAAGGTAACTACAATTGGAATAATCCGTCAGCAATTTATAAGGCTAGAGGGAAGTGGGTTGGGGAGAGGAGACAGGGAGACAAATTAGGAGGCCACTTTGTAGTAAGCTAGTAGACCAGTAGGCTTCTCTGTAGGCTCAGACAGTAAAGAATCTGCCTGAAACGCAGGGACCCAGGTTCAATCCCTGGGTTGAGAAGATCCCCTGTAGTAGGAAATGCCAGCCCCCTGTAGTATTCTTGTCTGGAGAATTCCATGGACAGAGGAGCCTGGTGGGCTACCATCCATGGGGTCGAATCCTCAGGGTGACGTTACTTCATAGTCAGTCAACAATATCAACGTTTTATTTTTGAGTTTTCAGAATATGCAGGTCTTTTTTTCTTCTTCCTTTACCCTCCTTCTGTTTTGCCATTGGATTGTTCTGCTAGCAGGCAAAAAGAAAATCAGTGAAACGTCCATCAACCAGTATCATCATAAACAAAAAGGGAACTTAAATATCTGTTATTAGTATGTGAATGTAAGCATCTTTGAAAGATTTGGGTGGACAAAGCTGAAATTAACCACTTGAATTTAGCATTTTATGTGGATTATATGCATCAATAATTCTTAACTTCCCTTTTGTTCCTCCAGTACTGCTGAGTCACTATAGCCTGCAAAGAACATCTATACTATAAATAATTTTCTATCAGTTAATTTAAAAAGCAGTAGGACAGGACTCATTCAGAATTGGTTGTCATGTAGCACTGACCAGCCACATAGAACCTTGGACAAGTCATTTAATGATCTTGAATGCAGATCACATGTCTGTGACTTGGGGGAAGGGTAATCTATTTTTTGCCTCATTCTTAAGGCTGTTATGAAGATTGAATGAGGTAACTGATATAAAAATGCTTATGTTTTATAAGCCATAAATGCCAAAGATTAGACAAAATCTCCATCCACGTAAATAAGGCAAAATCATTACGAACTGCATTAGAAATTTTCCCACTTTGTTTCCTCCCTTGCTCTCCGAAGATTTGCATGATTTGTCTTATCCCCCTCAAACCCCCTCTGCGCCCCCCACCCGCCATCTACCCACTTGGCAGGCACTTTACCTTCATATGTTGACCACAGTTAACCTCTCATTTTGGGTGGTATTTCCAAAGTATGATTTCCAACCAAGTAGCCATTTTGTCATTTTGAAATTGTGTTGTTTGCCCTTCCCTGTGTTTTGGGATAAGCATAGGAGGTTTGGGTTCAGACATAAATTATTTCACCAAGGGCACTTTTGGAGGAGGAAAAGTTATTTTTTACTCACTTAATAAAACAACTTCTTGCACAGCAAACTCTGTCTCATTAAGGGCTGTGCTGGAGACTCCAGGGATGATTTAAGAGACTGAGTCAGCATCTTTATCTTGTGATGCATTGAAAGATGTGTTAGTTCCCCTAGGGAGGAAGAAGGGAAATTGAAAATAAAATCTTTTCTTCCCCTTTTTGGCTTAATTTTCAACTAAATGAAGTGGTTACTTCTGAACTACAGATACACAGATGAGAAAATGTGTGTAATTACTTAAGAAGAGGGGGACTTGCATAATTAAACTGAAATGCAATGCATTTTAAGGAAAGGGAAAGCATCCCAGCTAAGTTGCTGGCAGACAATAATGAAGGAAAGAAAAAAAAGAAAAGAAAAGCATTTGAGTCTCTGAAGTCACGCTTCTGTTGATACATATGGTGTTAATGGATTTTGAGCGGCCTCAACCTCCTGGTAAGCAGATGGTTTTATACTTGTGCTTAAACGGGAGGTTAGATGGCTTGGTGGAAAAAAGCAGTGAGCTTTCATCTCAAGTTTAGTTCTGGACCTAATGATTTGTGGATTTAGCTCTGTCAAAGGATGAAGACAACACACTTTTCAAACACATATTGTCACGCCTAATACCCTTTAAGAGACTCAAACATTGGCTGGGCCAGGTAGATAAATTGTAGTTGATCTTCAGAGAGATTTTTTTTCTTTTCACCCCTGGATAAAGTCAAGTTTTATCACTAAGTAACCTCTCTTATCCTTGGCTAAAAGTTAAATCAGGGAATCTGTGTCTCTCATTGGATTGTCTGTTCAAGGATACAAAGTACAAACAACTGAAAATACACACCAGTTTCTGTTAGGTAACTAGAAAGTAGTATTTCTGAAAATAATTATGCTGCTGTGAAACTATAGTAATAAGCTCCCCGCCCCCCAAACCCACATTTAATGAGAAAAATACTGGTCTCATTCCAAATCCTTACTAACTTAGGACCATGTGCTTTACACAGTAATTGCATATTTTTTTAGTTAACTAGCCATTATACCATCAGCTCATACATTTTATGAATGGAGACAGCACTCCTAATTGATAAGCAGGCATGCTTATAAATGAAGTTAAAACAACAGTGACACTTTGGAAACAAATGTAACCATTTGCCTGCTTCCCAGGGATAGCTTGTTTAGCAAAAATCCAAGAAAATTGCAGATCTCTGCATTCAGGATTCATTACTGGAAACTGAAATGCATGTGAAAGACGAGAAGGTCAATTGCTACTTTTCCTTTTGGTCAGACAAAAGTGCTGGGAGCAAAATGAGGAGGGTTGGGGACATGGGCTGGAGCCTGGAGAATCACATCAATAAACACATTCTCACCTGGGCTCACTGGGTCCCAGGACACCAAGACTCTTTCAACACCAAACACAGTTGTTGCCAGATAATTCCACAAGAAGCAACTTTCACCTTCTTTACAGTTTGGTGTTTACAGAGCACTCTGGAGAGAATATATGTGAGTCTATAACACACTAATTGATTAAGGGATGTTATTTGGATTAAGAAATGATTGGATGGAAAACTGTCTATGATATAGTACGGGGGGGAAAGCAGTTTACAAAGCAGCATGTGCAGTACAGTTCATTTTTTGTGTGTGTGAAAAATTATAAATGTTCAACACAAAGGCTGCAGTGAGACATAGCAAACGAACAAGGAGTGAAGTAGAGGGAATACAGATGATTTTTGCTTTCTTCTGACTTATGTTTTCACATAATAATGTTACTTTTAAAACAAAGTTCTAAAAAAGGCTTTAGGGAAGGAAACATTCAAGTCACAAAAGCATGGGGCAATAATTATTACTTAGACTAGTAAATCTCTAGACTTAAGGGAACAGAAAGCAATTAAAATACAGACATAAAGAACACAGAATTTATATTTCTTTCACACACTAGAACAATGCATATTTGAGAAGTGAAATATTTAGCTAGGTCAGGCTGTACACATTCAAGGAATCCTATATCATGATGTCTGTTAGCATTTAAGAGTTAGTAACTGAAGAGTGCAGGAAACAAAAAAAAAATCTGGCTCATACAAATATATATTATAAAAGAGTAACTTAATTTTAAAAAAGAAAAGCTAGTAATTAGTAACTAGAGCTAATCAGTGAATTTAGCAAAGTTGCAGGGTACAAAATCAATACACAAAAATCACTTGCATTTCTATATACTGACAATGAAAAATCAGAAAGAGAAAAGGAGTCAATCCAATTCACCATTGCAACAAAAGGATAAAATATCCAGGAATAAACTTATCTAAGGAGACAAAAGAACTGTACACAGAAAATTATAAGACGCCAATGAAAGAAACCAAAGATGGCACAAACAGATGGAGAGAGAGTCCATGTTCCTGAGTAGGAAGAATCAATATTATGAAAATTACTATACTACCAAATGCAATCTACAGATTCAGTGATCCCTGTCAAATTACCAATGGGATTTTTCACAGAACTAGAACAAAAAATTTCACAACTCATATGGAGACACAAAAGTCCCCAAGTAGCCAAAGAAGTCTTGAGAAAGAAGAATGGAGCTGGAGGAATCACCCTTCCTGACTTCAGATTATACTGCAAAGCTCCAGTCATCAAGACAGTATGGTACTGGAACAAAAACAGATATAGACCAATGGAACAAGATAGAACCCAGAAATAAACCCATGCCCCTATAGGTACCTTATTTTTGACAAAGGAGGCAAGAATATACAATGAGGCAAAGACAGCCTCTTTGATAAAGAGTGCTGGGAAAACTGGACAGCTACATGTGAAAGAATGAAATTAGAACGCTTCCTAACACCATATACAAAGATAAACTCAAAATGGATCAAAGACTTAATGTAAGACCAGAAACTATAAAACTCTTAGAGGAAAACATAGGCAGAACACTCAATGACATAAATCAAAGCAAGATCCTCTATGACTCACCTCCTAGATGAATGGAAATACAAACAAAACTAAACAAGTGGGACCTCAGTAAACTTAAAAGCTTTTGCACAGCAAAGGAAACTGTAAGCAAGGTGAAAAGACAACCCTCAAAATGGGAGAAAATAATAGCAAGTGAAACAACTGACAAAGGATTAATTTCCAAAACATACAAGCAGCTCATACAACTCAATACCAGAAAAACAAAGAAACCAGAAAACGTGCGGAAAAGACCTAAACAGACATTTCTCCAAAGAAGACACACAGATGACTAACAAACACATGAAAAGATGCTCAATATCACTCATTATTACAGAAATGCAAATCAAAACTACAATGAGATATCACCTCACACTGGTCAGAATGGCCATCATCAAAAAGTCTACAAACAATAAATTCTGAAGAGGGTGTGGAGAAAAGGGAATGCTCTTGCACTGTTGGTGGGAATGTAAACTGATACAGCCGCTATGGAGAACAGTGTGGAGATTCCTTAAAAAACTAGGAATAAAACCATCATATGACCCAGCAATCCCGCTCCTAGGGATATACCCTGAGGAAACCAAAACTGAAAAAGACACATGTATCCCATTGTTTATTGGAGCACTGTTTACAATGGCTAGAACATGGAAGCAACCTAGATACCCATCGACAGATGAACGGATGAAGAAGTTGTGGTACATATACGCAATGGAATATTACTCGGCCATAAAAAGGAATGCATTTGAGTCAGTTCTGATGAGGTGGATGAACCTAGAGCCTATTGTTCAGAGTGAAGTGAGTCAGAAAGAAAAAGATAAATATCATATTCTAACATATAGAATCTAGAAAAATGGTACTGAAAAATTTATTTACAAAGCAGCAGTGGAGAAAGAGACATAGAGAATAGACTTATGGACATGGGGGTGGGGAGCAGAGGGTGAGATGTATGGGAAGAGTAACATGGAAACTTACATTCCCGTATGTAAAATAGAGAGCCAACGGGAATTTGCTGTATGGCGCAGGAACCTCAAACAGGGGCTCTGTACCAACCTAGAGGGGTGGGATGGGGAGGGAGATGGGAGGAGGATCAAAAGGGAGGGGATATATGTGTACCTATGAGTGATTCATAGGTTGAGGTTTGACAGAA
The DNA here is from genome assembly GCF_019320065.1 of Cervus canadensis. NCBI lineage: Eukaryota > Metazoa > Chordata > Mammalia > Artiodactyla > Cervidae > Cervus > Cervus canadensis. The sequence continues at coordinate 87,587,997 of NC_057392.1, forward strand.
AACAGCAAAATTCTGTAAAGCGATTATCCTTCAATTAATAAAAAACATAAACTGGTCCTCTAAAATAATTCAAGATTTGAACTGAGAAATATTGCTGCTAAGAACTCTAATATGCTGAGACCAGAAACCATCAGCACCTTAGGGACTAAAGAAAATTGAAACATGTAGTGATGGAGAAAATACTGGGAAACAGTCTGTCTCCCGTGCTACCGGTGGACATGTATTTTCCTCACTCTAAGTGGCAATCAGGTAATATTCACCAAAGTCTTAACATCATGGATATCTTCACAATTCACCATTTCCATTTTTAGAAACTTATCCAATGTAACTTACAAGAACATGAACAAATCAATGAGGGTGCTCATAGCAACATGGTTTATGACAGTGAGAAATACACAATGCCTTACATGTCCCATAGAAGAGTGTTTTTTTGCTTTTATGCTTGAGTAAATGATAGTAATCCATTAAATCCATAGTATACTGTGCAGCCACTAAGAAGAGTTTATGTATGAATGCATCTAGTAAACACAATGTTGAACAAAGGAAGTCAGACAAAAAAGAATATATACTCTATGTCATGTATATCTAGTCAAAATGAGGCAAAATAACTAGTGGATAACTTTGAAAGTGCCTTGTGACTGGTGGTGGGCACAGGGCTTCTGGAGTTCTGTGTTCTTTTCTTGGTCTCAGACTGATGCATGGGGATGTTCACTTTGTAAATGTTCATCAGACTGTATGTTGATGATTGTTTACTTTCCTGCACGTCTATTGTATTTCAGTTACTTCAGTAACATTTACCGTACGAAAAGTTGTAAGAAGGATTCATAACATAGAAAGACGTTCAGCATATATTTTAATATAAAAAATCCTTTCCATCTTAAAGGATGGAATAGAAAGAGAAAAATCCTCTTAGAAAAATCATCTCAAATAGAAAAATCTTTCCATTTTTATGGAAAAAATAAATGGATGATGTTCACAAAGTGGCACTGGTGACATCTCTGGCTAATAGGATGAAGGGTAATTTTTATTTGTTTCTATTTTAAATATTTAAAAAAATATTACCATACATATATATTACTTTTGTAAGAAGAAAAAGAGTCAAAATAATATCATTTAAAACATGAGAAAGGTATATATGTAAGTTTGTTAAAACAGAGAAAAAGTAAGAGGGCTTTCCTGGTAGCTCAGTGGTGAAAAAATCTTCCTGCCAATCCAGGATACACAGATTTGATTCCTGGTCGAGGAAGATCCCACATGCCATGGAGCGCTAAGTCCATGCACGACAGCTACTGAGCTAGCACTCTGGAGCCCTGGGCCTACAACCATTCTGCGCTGCAGCTTCTGAAAGCCTCGCTCCCTAGGGCCTGTGCTCTGCAACAAGAGAAGCCATTGCAGGGAGAAGCCTGCACATCCCAATGAAGAGTAGCCCTTGCTCACTGCAACTAGAGAAAAGTCCCAGACAGCAATGAAGACCGAGAATAGCCAAAAATACATAAATAAATATATTTTTTTACAAAAAGAGAGTTAATGAGAATATGCTAATAGTAAGAGAATTTACCAAGATCAATTAGGATTAAATAACCTGGTGTTTTACAAAGCCTTGATTCAACAATAGAACACTTTTGGGATTTCCCTACTGTCCAGTGATTAAGACTCCACGCTTAAAATGCAGGGACTGCAGGTTCAATCTCTGGTTGGGGATCTAGGATCCAACATATCACATGACAAGGCCAAAAATATTAAAAATAAATAAGTAAAAAAATTAAAAGGGAGTAAGAACTAAATTTAAAATTATTAAAAAAATTTTTAAAAAGTTTTCATTTTAATACTATATAACATGTGGCTTTAAAATGAAGGTAGGATGTTGAAATTCTAGAACAAGTGTATAATAACAGACTCCATCCCACTAGTTTGCTAGGTGATACAAGCTGTCTGGACCTCAGCTGTCCTGTCTGTAGAATGGGTTTAATGATACCCTGCCTGCATCCTCCCAGAGATATTTTGAGAATAAGTGATATAAAGATATAGAAGCTTTGAACTTTTCAGAGATGTTGGTTCAAGGTATTATTACAAGAGCAGCTTATGAAAAAATAAAAACATTGGATGCTACTTGAAAATTTTGTGAAACTATACTCTTAAGAAGCATACCTATACATTTAGATTTTCAGATAACAGTTTTCAGTTTTTCAGACTTTTATACAAGAACATTTTGATAAAGATAAAATGAAGAAGACAAATTTCTATTTTCACCTTGAGAAAAATGGGAACAGTGGTACAGATTCAAATTATTTTTGAAAATTGGGTGATAGCACTAATCTATAATTCTTGCAATTTACTGAAATTTCCCAGTAAGGAGAGAGAAAGAATTGAGTCCTTTACCCCAGAAAACACGTTTGCCTCAGCTCGTGTTAGAATTCTGTGTATCGCCTCCCTGTCAGTTGCCGAAAGACAATCCTTTCAGTGGCATGGTCTTCTGGGATTGGTTAAATAAATACTGAAGAGTTGACAGTTAAAACAGTCTTAAAACTACAAATATTCCTCTCCATCTGCCATCTCTACCCTGTTCACATTCTATGATTTTTATTTTATTACCTTAGGGACTTGGCATTAATATGCATGTAATGGTTTACAACGAATTCTGTTTAGAGCTAGTACTTTTATTTTTCCAAGGAGTGTGTCCGAGGATTGTTTGTCCATATTCACTTTATCTGGAGGGCAAAACCATATCCCCAGCATTCAATCAGTGTAGTGGCATTTTGAAACAGACCTCACTAGTTGGTCATACTAACTCCAAAAAATAGGTCTCTGTGGCATTTCCTAGATCAGCAGCGCTAAAGTGTCCTTGGACCAGGAGCATCAGCATCATCTGAGAACTCGTTAGACTTGCAAATTACTGTGCCCTGCTCTAGATCTACTGAATCATAAAGTCTAGAGATGCTGCCCAGTGATCAGTATTTTAATAAGCCCTCTGGGTGATGCATACAAAAGTTTGATAACTGCTGTTCTAGGGCAGGGGCCCCCAATCTCTGGGATCTAACGCCTGATGAGCTGAGGGGGAGCTGATGTAATAATAGAAATAAAGTGCACAATACATGTAATGTGCTTGAATCATCTGGAAAGCAACCCTCACCCCTACCCCTGCTCTCTGGAAAAATTGTCTTCCACAAAACCTGTCTCCTAGTGCCATAAGGGCTAGGGATCACTGCCCTAGAGAGACCATAGGTGAGTGTTCTAGAAGCACAGTATGCTCCTTTAAGAGACCTATGAAAATAACCAGTACACATGGGTTTACTTTGAAAACATTGAAATCTTTGAAAGCATTTTCAAATTTTGAAAACTTTGAAAGCATTGAAATTTCGAGACAGTTGTCATCATAAAAAGCGCATGGTAGCACTAGCAGCTTCACTTTGCAGTCATTTGACCGTTTTCAGGCCAGCCCTATAGTAGATTAGAAATATTCCTAATTTACAGACAAGAAAGTAAAATCAAAGGGGAGGTGGAAAGCACTCTTAGAAATTACTGTAGCTTTTTGCATCATCTGAAAGTTCCTCTAATGTTGATTACAGTAGAGATGGTTGTTACCTTGCCTTTCAAAGCCTTTCTGTATGCAAAACTGAGATTGAAAACCAGGATACTGGTCTTGCTTCCATCAGTAAATCATCCTGGTCTTGACGTAAGACTCAAAAACAAGAAACCCCTGAAGAACAAGAGATCTTTACTGGGGAATCATCAGCTCCCTGTTCAATTTCTTGGTCTAATCACATCTATCTGTGTAAGAGAGATTTTGTATTTATGAACATCCAAGGAGATCCATGTCAATGGTTCACTTCATCGAATGAGTACTGCAGATGTTTTGTCCTCTGGGCAAAGTGGATATGGACAAACAATCCTTGGATATACTTTTTGGAAAAATAAAAGTATCAGTTCAAAACAGAATTCATTGTAAATTACGAAGTGCATATTAATACCAAACTCCCTAGGGTAATAAAAGGCCTTTTCTCTAAAGTAACCTCAGTTTACCTATTACAGAACTGATCCTTACAAAGAAGCGTAAGGTAAAACCAAGGAAGGGACAATCAGAACTACACAGAGGAGCCTGGCAGTCCATAGGGTCGCAAAGAATTGTACATGACTGAGCAACTGAGTATGCGCACACACACACACAGGTAACAGCTTTAGATTTTTAAGCTGAATTAATTTCAGAAAGTAACAAATATAGAAGACTTTGGGACAGTTAATTGCTCTGAACCTCAGTTTTATCGCCTGTAAGAAGGCATAACAGGATGGTTGTGAGGATAAATGAGTTAATTCACGTGAATTGCTTAGGACAGTGCCTAGTGCTTAGCAAGCACCCAGAGGAATTTTAGCTAAATTAATATTTTTTTAACTGTAACTGTTATTCTGTTTTCAGGTTAAATTAACTACAGAATGCTGAAGTCAGTACAAACAGATCAAATAAGATTTGTGAGCAGGTTAGTAATAGAAAAGTTTTCACGTTAATGGATATTGTTGCCTTTTTCTTCTGTGTTCAGTTCAGTTGCTCAGTCGTGTCTGACTCTTTGCGACCCCATGGACTGCAGCACACCAGGCCTCCCTGTCCACCACTAACTCCTGGAGCATACTCAAACTCAAGTCCATTGAGTCGGTGATGCCATCCAACCATCTCATCCTCTGTCGTCCACTTCTCCTCCTGCCCTGAATCTTTCCCAGCATCAGGGTCTTTTCCAATCAGTTAGCTCTTTGCATCAGATGGCCAAAGTATTGGAGTTTCAGCTTCAGCTGAAACATTCCTTCCAATGAATATTCAGGACTGATTTCCTTTAGGATTGACTGGTTTGATCTCCTTGCTGTCCAAGGGACACTAAAAAATCTTCTCCAACACCACAGTTCAAAAGCATCAATTCTTCGGCGCTCAGCTTTCTTTATACTTCAACTCTCACATCATACATAACTACTGGAAAAACCATAGCTTTGACTAGATGGCAAAATAATGTCTCTGCTTTTTAATATGCTATCTAGGTTGGTCATAGCTTTTCTTCCAAGGAGCAAGTGTCTTTTTATTTCATGGCTGCAGTCACCATGTGCAGTGATTTCAGAGCCCCTCCCAAAATAAATTCTGTCACTGTTTCCATTGTTTCCTCATCTATTTGCCATGATGTGATGGGACAAGATGCCATGATTTTAGTTTTTTGAATGTTGAGTTTTAAGCCAACTTTTTCACTCTCCTCTTTCACTTTCATCAGAAGGCACTTTAGTTCTTCTTCACTTTCTGCCATAAGGGTGGTATCATCTGCATATCTGAAGTTATTGGTATTTCTCCCGGCAATCTTGATTCCAGTTTGTGCTTTATCCAGCCATTTCACATGATGTACTCTGCATAAAAGTTAAACAAGCAGGCATTTCACATGATGTACTCTGCATAGAAGTTAAACAAGCAGGGTGACAATATACAGCCTTGACGTACTCCTTTCCCAAGTTGGAACCAGTCTGTTGTTCCGTGTCCAGTTCTAACTGTGCTTCTTGACCTGCATACAGATTTCTCAGGAGGCAGGTAAGGTGCTCTGGTATTCGTATCTCTTGAAGAATTTTCTACAGTTTGTTGTGATCCACACAGTCAAAGGCATTGGTGTAGTCAATAAAACAGAAGTAGATGTTTTTCTGGAAGTCTCTCGCTTTTTCAATGATCCAGTGGATATTGGCAATTTGATCTCTGGTTCCTCTGCCTTTTCTAAATCCAGCTTGAGCATCTGGAAGTTCACAGTTCGCATACTGTTGAAACCTGGCTTGAAGAATTTTGAGCATTACTTTGCTAGCATGTGAGATGAGTGCAATTGTGTGGTAGTTTGAACATTCTTTGGCATTGCCTTCTTTGGCATTGGAATGAAAACTGACCTTGTCCAGTCCTGTGGCCACTGCTGAGCTTTCCAAATTTGCTGGCATATTGAGTGCAGCACTTTCACAGCATCATCTTTTAGGATTTGAAATAGCTCAACTGGAATTCCATCACCTCCACTAACTTTGTTCCTAGTGATGCTTCCTAAGGCCCACTTGACTTCACATTCCAGGATGTCTAGCTCTAGGTGAGTGATTACAACATCGTGGTCGTCTGGGTCATGAAGATCTTTTTTGTATAGTTCTTTCGTGTATTCTTGCCACCTCTTCTTGATATCTTGTGTGTGTTAGTCACTTAATTGTGCCCTACTCTTTTTGACCCCATGGACTGTAGCCTGCCAGGCCTCTCTGTCCTTGGGATTCTCCAAGCAAGAATACCTGAGTGGATTGCCATTTCCTTCTCCAGGGGATCTTCCTGACCCAGGGATCGAACCCAGGTCTCCATTGCAGGGAGAGTCTTTACCATCTGAGCTATAGAGAAGTCTGCACACAGACCCCCTTTAGCAATCATGGTGAGCCATAAAGTCCCTGCAAGTCAAGGCAAGGAGAACTCTTTTATAGAGAGGAAAAGGAAGTTGAGAGGGCTGTAGTAAACAAGAATCCGCCTGCAATACAGGAGACCTGGGTTTGATCCCTTGGTTGGGAAGATCCCCTGGAGGAGGGCATGGCAACCCACTCTAGTATTCTGGACTGGAGAATTATAATTCAGAGTATAACTACCATTTACCCAGGGATTCAGTAATAAAATATGTAGTCCCTTAATCACCATACTTTGAAAACAGCCAATCTAGCTAACTTTCTATGTAATATCTTAGTGAAATTTGATTTACCTTTTATAAAAACAGAAATTATCCTTAGGTCCTTAGAATAATAAGTTTTAATTCACTGACATAGGTCATATTTAAAACAGTTAAGAGCTGGAGAAGGGTTGCTCTGTAAGGTATTTGGCATATTGAAATGTATTACCTGTGTGTGTTTGTGTGCATGTATAGTTTTACAGCTGGGAAAACTGGAGCACAGAGAGTTTAGAGTCAGGGAAGGGTTAGAAACCATCCTGAGAACTCACTAGAAGTCTTGAAAACATGATCGTGACCTTGTAGAATGCAGAATGCTCAGTGGTGGGAACAACTGTACATTACACAGGCAATAAAGAGCTCTCTCTCCCTATCTTTTCCTTTTTCTTTCTTTCTTCCTGTCTCTCTCCATCCTTCTCTCCCTGGATGCTTCTCTCTTTCTCCCCTACTTCCATCTGCCTCTCTTTTGCTTCCTTCTTTAAATAGATGATAATTTAAACTTTAAAACCTACTATTAACAGAGCTCCCTGCCAGCATACACCACATTGGTATACCCTGGTAGCCCACCAGGCTCCTCTGTCCATGGGGATTCTCCAGGCAAGAACACTGGAGTGGGTTGCCATACCCTCCTCCACGGGATCTTTCCAACCCAGGGATCAAACTCAGGTCTCCCACATTGCTGGCGGATTCTTTACTGTCTGAGCTACCAGGGAAGCCCTTTGGTGTATAAAATTAATAAATAGAAATCTCAGTTAAATAGAGTGGAATTACCAGAAGGGGGAGCTCTCATGTAGCAATAGTAGAGCCTAACAGGAAGAAAACGGACTCCTCTTCTTGCCTGGCAAGGACGTCGCCAGTGAAAACTCATGGACTCTTGTTTACTACAGCCCTCCCAACTTACTTTTCCTTTCTATAAAAGAGTTCTCCTTCCCTTGCAGGGACTTGTGTGTGGCTCATCGTGATTGCAGACCCTGAATTATAATTCTCTGCTGATCCCACATGAACCCAGTTTTGCTGGAGAAATAGCTGACAATCTATGTATTTCAGGATAGCGTTGGTCTCTAAGCTTAACTGTACCGATTTTCACTTCTCAAATGGCCTTGAGGTAATATACACTTCTGAACTTTGAACACTGAGGATAAACATCTGGGCCTCAGCATCTTCTAACTTGAAGTCCATGATCATGGATCCAAGTCATGGATTTTCTCTTCGTGACTGGGCACTGAATTATTTGTACCTATCTCCAAGTAGTGAGATTCAAATAATTAGGTGGGAAGGAAAGCACTCTAAATGGCAAAGTACTGGATAAGTCTTAGCTTTTGTTGTTATACTTGACAACCTTGAATTCTTAGTAACTAATACTAGTTAATCTCCAAAACAGAAACTTTGAAAAGGTGCTGTCATGTAGACCTTTGGCATGTCAGATGTTATAGTTTCTGTCATTTCTATTTATCAATAATACATATTCAGCAAAAATGCCACATGGTTGCTATACATCCTTCAATGTAATTACCAAACATATGTATTCAGCCTGTCAGAAGCCTACTAGAGAGTCTCAGCCTTAGTTATAGATGAAAACTAATGATGGTAACTATAAACAGTGACAGACTGGATGCCCATCCCTGTACAGTCTCGATTTGCAATTTTGTATTTGGCAGAACTCATAGATTTTATTACCAACAATATATTGCAGTCCAAAGGAAAAATGGAAGCATTATGAGCCATTTTCAAGGGCTGTCTCACAAAACACGCACTGTAATCACCCAGCTGTGGAGAACGGTTCCTTTCTGATATGACATGGGAGGGGGGGATGCTGTTTCTGTTGTTGCCATTTATTTTAAAGACAGGGAGTATGCACACTACTATATCTTTCAAAAGGGACCAACGTAAAAGCTCTGGGTTTGTAAGTAGTCAAAATACCTAATACCATTCAGAATTAATAACGAACAACACAAGAAAGAAATTCTGTTTCAGGGAGTGACTCAAGAGTCAAATGTTCAACCAAGGTGTAGTTTTGATTTGAAAACATGGCTTGAAGAAATACTGATATAAAACAACTGAAGATAAAAATATCACAGTGGACTTATTTTCAGTTTTTCAAGTTTCAGTTCAGTTCAGTTCAGTTGCTCAGTCGTGTCTGACTCTTTGTGACCCCATGGACTGCAGCACACCAGGCCTCCCTGTCCACCACCAACTCCCGGAGTTTACCCAAACTCATGTCCATTGAGCTGGTGATGTCATCCAACCATTTCATCCTCTATCATCCCCTTCTCCTCCTGCCCTCAATCTTTCCCAGCATCAGGGTCTTTTCCAATGAGTCAGCTCTTTGCATCAGGTGGCCAAAGTATTGGAGTTTCAGCTTCAGCATCAGTCCTTCCAGTGAACACCCAGGACTGATCTCCCTTAGGATGGACTGGTTGGATCTCCTTGCAGTCCAAGGGACTCTCGAGAGTCTTCTCCAACACCACAGTTCAAAAGCATCAATTCTTCTGCACTCAGCTTTCTTTATAGTCCAACTTTCACATCCATACATGACCACTGGTAAAACCATAGCCTTGACTAGACGGACCTTTGTTGACAAACTAATGTCTCTGCTTTTTAATATGCTGTCTAGGTTGGTCATAACTTTCCTTCCAAGGAGTAAGCATCTTTTAATTTCATGGCTGCAGTCACCATGTGCAGTGATTTTGGAGCCCAGAAAAATAAAGTCAGCCAGTGTTTCCACTGTTTCCCCATCTATTTGCCATGAAGTGATGGGACTGGATGCCATGATCTTAGTTTTCTGAATGTTGAGCTTTAAGCCAACTTTTTCACTTTTCTCTTTTACTTTTATTAAGAGGCTCTTTAGTTCTTCTTCACTTTCTGCCAAAAGGATGGTGTCATCTGCATATCTGAGGTTATTGATATTTCTCCGGCAGTCTTGATTCCAGCTTGTGCTTCCTCCAGCCCAGCATTTCTCATGATGTACTCTGCAAGTTTAAGCTCTGTCATAAATAGTTAAAAACTTTTAACTGAACTATGGAATTGTGTAAATTTATCTTCCATGTTTTAATTCTACAAGTTGTAAATTTCTGAGTTATTAAAATAAACATCACTAGTTTCATTTTCACTTTCTGTTTTCTGGTAGGATTATAGTGATAGTCCAGAATCAGTTCAAACCTACTAATAAAATTAAGCAATATCTACACAAAATATCTACATTCCTTTATTTAACTTACAATTAATTATTCTTAGTCTTCACTTAAATTGATAAGGTAGGGAATACCACTGTTCAGAAACACTTCCATGAAAAAAATCACTAATTGATAGAAAACATCACAGAAAATTTCCCCAAATTTCAGGTCTGACATCATTTGGAGGGGAAAGATAAGATTGACTGACATCATTTTTATATTACAAGTACATAATAGGAAAACCAAAAAGAGAATTTTAAAGTTTGATAAAAAGTTAATTTCAGGTAAAACATAAAGACAACTGAGTGAGAGAGGCTTGCTTTTGTAACCAAAACCCCTTAACTAATGTCAGCTGTAAATGATTAATTTTACATCCTACATTTTATGAAGTGAAATGAAAATAACCCTGCGATCTAGTCACCCTGTACTAAAACACCCTGTTTTATTTTTTTCATAGCACTTATTACTATCTGAAATTATCTCTGTGATATCGTTACCTATTAATTAGCAACTGACCTGCTCAGCTATGTTCAGAGATTACCAGCACCTAGCACATTAACTGAAAACAGGTTCTCAAAAATATTATAACATTAAAATTATAATTTAAAAAATTAGGGGGAGCCTTCTGTTAGATCTCTGTTCTCTAGATCTCTATAAATCTCTGTTTTATAGATTACATTCTTATTTTTTTTTTTTAAACTTCTGTCTTATTCTTGCTGTCTACTTGGGAAGAAAGAGAAGCATTTTGTTCTGAATGACACATAAAAAGTGTCCCCTGACCTAAAAATTTAAGAATAAGGTCAAAGAAATATAGGCTTTTATTACAGATTTTAGAGCCTATGAAAAGATGCATATTGATAAATTCTCTCTAGGGAAAAAAAAAACACAAACCCAAAACATTATCCAACCCTCTCCAGGCCAGAGGAGAACAGTTTAGTTTCTTCTTTAAAAATTTAAAATCCAATACAGGTACGGATTCTGATTAAATATACATTTCATAAAATAAACAGTGTTGTGCCTTGATGCTGTCTTTTGAATGGCAGTGGAATGGCTAAAAATATGGTCTCTGGAGCCAGGATACCAGAATTTGACTTCTGACTCTTCTATTTAATAGCTATATAATTTTAGGGAAGTTAAACAACCTCTTTATGCTTAAATTTCCTCATCTGTAAAGTGGAGATTATAATGGAAGGTTCTTTTTAGGTTGTAAAGAATTAATGATTGTATAGCAAAGGGAATTTTACCCAATATCTTATATTAACCTATATTGGGATATACCCTGAAAAAAAAAAAAAAGAATCACTGCTATATACTAACTAACACAATTTTGTAAATCAACTATACTTCATTAAAAAAAATAAAAAAGAACAACCAAGTCAATATATCTGAAGTCCTTGGAAAAGTATGTGACTTTTAGAGGGTACTCAAAAACATTCTCTGTTATTATCCATTCTAAAAAAGATGTCCAAAGTGATATTGTTAGTACAAAATCACTTACCATAACAAATATCAAGTTATCTCCATACAGAAACTTCAGACCAAGTGTACTTGGAAGATATACTTTTAACACACATTGCAGGTTCATAAGTTACAGCCCCATAGAACCAAGTTTCACAGACTTAAACCTGTTCATTCTTTCAGTCACTTAACTAATATTTATTGGAGGATAAACTACAGTATTTCCAGCTACTTTTAGATGCCAGGAAGAAGACTTAGAAAGATAATTTTAAAAGATGAAGAGCTTGAATACCAAACTGAGATTTGTTTAATCACCCTTTCTGGCTACTATCTTTTAAGAGAGATCTGAGCAAACAGGAAAGTTCTCATGCGTACCATCGAGGTTCCCTGTTGAGGTATCATACACCCTTCCAAGTGTGGAACCAGTAAATTTGGGTGTAATCTGCATATACTAATATGCAGATCCTGAATTTTTTCTTATTCATCAAATACTTACAAGTGGCTACTTAATGTGCTAGATTTAGTACTAGGCTCTAGTTCTAGAATTGGAAAAGAATAAAACAGACCCCAAACACCAAACTTAGAAACTGCTTACAATATAATCAGAGATGCGCTGTGGAGGGCTCCAGGTTCGGGAATTTTGATTTCAGAAGTGAGGAAGGGTAGGGTTAGCTTAGTAAGGAAACAAAAAGAGAAAACTGTGGTAAGCAGAAGGAAGAACATGTAGAAGACCTAGAGGGTGGGTCCTAGACTGGGATCAGTTCAGCCCTGACTCACCTGTATGACCAAATCTCCTTAGGAGGTGTTTTCCTCCTCTCCCCTTACCTTCTCTTTTTTAATGCTAGACTCTGCCCCTTCCTATAAGTCACTCCTTTTTGCCCTCAAGAGATTTTAAGGTAACTGGTCAAGGGTGGTACCCATGCATTGGTATTTTAAAAAGCATCTAGTGATGCTGAAAGTTAAAGCTGCTCAGTTGTGTTTGACTCTTTGTGGCCCTCTCCAGGCCAGAATACTGGAGTGGGTAGCCTTTCCTTTCTCCAGGGCATCTTCCCAACCCAGGGATCAAACCCAGGTCTCCAGCATTGCAGGCAGAGTCTTTACCAACTGAGCCATCAGGGAAACCCCAGCGATGCTGAAGGGCAAGGCAATGGAAACAACTGAAGATGGTACTTCACCCTTCACTAACAGCAGCCTGGAACCCGGGCGGCTGCGTGGTTTAGTCGCTCAGTCCTGTCCGACCCTTGAGACCCCATGGGCTGTAGCCCGCCAGGCTCCTCTGTCCATGGGACTCTCCAGGCAAGGATACTGGAGTGGGCTGCCGTTTCCTTCTCCAGGCGATCTTCCCAACCCAGGGATGGAACCTGGGTCTCCAGCCTTTCAGGCAGATACTTTACCCACTGAACTATGAGGGGAGATAACCTAGACCTAGCCCTCAAGCAAAATGATAATCTTGAAGTATTTTATGCATGAGCAGTTTATAGTCAGACTCACTTTGTAATTTTTCCTCTGGCGGACTAGTGGAGAATGGATTGAGGGGAGAAGACTGGAGACAGAGGGACCATGGAAGAGATTGTTGTAGAATCTGCATTATTGCCTCTGGCTTTCCTGTTTCTTAAACCTGATCTCTTAAATGTAGCAACTTTCAAGTTTCAGGCTATCTTCAAATGCTAAAACTTGAGGGGGCCTTACTGAACTATTAACACTCACAAACCCAAAGGGCACGCATTCAAACAGACTTCTTCTCCCCAGATGGGTGAAGATGGATTTCAGCAATCTATAGACACCCTAAAATTGTATGTAAATTTTTTAGCTTTCTAGAGATGTGTACATTTCTGCATTTTTCATCAGCTCAACAAAATGCTGTATGACCTCTAAAGGTCACTGGCCCATAAGACCTTGCCATGAATGAACTTTAGTGGTATATTTGGAAATTAAGTCATTTTTAATACAGCTCTAAAAAATATGAGGATATTTTTAAAAACTGTCTCATAACTCAAATTCTCCGGTGGCTTCTAAGCCTGACAAAGCATCGGAATGATCTAGGGAGACTGTGAGAAGTAGAGTTCCAGACCTCAACCTAAAACTGTTAAATCAGAATGTATAGGGGAGGATCAAACTGTAGTTGTCAGTAGGGCTTGGGGACCACGGAGAAACTTCCTTACTTGCAGTGAAAGCATTTACTTCTACTTTCCATCATCTTGCTTTTATGCGATCCCTGGATCAGGAAGATCCCCTGGAGAAGGAAATGGCAACCCACTCCAGTATTCTTGCCTGGAGAAGCCCTAGGATAGAGGAGCCTGGTGGGCTACAGTCCATGGAGTTGCTAAGAGTTGGACATGACTGAAGTTGCTTAGGGCACTCAGGTCGATGAGTTGTGCAGAAAAACCGAGGCAGGAACTTTCTCTTAAAATAACATGACATCACTAATGCTGTATCTTCCCAGCATATGTGGGAGCATATTCATAACTCGATTTATAATTCTGGAGAATTTTTTGAGTTAGAAGGGTTTTCTTTTTTTTGTCAGTACCTCTTTTTCTGTCTCTCCTTAACAAGAATTGTCATTCAGTCCTCTCCTAAGAGTGCTGTTTCTACTGAAGATTTTTGTGCCAAGGTGAAAATCACTCTAAATTGTCTTATCTTAGCATTTGAAATGAATGGATACACTGCCCCCCCCCGCCCCCTTTTTGACGAGGCTTGCCAGTGTGAGGAAATCATTTTTATTCTCGGATAAATCTGGCTTCCCGGTTACTTTCCCCTCCTTATGCTATCAGCTGCACATCTGGTACCTAGTACAAGGCAGAAACTGCATGTTATCAACCATGAGAAGAAAGAAACATAAGGCTCTTAGAAGTCTTGGGTCTCTCTTATTGTCCTATTGAAAGCACACTCTGGTATATCTGAAAAGGTTTAGATGATTAAAAATGAAATATAAGAATGTGTTGTCCTAGGCAGTTGTGAAGGCCGAAGGGAAGCCTTTTGTATTGCTAGGCTGCGGCTATCTCCAGGGACAGCTTGGAATAGCAGCAGAGCATGATATTCAGAAGGACCGATTATGCAGGATTGATACAGTATTTGGTATTATTTCTTGTTCTATCAGGGTTAATAATGTGAATTTGACAAAGTTAAGTATTCTAAACGACAGCAACACAATTGCTGTTTTAATGCAAGACTTTCTGAATGAGAAATATTTCACCTTCGTTCCCCCTGAAAGAATCCATGATGAGAAAATCTAATTTTTAAAAAAATATTTTCTTTAGGGCTGGGGCTAGAATTCTCTGGCAAGTTTTATTTTATACCTACTCCCTTTTCATTTTTCCTTTTTTCTCCTGCTTCCTCTCCTGTTTCCTTTTTTCTGTATTTCTACATCTCATTGTTATCCTTCTTCTCTTCTGTTGTCTAGCCCAGCTTGTGCCCTAGGGTTCCACATCCATGGCCCTGAGGAGCTTGGCAGAGGTTCTTAGGAGTGACACCACTGTGTGCTCCTTCTGTGAGGACCTCCAAGAAACAGGAAGGCCTGGGAATTTGATGGGACCCAGTATGCATGCGTATTCAGCCCCTTATTTTCCAAAGACTCTGGATAGTCATCCCCTTGCATTATAGAAGTTACTATCCCATTTATTAAATTTTCTTTTTTAATGTATAGTTTCTTATTGTTGTTATAGTAATAAGATATCAAACCCTTTTAGATTTGGTCTTTGCTCTCCATCTAGAATACCCATCAGGTAAAGAAATAGGGTCTGTTCTGTAGAAGTCTGACAGTTTTTTAACTTGCCTGAAAAGAAATACTCCACATCCCAAGTTAACATCACATCTTTCATCCAGTCTTTCCCCTCCCTGCATGGAGGACTGCGCTTGCAAGAGAATATGGTTTCAGGACCACCCAGCCCACAGAGGCCCCTGTCTGCAGAGGTGGTCCTCAGTGGGTTGACTTTGCACCCCTTCCCCAGGACATGTGACAGAATCTGGGGACGTTTTTAGCTTTTGAAACTGAGCGGGTGCTTCTGGCTTCTAATGGATAGAGGGATCATGCTAAACATCCCGCAGCACACCCCCGAGTCCCCCCATTTTGTCCTCTGCACTAGACAAAGATTATTCAGCCAAAATTGAGTGGTACTGAGGTTGTGAAACCAGCCCTGTCTGAGACATCAGACGTGGCTGTTATGTGAGTTGCTTGGTGAGCGCGCAGCAGCAGGGAGACGTATCCGTGAGACTCAGTGCTGACTCACAGAGGACAATTGTGCTACCCTTGTGAAAACTCACTATGCTTGTTAGACCTGATGGGTGTTTATGTGTCTGCCAGACACTTGGTTTGTAAGAGAAAGTGAGGTCTGCTAGGCAGGGGCCAGGGTGGAGAGCAGTCTATTTAAAGAGGACTAAAGCTCAACATTCAGAAAACTAAGATCATGTCAACTGGTCCCATCACTTCATGGGAAATAGATGGGGAAACCGTGGAAACAGTGTCAGACTTTATTTTTTTGGGCTCCAAAATCACTGCAGATGGTGACTGCAGCCATGAACTTAAAAGACGGTTACTCCTTGGAAGGAAAGTTATGATCAACCTAGATAGCATATTAAAAAGCAGAGACATTACTTTGCCAACAAAGGTCCATCTAGTCAAGGCTATGGTTTTTCCAGTGGTCATGTATGGATGTGAGAGTTGGACTGTGAAGAAAGCTGAGTGCCGAAGAATTGATGCTTTTGAGCTGTGGTGTTGGAGAAGACTCTTGAGAGTCCCTTAGACTCCAAGGAGATCCAACCAGTCCATCCTAGAGGAGATCAGTCCTGGATGTTCATAAGAAGGACTGATGTTGAAGCAGAAACTCCAGTACTTTGGCCACCTCATGCGAAGAACTGACTCATTGGAAAAGACCCTGATGCTGGGAGGGATTGAGGGCAGGAGGAGAAGGGGACGACAGGATGAGATGGCTGGATGGCATCACCGACTCGATGGACATGAGTTTGAGTAATCTCCGAGAGTTGGTGATGCACAGGGAGGCCTGGCGTGCTGCAGTTAATGGGGTCGCAAAGAGTCAGACACGACTGAGCGACTGAACTGAACTGAACCTGGGCATTGGCAACCCTGACTCTGCCCTCAGCTGACTGTGGGGCTTGGGCAAGTTCCCTCACCACTCTGGGCCTCCTTCTCTCCTCTATCAAATGAGAATTTGAATGAACTCATCCCTTCCTGTTCCAGAGTTGTGTAATGGATGAAAAAAGTTACCTCACTGTTAAGTGTAACTCTTTGACATAGGTTAAATGGGGCATCTTTTTCATCGGTAGGTCCCTAAGATTTTTCTCATCAAAAGCAAGAGCCATTTTAAACATCTGTATTTGAAGTGTATTGTCGTGAGGAAGCTTGAGATCCCAGGAAAACAGAGTATCCGTTGGTGTTACATGTTGCCCCTCCAGGATGTTCTTCTTAGAAAATTCCAGTTTGTCTTGCTACTTGTCTTACCACTTACCTTGAGGAGCTGTCAGTGATTTTCTCCCAGACATACATCAACCTGGCTGACCACTGATGCTCCCTAGGAAAGGCACTAGTGTAGGGTCAGGTCTAAGGAGAGCCACTGGGAATTTTGTGACCTTGGTAATGACTTCACTCCTGTTCCTACACCACCCCTTCTCTGAAAACATCCTTAATCAATGGAGTGTTCATTGGTCTGATACATCAGTTTCCAGAAGTCTGTGAGGAGAGAAGAAAAGCAAACAGGATTAAATAGTTAAATTAATAGTTCAAGAACTATGTAATGCTGATACTCAGCACATAACACATGCTTTACAGATGTTATCTGATTTAACCATCACAAATACCTGATGAGATGGGTAATACTAACATTGCTTTACTGATTAAAAAAAAAATACTGAGGCTCAGAAAAGTTATCTCCATTTCCATTATCTATGGAAAATGTGATGAAAAGAGATTTAAATAGTAAAATAAATTTAATGGGTCACACAACTGAGAAGTCTGGAAATAGATGTAGAAGTCAAGCTTGGTCTAAAACCTTAACACATAACATTTTCCCAATTTCTATTTCTTTGTTCTGTTTTGCTGCAGTGTTGGTTTTGGCTTTAGGCCACACTGTGCCTCCCAGAAACTCTTGGCTCTTCCTTAGGACCTCATCTCTCTTTGCTTTAGAGTAGTCTGTGTTCCCCACCCAAGCCATGGGATTCATTCTCTCACCAGCTCTTGTTGAGTCACATATTTTTCCCTGAACTGTCCATGTGTGATGATGGGGATGAGTTGGTGCTGGGAAGTGTTGATCAGTTGGCCCATTCCTGGTGCTGCTGGCTCAAAGGTAAAAGTCAGAAATTGGCTGAATTCCTGAAAGGAATATTTGGGTACTATTGGTGAGAAAATTTGAAGGACTAGATATTGAGATGGTAACTCAAAATTCACCAGTAGGTTAGGAAATGATCAAAGTGCCTGGAATTTCTACTACAAAAGTAATTTTAAAATAAATCTAAAACAAACTTTAAAGGGCAAAGAAACAAAAAAGATTAATGTCAGAGTCTGGGCTACTGATTCTTAATTCCCAAGCAAGTTCTAGAAATTGAGGAGATTTTATATGAGTAATTTAGAATTTATTATACAATGATATTTTGAAGCTGGTCAAGAACAGTCATGGAGATGAAACAGTCCCACTAACTATGTTGGTTTTCAATGCTCATATTACTGGACACATTATTCTCGCTGATCAGTTTGAATTCTCATGAAAAAGTAACCAGAAGAGATTGGTTCTCCGCATCCAACGCTTCTGATCATTTTGGAATAGGACCATTGGGAAGATCTCTGGATCCATACAAGTGTCTTTTTTTTTCCTTCAAATACCTCACCGATTTCTAAAGAAAGGCAGCATTTGTTTTCAGTTATGAAGTATTTCTTCATCGTTAATAATATGATAGTTTCTAGAAACTTGAGCCAACTTCAGATGATTTAAAAATAATGAAGCTAAAACTTTAAAAAGGAAGACTACATTATTATACCTATTAATGAGGCTTTTCTTTCCATGGAATTCTCCAGGCAAGAATACTGGAGTGGGTTGCTGTGCCCTCCTCCAGGGGATCTTCCTGACCCAGGGATTGAACCCTCATCTCTTCCTTCTACTTGCATTGTCAGGCAGGTTCTTTACCACTAGCGTCACCTGGGAAGCCCAATCTAAAACACAAACATCTTTAATGAAGTACATTTACACAGGTTGAGGGAAACTGGGCAGCAACCGCTTATCCCATAGAAACAAAGATCATGAAATGTGGACATTAAACTTATTTGTCCTCAAGAAATAAAGGAAACTTAATAATAATTTAACCTGAAATAGTAGTATTCATGTTTGGATATTGTATCATGTCTCTGTACTGGTGGATATCAGGTAAGATTGCAAACAGGTTTCTGACCCATCACCTAGTTACCGATATACCAAAGTAGCCTTTGATTAACAACATTCCATCTGGATGGAAAATGTATCCCCTCTTTAAAAAAAAATTACACATTTTTCTAGTTCGGAAACCTGGATTTGAACAAAATATTGCATGTGAAGAAATTAGCAGAAAAATTTCAAATATTAATTGTTTTCATCCACCTCAGGCTACCATGAAAGGGGCTTCCCTGATAGCTCAGTTGGTGAAAAATTCACCTGCAATGCAGGAGACCCTGGTTCAATTCCTGGGTTGGGAAGATCCCCTGGAAAAGGGATAGGCTACCCACTCCAGTATTCTTGGGCTTTTTTGTGGCTCAGCTGGTAAAGAATCCACCTACAATGCGGGAGACATGGGTTCGATCCCTGGGTTGGGAAGATGCCCTGGAGAAGGGAAAGGCTACCCACTCCAGTATTCTGGCCTGGAGAATGCATGGACTGTGTGGTCCATGAGGTTGCAGAGAGTCGGACACAACTGAGCGACTTTCACACTTCACAGGCTACCATGAAACCACAAAGGCAGAAATAACTGAAAAACAAACCAAAACCTCCTCTATACTGTTACCTTTTTTTTTTTTAATTTTTAAAAGATTTATCCTTTTTTTTTTGACTGTGCTGGGTGGTTCCTGCACAGGCTTTTCTCGAATCGCCCCGAGCAGGGGCCCCTCCCTAGCTGCAGCGCGTGGGCCTCACGTTTCTGTGGCTTCTCCTTGATGTGGCTTCTCTCGTTGGAGAGCACAGGCTCTCGGGGGTGTGGGCTTCGGCAGCTGTGGCACGTGGGCTCAGGAGATGCAGCTCCCGGACCCCAGATCACAGGCTCAGTAGTTGTACATGGGTTTAGCTCCTCCGCGGCGTGTGGACCCTTCCAGACCAGGATCGAACCGGTGTTCCTTGCATTGCAAGGTTGATTCTTAACCACTGGACCACCAGGGAAGTCCCTATAATGTTAGCTCTTAAAACAGAAGACAGACTACAACACTAAAATGACAGTCATCCGTGTGGACCTAATTAGAAGCTCTTATTACCTGTGGGTGGAAGTCAAAGAAGGCCTCCTGCTGTAGGATGTCCTCTCTCTCTCTCTCTCTGTCTTTTTTTTTTTTTTTTTTGTCTGTCTGTCTCTCTTTAATACAGTTCAGCACATCACACTTCGAGTAACCAAGATGTCAATGGTGTATTCAGAGAAGAGTGACGTTGTTGCTGAAAGGCCTCAAGATGAGATCATGTCCACTGTCTGAGGTCATGGCCACTCTCTGGGCTTGTTGAAGGAATTTGGATGTTTAACCTAGGAAATAGCAACTTCATTTCTTTTTCCAAATAACTCAAAAATTAACTTGACCTAGAAAATTAAATGTTTGATTTATTAGCATCTTGAGGAAAACCAAAGCCGTGAACAGAAGCTCAAGAAAGTGGTTAAGCACACAAATGATGCAGCTGGAAAGTCAGGGGTTCAAATACCTGTCCCAGCACATACTAATTGTCTAAGTTTGGCAACATATTTAACCACTCTGAGCCTCAATTTCCTTGTCTGATAAATAGGGGAAACTAACAACTAACTTGCAGAGTTATCATAATGATCAAATGAGTCAACAGTGTATTCAAAGTGTTACAGGTAGCAACTGGCATTAGTAAGGATTCAACAAATGGTCTTTCAACAGTTGCTTTATAAATCATCATCACACTTTACTATTATTTGTCAGAAGTATGCAGTGATAAAAATTCTTGCCTTTGTAAGTAGTCATTCCAGGCATTAGTTGAGGTGTTCAAGCAGCCTCTTAAGGTGTAAGGAATATGAGCTTGCAGTCATCAGGTCTGGATTTGAATTTCGGTTCTAACACTCACCAGCCCCGTTCAACTTGGACATGATATTTAGTTTGCATGAGTCTCAGTTTTCTTTTCTTAAATTAGGATAATATATTGTTCATGAGTTTGTTTTTTTTCTGAATAATAAATAATATAATGAGAACAAAGTTATCATTACAGATGTTCCTGAACTTATGATGTGATTAGGAGCCAAGAAACCCACCATAAATTGAAAATACCATTAAGTCAAAAATACATTTAATACATCTAACCTACTAAACAATCTAGCAGTCTAGACAGTTTAATACAGTCTAGCCTATTCTAAGTGTGTTCAGAACACTTATATCGGGCACATATAAGTGCCCATATATTGGGCACAAAGTCAGGCAACATCGTCTAACCCAAAATCTATACTATAATAAAGTGTTGAATGTCTTATGTAATTTATTGAATACTATACGGAAAGTGAAAAATGAAATGGCTGTATGAATGCAGAATGGTTGTAAGCGTTTCAATTATTTACCCTCCTGACTGTGTGGCTCACTGGGAGCTACAGCTCACTGCCACTGCCCAACATCGTGAGTATCTTACTGCATTATCACTAGCCTAGGAAAAGGCCAGAACTCAGAGAACAGCTTCTACTGAATGCATATCACTTTCACACTGTCTGAGTCAAAAAACTGCAAGCTGAACCATCTTTCAGTCAGGAACGGTCTGTATTCAGTGCCAGGGGCTATTCTAAATGCTTTCCGCCCATTGACTTACTCAATCCTTGCAACAAAGCTAGGAGGAGGTTATTACTGTTACCCCCGTTTTACAGATAATGAAACTGAGACAGACAAAAGGAAGTCCTTTGTCCAAGGTCTTGTAATTAATGAGGGACAGAAGAATTGTGAGTACAAGGTGTCTGGCTCCTGGGACCATGCTGAGCATTTCGAACACAGCGTTTCACATTGAACATTTTCTTATTCCTTCCTGCTCGTGCGAGGACCACTTAGCCACCACAGCCACACACTGATAGCAAAACCAAGATTCAGGCTTGCCAGAGGGAGTAATTCAGGAGTCCAGACTTAGCCTTCTTGAATGCCAATTCACAAACTAGGGTCGGTTTGTATGACTCCATGCATCTTCCAAGTAGGAGTTTCTACAGCCCTCCAAGTTTTCTGAGTAGAAACAAGCCTTTGATTGTTTGATCTTAAACTTTCCAGTTTGTAGTCAGGGGCATTTCTTCTAATTGATTATGGAAAAAGACATAAAGTCACAGAATTCATTGTATTCTCTCCAAAGAAAAGTTTCACACCTCTGTGTCTAAAGGGTGAGTCTTTTTCCGAGGGGAGAGGAGATTGGGAGGTTAGGACTGACATGTACAAGCTGCTCTATTTAAGACAAGGACCTGCTTACAGAACAGGGGATTTTGTTCAATACTCTGTAATAACCTAAGTGAGCAAGGGCGTGTCTTAATAACGCTGCAGTCACCTCCCTGGTCTCTTAATACCTTTTTCAATAAATGCAGATGAAGAAACCAAATGAACAAGTTCAAAACCTGAGTGCAAGCCAATCCCTCAGTATCCAGGAGATGTTATGGATGACGTCAATAAATAAAAAGCAAAACTGTAGGACACATAGACTTTGTAAAATAAATGGGTGCGGAAACCCTACCTTCACCTCAGGCATGCAAGGATGTGTAATTTGTAAGGAGCCAAAGGATCAACATCTGGGTTCAAGGAAGATTTTGTCTGTGAAAAACATCCTTAATTATGGTCCACATACAATGGGGAAAATGGTGAACTTTCAGTTGCAGGCATAATCCACAGGAAAGAAAAACAGACAGTTAGGAAAATAGATCCAAGATCCCAATTCAAGTCTGTAAAGTGAAGTCCCATGAAGAGCTCTGTTCCTGCAGTTGAGTGGCTGTGATACTGGGTGTGGAAGTGACAGAGAAAGATTTTATATTTGCGGGTGTGTGTGTGTGTGTGTAAATATACATGCATTCATACACACATAAATAAATGCACATATATTTCAAATTTTACCCACAAAAATAATTTCAATGAATCAGGCAGTTACTCCTTGACTAATTATTTGACAGCATAATTTCCCCAAGTTTTAGTACAGTGTACAGAGGAGGGAAAAAAGGTTTCATAATTCTTTAGTTGGAATTTGATCCACTGCCAAACTAATTTCTCTTTCCAGTGTGTGTGTATGTATGTTTTTTCCTTTCCTCGACAGGGCTTGGGAAATGATAATCTCTTTTTTATTAGAGCAAGCATACATATATGAGTTCCCTAGACTTTATCATGGTATAAACACCTAAGGAAGATATCAATGTTGTGAAAACTCCAAAATAACGGGAAGGTAGAAGATGTGCAGTGGGGGAATTTTCTAGGATACACTTTGAAGAAAGTTGTAGCAGAATATTAAGCAGTGAATGCAGGGATGATATTCGGTAACTCTAATTCTCGAGAGAATGACCCTAACTCTAATTCTCGAGAGAATAACCCAAGTGTTTCTAAAGAAGTGGAGCAGTGTATATATAAGAGTAAGAAAAGGGCAAAATAAATAATTGCTGTTTATAAAATAGAGGAATAGAAATGACTTACTGTCAAGTAAAGAGCTTTACGAAATTGTAGTGGACTTGAAAAGACTATTTTTAAAATTTACTGTGAGTGCCAAGTGATAATGAAAAACATCTGTGCATCTTTGGCGAAATAACAGATAAATAAAATAGAAACTGAAGCGACAGCAGAGACCTTGTCCCTTTTACTCTGTGAAGAGGTCCTCTTTGAGCTGTACTTTTTCTCCAGTCCATTGTAGGGAAATAGATTCTTTGGTTGCCATCTAGTGATGTAATGGAGAAAAGCATCTAAAAGGTGGTGCTAAGTAGCTCAGTCATGTCCCACTCTTTACGAGTCCATGGACTGTGGTCTGCCCGGCTCCTCTGTCCATGGAATTCTCCAGGCAAGATTACTGAAGTGGGTTGCCATTTCCTGCTCCAAAAGGGTTGATTTTTTTTTTTTTTTGTATTTCATACATGGGAAAAATTAGTATAATGAAATAGTTGAGTTTCAGGGATAAGGCATTAGTTTGAAACTTAATAGCCAAATCAATATTCATTGGTAAAAGCAAGAATTTAGAGGTGATTTGGAAAAAGCAAGGACCTTTACTTCTCAGGTTTTGCTCAACTCATCACAGAGTCGGACATTACGAGCACACGCCAGCATCTAGAATGGTATGTGGCATACTGTATAAACCTTATGTGAATGTGTTAGAAACAAATGAATAAATGGTGACAAAAATTATAGGGTTTCAGAGACTATACTTCTCTTGTTCTCCATATATATAATATTGCATCTACCTACATTTTTAGAACAGATTGTTCTACTTTTATAAGTGATTTTAAATAACAAAATTAGAATTCTCTAAAGCCTTGTTATTGCTGTAGATTCCTCAAAATCATGTTAGGGATTCTTTGCCGAGTTTGAAATGGAATACCAGAAAATCTAGGTTATTCAAAAAATTTTTAAATTTCTACTATTTAGCCTTAACTGTTCATTAATTTATTATTATTTTGCACATTTGCAGGGTAACAAGATTAACATATTTTGTATCTCTCTGATGAGTTAGGTGTTTTATTTCCATTTTAATTTATGTAATACAAAGAAAGCAATTGGATGAGTTGAAAAAAAAAAAAAACTGAAACTCAGAGATTTAGTTTATATGGTCACAAGCTCACCCGTTTTTTGGCTTTCAAGCTGATAATATGTTAGGCAGAAGTGGTTTTTATTTGTTTCTTTTTAGGGGCTTTTTGGTGGCTTTTCTCTAACCTGATGTTCTCTGTCACTCTTTCATAATTACCTAAGCTTGTAATTTTGATACCTTGCCTGGGACCAAGTAATTGGTTTAGGGTTGGATATGGTAACCCATTTATGGCCAATGAGACAGCGAAGTCTTCTAGAAAAGTTTCTCATTCTGGATAAAAAAAGAAACACAAGAGAGAAATGTTCCTTTTCTGGCTTTTGACTGTGGCTTCTGAAAATGTTATGCCTGGCCCTGTTGCAGTCATCTTGTGACCATGAGCGGAATGAGTTCACACCTCAAAACTGACAACGTGAACAAATGGGAGGACAGGCATTGAGGACACTTCGGAGTCACTAAGATAACCAACCAGGGGCTGCCTTGCCTTGGACTTTGTGTTACATGAATAATAAAGAGTTTCCTTTTGAAAGTGATGTAGAAACGAATTTTCTGTTACTTACAGTTGAAAACATCTTAATTAAAACATAAGTGAAATATAAGAAAGAAATAATCAGAAATAGTTTGTTTAAACCCTATTGAGAAAGAGAATTAATATGAAAATGAGTCTTATTTTAATAAAACAGAGAAGCGATTCTGCATTTAGAAAAATCAACAAATGGCATATTGAAAAAAAAACTGCTAACAAAATGTGTTGGTGAACTTAAATTGAGACAAGGAAGAGCTAAATTCCGTAAAATAAGTGATAAAAAAGACAAGAAAACTGGAAGTCTGCTTACCACTTTATGGGTGCCACAACTTAACTTTCTCAAATGCTCTAGCTTGCCAGTGGGAAACTAGGTAAACCAAACTTCAGAACACACAATCCATGTTGTATTGAGCTTTGCTGTCCTCTTAAAGTGGTACTCTCATACTTTTAATATGAGAGATAGCGTCTTAACTTTCTTGGAAGCCAAACCAAAAATAAGGAAAACATAAAACAACAGAAATAACAAAATGCCCCCAAACAAAGAACCCTTCAAATTGAAGTGGAAATTCAAAATGAAAGCAATGTATTTTAAAAAATTCAAACAAAAAGATGAAAATAGAAACATTTTCAAAGTTAATTGGGGAGTAGTGATTTTCATAAATATAAAATTATTTGTATTACATTTATATAGCAAGATGTAAAACTTAGCTATTTGCATTGCACTCTGTTTTGGCAACCATCCACACCCACACGGAGACACAAACAAAAACAAACAGACTGAAATGCCAGCTTGTTTAGAGTAAGATTCTGATCAGGATCATTTCCTTTGAAAGGTTTTTTGATAGAAGATTTACAAAGTCCACACTTCATTCTTTTTGCCTCTCTCTAGAAGTAGTCATTGGTGGCAGGAGGTGCCATCTTTTATAGCTTCCATTTGCTCCTGAGAGCCATCTTATTTCCCACCCGATCAACTTTCAGTAAAATCGGACTTCTCCTTACCACAGGTTTATGAAAGCACTCTTTGGAGAAATAGCTCTGTTCCTTACCTACATTTCAAAACGTAGTTATTTTGCCACTGTTCCACTGTGGATCAACAATGTAATAAATTTTAAGTCTGAAAGTATTTCTGTGTAAATTCATTGTCATATCACTTGAGACATTTTCAGAATATTTTCATTATATAGGTATTGTCAAACTTCCATAATAAAATAGGTGGTGTTCTCTATTAACTTTATGTATGCCTTTTTTTAAAAACAATTTTTTGCAGGTCTATGCCTTTTTTTTTTTTCTTTTTTTTTTGTTTTGCAGGCTTCTCTGGTAGTTCAGTGGTAAAGAATCTGCCTGCAAATACAGGAGACACAAGAGACACGGGTTCAATCCCTGGATCAGGAAGATCCCCTAGAGAAGGAAATGGCAACCTGCTCCAGTATCCTTGCCTGGAAAATTCCATGGACATAGGAATCTGGCGAGCTACAGTCTATAGGGTTGCAAAAGAGCCAAACAATGATTGAGCATGACCTCTTTACAATTATATCAATTATAAATAATAAATCAAACAATAATAATTATTGTTATACCTTCATAACATGCCTGTGTGATTGGTGTATTGTTATTCCCATTCTCCAGATGGAGAAACTGAGGCTGAGCAGAAGAATAACTTATCTGATCTCAAGCAGCAGGGCCAGGGTTTGAACGCAGGCCGACTGAGTGTAAAAACCCTGGCAACAGGAAACACTCAATTCCATTGCTCTGATGAGACAGTAGTTATTTTAATTAGCTTGTTAAAATTATGTCAGAAAGGATTATGGGTACCTTGCTGTCGGGAATGTAGAATGGCAAACACTCTTGCAAGTGTTTTGGCAATTACTTATAAAATTAAACATGCAATAACTATGTGGCCAGACTACCACAGTGTAGGACATTTAGCCCAGAGAAATGAAAACTTGGTGCTCTTGCAAAAAGCCTGTATATATCTGGAAACAACCCAGATGTCCTTCAGAAGGTAGATGGTGAAACAAACTGTGGTACATCCATACTGTGGAATACTATTCAGCAATAAAAAGGAATGAACTGTTCATACATGTAACAATTTGGATAGATCTCAAATGAATTATATTGAGTGGAGAAAAGGTTACCATTTCTCAAAGGTTAAGCACAGATTTTCATTACATAACATTTTTGAAACGGCAAAATTATGGAGAGCAGCTTGGTGTGTGTATTGAGCAATAGGACCACTGGGTGGGAAGGCAATAGAAGTGGTTATAAAAGGGCAGTGCCAGGGATCCTTGTGATGATAGGGTTGTTTTGTCTGGCTGCTGTGATGGCGGATACACTGTCTACACCTAGTAATGAAATTACATAGAGCCGAGTACATATCTGCACACACGTGTAAAACCAGGGAAACCTGAGCACGATCTGTGGGTTGCATCAGGGTCAGTGTCTGCTTGTGAAATGCTTTATATTTTTGCAAGATGTTATCACTAGAGGAAACAGTGATGGGTACATGGGATCACTATTATTTTTTACATCTATTGCCAATCTATTTAAAATTATTGTAGATAATCCTATTATCTTAGAGTTATTTTTCCACATGTCTAAAAAAAGTGAGCTAAATTTTTATACATATTTTTAGCCACAAAGTAGATATTAAAAAAATTCAGCGAATAAAGCACCTGCCCTCCATTGGTGCCCTGCTTTTATTGTTAGACTACACTAGCAAGTAATTCTGTGATACCTCATTTCTTTGCTATATAGACCTGCATTGTACGGTATTCTTTTTTTTTCTTTTTTGAAATGTGAAAAGAAATCCCATAACGACATATCTTTCCTCTTGCATTAATTCATTATCTGGGGCTGGGTATGTCTGTTTTCATTTTCTCTGTGTGGCTCTTGTCAAAGACATCAATTTTTAACATATATTTTTATTTGTCAACACCTGCTGATTTTAAAACATACACAGTTCAAGTCATTTATTTTTCTTTAACAAATGGCATAATAGTTTGTCTCACCTTTGATTTGAACAGGATGAGGGAAGGTGTTTTTGGAAACAATAGATTTTAAAGTCTGGTTTCTTCAAACGCAACGCTAATGAACCACGGCAGTTGGAAGTCACACAGCTTCCTGCTGGGCTATTGTTTCCTTCACTCACCTTCCTGCCGAATCCCCCAGCTTCTGCTCCCTGCCATTTTTGTTCGACCTGCTCCAGCTGTTACTGGTGTTGCTATCATACCCACAAGGCGAGATTTGCCTTTATGGTTGCCATGGAGATACTGCTTATTAAAGAGAAGTCTTTTCTGAAAGAGAGTACCTGTGATGTTATGTGTTCACCCAGGTCTAAGCCAGTTTTCTACATTCTGAAATTACCTAAGTAGCTCTGCATAATTAATCTCTGGCATTTACTGTTTACAAAAGTTACCTTGTACTGTTTCACAAAATATCCACTAATTTTCCCTAAGTTGTGACCATATCCTACCGGTCACATGGAGCTAAATGTAAGAAACAAAACAGGTTATAATTCTCCCCTTTCCTTTACTACGCCCCTTTCAATTTTAAAATCTGTGACAATTAGTTACATCTCTCACAGCCTTATCCTCCATTCAGACTTATGGTTGGATATACTTTGTAAATTTATCAAATACCATGACTTGTAGTTGGCACTGTCCAGTTGAGAAACATATACTGTCTTTTGAAATTAAAAAAAAAATAATTTCTTATACAATTTTAAAAAGTTACCATTAACAGTTATTACAAAATATGAGCTGTATTGTCCATGTTATACATCCTTGAGCCAAACTTACACCCAGAAGTTTGTGCTTCCCACTCCCACACCTGTATTGCCCCTCCCTCCCCTCACTGGCAACCACACGTTCATTCTATCTGTGAATCTGCTTCTTTTTGTTATATTCACTAGTTTGTTGTATTTTCTAGATTCCACATATAAGCGCTATCATACAGTATTTGTCTTTCTCTATCTGATTCATTTCTCTTAATGCCCTCCAAGTTCATCCATATTGCTGCAAATGGGAAAATTTTATTCTTTTTTACGGCTGAGTGGTGTTCCATTGTGAATATGCACCATGTCTCCTTTATCCATTCACGGGTTGATGGTCACTGAGGTTGCTTCCATATCTTGGCAATTATAATTAATGCTGCTATGAACACTGGGGTGTGTATACCCAGAAGTGAAATAGTTGGGTGGGTCATATGATAGCTCTACTTTTAGTTTTTTGAGAAACCTCCATACTATTGTCCACAGTGGCTGCACCAACTTACATTCCCACCAACAGTGTGTGGGAGTTCCCTTGTATACTGTCTTATACTGTGTCTTGTGTCATGTATATTCATCCTGACACTTCCACTAGACTGTCCTTTGCTAACCTGACATTCTTCTCTTCTTTCCCTCAGTAACTTAGGGATGGACAGCAAATCATTCCATTGACACATGTTCACTAAACTCTTAACTGTGTGCATAGTACATTCTAGGAGCTGGAGATACAGTAGTCAATAAGACAAGTCCCTGGATTTTAATTACACTTGGAGAAAAGTTGATCTACTTCAGGTATAAATAATCTTTTACTTTTGCCCTTTCTAATTAAACACCACAAAAACTCTGGTTGATACTGCTCATCATTGAGACCTTTTGTTCCTTATACACTGAATCATAAAAATGACAATGATAATAAAAAGAAAAGTTAAAAGATACAGCTCAGCAACAATATCAGTGAATTTGGTGGTAAGGTAGTGGGGTGGGAGTTGGCTCACTGATCTCTGGGAGTAAGCTGGAAAGATGACTATAATTTTAGCTCCTGCAGTCTAAACAGAGAACAGAGAACAGAACCTGGACCATTGCTTGAAATAAAGGGCAGGGATTGTGAGCTCCAACCTGTGAAACGAAGTTTAAAAAAAAAGTTTTTGACCAACAACTAGGGTTCTAGCTTATATAACATTGCTAAACAAGAATGTAGGGAGGGAATAAAAACTGCCTTGTATCCAGGACTTGTGCCAAAGTGCTCACTAGCACGGTGCCTGGATCTGCATTTGCCTCTGTTCACCCCCGAGTAAGCTCAGTCACCTATGCAAGACCTTGTTCTGGACTGTGGTCCCTAGTGGTCCAGCTGATGCATCTCTTGGAGAAATGATTATAAAGCAAGAGCATAAAAAACAAACAAACAATATGAGAGGATCCCTCCCCAATGCCGCCATCCCATAAAAATGAGCTTGAAAACCGGATTCCAAAGTACATCAGAATTATTATAATTGAAAAGATAACCAAGAAAATTTAAGATTGGTGTATGATCACTCTGGATGAAATGAAAATAAGAGCAGTCTGAAAAATTAAACAAGTATGTTTGAGATTCTTCAATAAGATGAAAGAATAACAATCTTGAGAATATAAAAAGTATGAAAAACCAAATCAGTAGCTTATGAAAAAATATTAAGTAAAAACCTTGGAAGCAAAAGGTACTAGTATAGAAAAAAGTAAACAGGATTAACTCAAGACTAATGCAGTTAAAGAGGAAATTTTAAAATAATAGGAAGAAGGTACTGAGAAATATACAAAGTCCTGGGAGGTAAAACATTGAAAAGTATCTATGAGATAGCAGTCAGACATGATGTGCTATAGAAAGACTCCAAAACTGTTTACTAGGAATTTTAGAAAAAGACAATGGAAGACATAGGTGAGAAGCAATGGTTAAAAATAGTGTAGTATTTTATAGAACTAAAAGAAATAAAATTTCTTATGGAAATAGCACACAGTATATAACAGAGTGTGTTTTATTTTAATTTTTTATGGAAATGTAGTCGATTTGTAATGTTGTATTAATTACTGCAGTTCAGCAGAGTTGGCTTTGTCCTCTTTTGTCTACTTTTCTGCTGTGGTTTATCAGGATATTGAATCCAGTTCCCTGTACAATGCAGCAGGATTTTGCTGTTTATCCATCCTGTATATACCAGTTTGCATCTGCTAATCCCAGTTAGTCCCTCCCCCACCCTCCTCCCCTGGCCACCAGCAGTCTATTATCTATATCCAACAGGATGTATTTTAAAATAGACTTGTTATTTACTCTAGTGAGAAGATTCCCTGGAATAAGTCTGTTGTCCTCTGGGAAAAGGTACATTGTAAAGGATGCTGATGAAAAAGTAACTTGTCTACTTACAGAATTAAATTTATTACTTTAGCCACACATACATTTAAATTACATTTTATCCAAATAGAGTAATTTAGAAATATTATTTTTCCCTTAGTTACACTTAAAAAATATCTAACCTCTTCAGATGCATCTTTGACATTAGTGTCTTTGTCATCACTAGAGTATTTTTAAATCATCATAGCGGCATCACTTATCAGTTCTTTTGAGATATAGCACAAAGTAATTGTGTGTGTGATGTGGACACTGAAGGTTCCCATTCACAAACATTAGGACAGTTTCATTTTCATTTTTATTCTTCCTCTAGGTTCATATTCCTAATCTTTGTAATGTAATGAATTTTACTGCTTCTTAAAGTTTAAAATATTGTTTATAATGGTCTCCAACCGTTGTAAACATAATGTTAAAATGCAGGAGTAAACACTGAAATTGTTAACGTTCTTTGCCTTCTTTTATACTAATTTCAACAGATGATCTTTATAAACATGAAAAATAGCACTAGTTTCAGAAAACAAATTGTTGGCTCATTTTTGTCTAATGTTTTAAGCAGTATTTTATGGCTTATGAAAGTGTCCATAACATAGTACACTGTATAAGGACTCATATACATATACATATTTATATATATATGTATGTATGTATATATAGTTATTTTCTATTCTAGAATTTTGGGGGGGGGGAAACTTAGCTTATATTTGGGTTATATAAAGCTTTTATTGACCTCTTACTCTGTATCAGATATTGGTGTTCTATATGTAGCAGTGAACAAGATAGATAATTGTTGTAATCTCCTGGATACACATTCCAGTTTGGTGATATAAACAAACAAGAAAATGTCAGGAGAAATGAATGATATATAGAATTTTTTTTTTTAAATGTCAAGAAATTGTTTGAAGTTTGTAAGGGTTTAGAAGGCTTCGAAGAATTCTGAATACCTGACTGAAGGGTCTTTGAGACCATGTAGACCTTAAAATTCAGTAGACCAACCCAGGTCTAGAATTCCTATATCCAGAGACTAAATCCACTAATTTACCTTTAGACCATTCATCTTTTTGTTTAAAAAATTCTGACCTCACATGAAAAAATATATAGGAAGCTGTTATAAAGCTAGAAAAAGTAAGAAAGAGAAGAAAATTGTAGAAAATCAAAAGTAAACAAAACAAAAAACCTCTGATTTACTGGTAGGCAGAAAGGCATGATTATCTGTATATGTATGAGTTTTGGTCTTGTTTAGAATTTTTGGCCACTAGAAACCTGCCCTGTAGGAGGATATGTATACTTTTGCTTGCCTACTTTCCTTCCTTCTTTTCTTTCTTCCTAAATTTCTGTATTTTCTAAAATGAGATGTATTGCTTATTTAATCTGGGGGAAAACATGCTTTAAGTTGGAACCATTAGCTTTCAACTTATTTTAGATATCTCTTTCTTTTTCATTTGAAGTGATTGAATTAAGATTTTTAAACCTTAAATCTAAGACTTCTATAAATACATTCTAATGGGTATATTGCTGTGTTGAGTTTATCTCAATTAGTATATAGTTGAGGGGCTTCTCTGGTAGCTCAGCTGGTAGAGAATCCGCCTGCAATGCAGGAGACCTAGGTTTGATTTCTAGGTCAGGAAGAATGCCTGGAAAAGGGATAGGCTACCCACTCCAGTATTCTTCGTCTTCCCTGGTGGCTCAGACAATAAAGAATCCACCTGCAATGCTGGAGACCTGGGTTTGATGCCTGGTTTGGGACGATCCCCTGGAGGAGGGCATGGCAACCCACTCCGGTATTCTTGCCTGGAGAATCTCCATGGACAGAGGAACCTGGTGGGCTACGGTCCATTGGGTCGCAAAGAGTTGGACGTGACTGAGTGACTAAGCACATATACTGAATATAACTCAGAACACTGATTTCACATGGCTTCTGAGAGACGAGTGTTTTGCCTATTTGCAAAAGTTTCCTAAGTAGGTAAAGTGTATTCTATTCATAATTTTCAATAGTTTCAACTGAGTGAAACCCAAGCCATTTAGCTTCCAGGTGGCTCAGTGGTAAAGAATGCACATACTAATGCAGGAGACTTAGGAAATGCAGGCTCAATCCCTGGGTCAGGAAGATTCCCTGGAGTAAGAAATGGCAAGCCACTCCAGTATTCTGGCCTGGACAGTCCCATGGACAGAGGAGCCTGGTGGGCTACAGTCCATGGGGTTGCAAAGAGTCAGACACAACTGAGTGAATGAACATGCAAGCCACTTACCCTGAGCTATTGCCTCATGGTATATTTTATATTATCAGGTTGATCATAGGATGTTGAATTACTAATGCTATGAGATAATATCTAGGTCTTGAAGAGACACTCACCCCTTCCTGAAACTCATTTAATGTAGAAAATATATATTACCCTTCTAACTTTATTGCTTTTGAGTACTTGAAAGAATCCTGTTGAAAATGCTACTAGGTAATAGATTCGTAATCATCCCAGATAAAAATCTTTGCTTTACTTCCCTGTGCTCACATTATCCTGTTTCAGATAATAGAGACACTCAGAGTAATTTTCATTCTTTATAAGGTCAAAGTGTCTTTTGCTTGTACAATTTTTCTGTTGTAACTGGTATTGACTCATTAATTTCTCAATATCTTCTGTACAATCAAATCACATTAGGTTTTAGGATTGTCATTTTTTTCAAACACTATCACCCTCAAAAGACACATATTATATCCCTAACTCTATATCCCTTAACTCTAATTTCATTTGTCTGGGTACATTGTAGACACCCATATATTTATGTTTAATTGAATTATTAAGAACATTTGAAAATTTCACATAATACTTCTATAAAAGAGTAAAATTTTATTCTGCAGTAGAACACACCTTTTTAAAGTATGTAACATTAAAGGTGAAAAGGAAGTTTGAAGTTTTCTTTTAACTCCAAAAGTATATAATTTAGTAAAATAATCTTTTTAGGTCTTAATTTTTTTTTTTTTCAAGAGTGGGATATCAGATTGCATCAGCGTCAAACAGCTGATAGACTTTTTAAATTGCTTTGAAAAGTATCTGTGTTACATCATCTAACTAGGATACGTTATAAAGAGATTTACAGAAAAATGTCTAAAGAACAGCTTAGGTCATGACACGTCTTGAAAGCATCTCTCTAATACACCACACACACACACACACACACACACACACACACACACACCTGTTGTGTGCTGCCTGGAGCAGGTCCAGGCAGCTGCTGGGGTGGGTGGAATTGAGACAGCTGACGTTGCCTGTCTGCCTCATAGAACAGCCGGTGGTAGAAGGAGACATGTTGGCAATGATGCAGGTAAAGAATCCAGTCCTTCCTGCCAGGCTTTCTCCTCAAAATAGTGGCAACATCTCCACATATGCCCCCCCTTTTTCATATGTATGAAAAAGATGAATATGAGGAGAGTAACTGAATGTTGAACTGGGGTGAAGGTGACACTGACAGGTACCGAGGATGCAAAAGTGAAGGTGGGCGATGACCCTGTATCTTACATTTCTCACCTTAAAAATTTGGTACCTTAACATTGGGAGAGTGAGTGTCACCTTAAGATTTGCGCCTGCTCTGTCTCACCCTCGTCTGCCAGCTTTGTTCCACAGTTAGTGTCTCCACGTTATAAGTCATCTATAACCAGGTACAAGTCAGGTGACAGGAAGAACCCAGAGCAGGTGTAGTTTCCTTCCATTGATGTAACTGGGAGATGTTTGATAAGGGACTTAAAATAAGAACCTAGTTGAGAGTTCTGAATGCCAGGGCTCTTTTAGGTTAATTAACTGAAGTGTGCTTTAAACATGTATTTTAACTACACACACACTCTCCCTTATGAACAGAAATGTCTAACTTTATCAACTATAAAGTCTACCCTCTTGTTTGTTCTTTGCTGTGGATTTATATCCTCAACTCATCCCCACTAGGCTGCTTTTTTATATCATTGACTTAATTACTAGTTATAGAGATTGCTCTCTCCGTCTGCAGTCACTCAGAGTGAGGCTGTAAGTAATTTCTGTCTGTGGTTACAACTACCTGTGCTCAGAATTATGCAAAGCTTAGTTCTTTCTCCCCGCAGCATTATTAATGAAACACTCGACCTAGCTACTTACTCTTCTGAATTGATGCTTCTGGGTTTGTGCAGTATTCCAGAACTTGGCTTGGCCCTCCGTTGAGAATGATCCACCCTGTTCTAGATTTCGGCTGAACAACTTCTGGATTTGCTGTGACTTGAGTAACTCCTCCACTGAAGAGACGATTGTCCTCCCTGGTGCTTCCTGGGTTGTAATACAGAGAAGCACATCGTTAGGGTCAAATATTTAACTATTTCATGTTCACTATCACACAGGCTTTCCATACTACATGTGCCCTTTTTCTATTCTAAGTTCTGTGAAAAATGAGTGAGGTTTGCATTTCCCTGATGATTAGCCATGCTGAGCATCTCTTCATGTGCCTATTGGGTGTCTGCGCTTCCTAGTTGGAAAAATGTCTATTTAGGTTTTCAGTCATTCTTTGCTTGATTTTTGATATTGAGTTGTATGAGTTGTTTATATATGTTGGATATTAATTCCTTCTTGGTCATATCATTTGCAACTATTTTCTTCTATGCAGTAGGTTTTTTCATTTGGTCAGTGGTTTCCTTCGCTGTGCAAAAGCTTTTAAGTTTAATTAGATCCCATTTGTTTATTTTCTATTTTATTTCCTTTGCTTTATGATATCATTTATATGTGGAATCTAAAAAATGCAACAAACTAGTGAATATAACAAAGAAAAAGTGAACTTACAGATGTAGAAAACGAACTAATGCCTACCAGTGGGGAGAAGGGAAAGGGAGGAACAGTATAGGGTTAGGAAATTAAGAGGTATAGACTATTAGGTATAAAATAAGCTACAAGGATATATTGTACAATACAGGGAATATAGCCAATAGTTTATAATAACATTATATTGGAGTATATTATAACAATATTATAATTGGAGTATAACCTTAAAAATGGTGAATCACTGTATTGTACACCTGTAACTTGCATAATACTGTAAAACAACTATACGTCAATCGAAAAAAATGAGTGAGTCATGGAAGTATACAGGAAGGAGAATCCTTTAGCTCATTTATGCTTCTGAACATGAGATTCTGAAGTCCTGTTTAATACTGTTACAGCCAAGTTAGCCCCCAATTTATAAATTAATTATCCAACTACAAGACGGCTTTCTTCCACCTCCCTCTGCCCCTAAATGTGTTTGTCTTTCCTGCCCTGATTCGGAACACTGAAGGCAGGGGTCACAAGCTCAAACCCGGTGAGTCCAGTTAGAGTGTGTGAATGAACAAAGCTGACCAGTAACAGAAGAGAAGGTAGGACTGTGGTAAACCGGTTTATGGGTTTTCCCCAGAGGTCCTGCATCAGTCCCGAGTTCAAATCCAGATGTAAATAAGATGATATATTCCATAGATATGAAGTACACTCTCCAAATACGTGGTGCTTACGCACGTGCATCTGAGTCTGTGCTATGTTCCAAAAGCTGTTAGTCGCTCAGTTGTGTCTGACGCTTTGCAACCCCATCCCATGGACTGTAGCCCGACAGGCTCCTTTCTCTATCGGATTCTCCAGGCAAGAATAATGGAGTGGATTGCCGCTCCCTTCGCTAGGGGATCTTCCCAACCCAGGGATCGAACCCAGGTCTCCTGCACTGTGGGCAGATTCTTTACCATCTTAGCCATCAGAGAAGCCCGACTTTCGAGAGTGGACCCTGCTGATGTAAAAAGCATTATATATTACAAAACTTGCACCTAAAACGTAGTCTCTTAAGAAATGAAAATCAGGGTCCTGAAAGGAACCTTTTAACCTTTTATCTAGAAGTCCATGCTGGAGGAAAGCTAAGGAAGTGTAAGCCAGCAGTTTTCCCAGGAAGAGAAAAACAGCACCACTCCCGATTTCGAGCAGAAACAAAATGCTAAAATTAAACTCCCAGCAGTCAGCTGGGAGAAAGATGTAACAACAGTGTCTGACTCTCTCTCACGCTTTCCAGGGAGATCAATGAGAAAGCAAGCATCTCATCTCACAATTAATAGTTTCAACATTTCAAACTGAAAAAGCTCCAGAGTAAACAAAGGCAGCACCAAGGCAGAACTAAGAGTGAATGCGTTAATGATTTGACTACACCTGTATCTTTCCACATTAATTCTTTTTTTTTGTTGTTAATAATTAGAGGAATATTTATTAAAAAAAAAAAAAAAGACCCTAAAAGTAGTCATCATGCGACATCCTGAAGCATCTTAGAGCTCCTTGCGTGCGTGCTCAGCCACTTCAGCTGTGTCTGACTCTGCCACCCCGTGGACTGTAGCCCATTAGGTTCCTCTGCCCATGGGATTCTCCAGGCAAAAATGCTGGAGTGGGTTGCCATTTCCTTCTCCTCCACATTAATTCTTAAATCAATTTGTTTGAAGCACTTGGAATCTTGAACTAAAGTGAATGCCACAAAAAACATCGTTAAAAGCCCCATAAATTTCATTTATTTTAAAAAGTTAAACTCAAAAGGTGAAGTGTCCCGAAATCAATCTTCTAAATAAAAAAAACCTGCAGGAAAAAAAAAGTCAGTTCTTTATTCTGATACTCCCTAATAACTAGATTTTTAGTATTATTTATAAAAATTCTCTAGTATGCAAACTTAAATGAACAAGAACAGAAATATAATTTCAGACAATAATAATAATATATAGAATGATACAAATGAGTGACTATCAACCATGATGAAATTATATGAATATATATTCTTATATGTTACATATATATTCCTCAATTAAAATTAGACCTAACTTTAACAAGGAAGACAAATAGAAAATGATGTTTGTTTTATATGCTCTATTTCTTTGTAAAACAAAAACACGGTTGTTTTCATGGTATTTCTTGAAAAACACCTTTCAGAAAGGAGATTTAATACTCGGTAAATAATAGAAATGGTCTGGAGCCATCTTGTGGCAGTCACCAGTAATTGGAAGTGGTTTTTAAAGTAATGGTTTATCTATGATCCACAATAAAGATGTTTTACAGCTGAAAAATCATCTGATTTCTTTTAAAACGCTAACCTGTAAAACATAAATAATGTAGTTATGTGGCAAAAGTGCCAGGTAAAATATATTTGTAACAGGAAGTAATAATGAGAATTACCATAACAATCATTTGTACAGAATTTCCTGTGTACATTTGTTCACTGTATGGGGGAGCCCCTGGGGGAAGCCAAGGTAGACTAAATCAGCTTGTTCCCCAAGGTTATACAGATTTAGTTATGGGGTGAATCTGGGATTTAAAAGTCACATTCTTATTATTAACTGTTACTCTTTTAAAAAAGCCTAGGCATCATACCAGGCATCATATTAGGTACTTTGTATTTGTCCTCTAACACGCA
This sequence comes from Cervus canadensis, assembly GCF_019320065.1. NCBI lineage: Eukaryota > Metazoa > Chordata > Mammalia > Artiodactyla > Cervidae > Cervus > Cervus canadensis. The sequence continues at coordinate 87,626,298 of NC_057392.1, forward strand.
CGTACGTTGCTTCAGTCCTGTCTGACTCTTTGCAACGCTATGGACTGTAGCCTCCCAGGCTCCTTTGTCCATGAAATTCTCCAGGCAAGAATACTGGAGTGGGTTGCCGTTTCCTCCTCCAGGGAGATCTTCCTGACCCAGGGATTGAACCTGTGTGTCTTATGTCTCCTGAATTGGCAGGCAGGTTCTTTACCACTAGCGCCACTTGGGAAGCTCATGGGTTATCTAGTTGTGATAATATTCTTATGAGATAAATACTACCATATCCATTATATAAACAAAGATATTCAGAAAGATAAATAGCCTGTCCTCAGTCACTTACCTGGAACTGACAAAGCTGGAATTTGAAACTAGGATTATTAAAGATCATGCTCTTCTGAAATACTATGCTTTTTCCTACTATATCAACTATATCATGATGTTCTAATTAATTATATAATGTATGTATCCATCATTCATTCATTCATGATAACACACATATATGAACACAGGGGTGGGAAGATGAGAAAGAGAGAGAGATTAAAGATATTATTGGATTTAAGGCTCAAGAGTCCATCTGACACGGTCTGGGAAGATCCGTTTTCTCCAAAACAGACAAATCTGTTGAATATGTCTTTAATCGTGAGGAGGAAAACTGAGGACAAAAGCCCAGGTAGAAACAGGCATCCGGTTATTATGGAGGATACCCTGACTATCTCTACCTCTCTCTCTCACACACAAATGCACCCTGGGCCTTGGGAGGTTTTTCCTTCAGCTGGCATACCCCCTCCTGCTCCCCTCGGGTGACTCACTCCTGTCACAGGTGTGCACGTAGGCCTCAGTTCCCTGAGAAGCTTCCTGGCCGCACGCCCTGTCTCAGCGCCCGGTGGCCCCACACAGCCCGCCCGCCTTTCAGAGCCCTTGGCTCACTCGCTTTTGATTGCGCTTCTCCGTACTCCATCAGACTCCAAGTTGCATGGTCCCCAGGCTGCCCCCTCCCTCAGCTGAACTCCAGAATTCAGTGCAAATGTGTTGGCAAACGGATTACGGTCCTGAAAGAAATCTCAGATCTAGTCACAGATCAGCCTAGATCACAGAAATCAGCGCCCCCATGGGTAAAGCACAGCTAGTGGGGAGCTACTATATAGCACAGGGACCTTGGCTCGGTGCTCTGAGATGGCCTGATGATATTTGAAATGTGGAGTGACAGATGGGAAGAGGAAATCATCATAAGGAATGAGATGTGGACCTCAAGTATTAATGTATGTGAAAAATAAACTGCATGCAGAATTTGTTAAAATACCATTTCCTCAGCCAAATACCAAGGCATTAGACTTCAGTAGAATCCTGGAGTCAAGGTTTCTAAAAAGGCCTTCAGTTGATTCTAGCCCTGATGGTCTTCTGACCTCATTTGGGGGAAATGGAAAAGCGTGGTGTGTTTGAGGCCAGGGCGAAAGTTTTCTGTGGGAAAAAAAAAAAAAAAAATTTCTGTGGCTAGAGATCTGTGATGCAGGGGAGCAACGTTGAAGGCCTCCCTTAATGGAGACTGGATTAGGGGGCACCTAGCAGTGAGTCACACCAAGGAATTTAAACTTTATTCTGTAGTAATTACGATGGAGTCACTGATGATTTATAAGGAGGGAAGTGGTTTGATCAGATATGATTTGACTTCACTGTAGGGTACGGAATTCGTGGGAGAGAGACAAAAGGCGGGCTGTCCACCAAATTTCTCCTCCATGCACTGCCTCCGTGAACCTGAGGAGTGTTTTTCAGACCCTTCCAAGTTCCCAGACATATTCTTGAGTTCCATAAATTTTTTTATGATGATCTCTTTAGTTTGCATTTTTCTAGCAATGACAGTTTTATGTTGATGTAATCTTTCCCTAAGTCATCTCATTGGTTGGTTTATAAGTAATACTACGACACACATCTACTGGCTATTTGTATTTGTGATTTCTCTGCATCATCCTGGTAGAGTAGCAAGGCAGTGTAGCGTAGTTCTAGCCTCTGTGGGTTTAAATTGTTTTTCACTAACTAGCTGCATGTCCTTGGGCAAGTCCTAAACTCCCCATGCCTCAGTTTCCTCATCTATAAAATGAGGGTGGTAGAAATGCCTACTATATAGGGGCATTGTGACGATTAAGCATATTAACACTGCACAACATAAGGACTATATGAGTTTTCATTGTTTTTTTTAAAAGTTATTGCTTTATGTTAGGTTTCTTGTATATGTTAGGCTTATGTTAACTTCTCTTTAGCTGTGGGGCTTTGTTTTACTGCTATAGTTTCAATGAATTCATGAGGTGCTTGACATGGCCACCTACCACTTTCAAAGCATGAGAAGTATTTCACAATGGCCTTCAGCCTTGGGCTTACTTGAATCTCCTTTACTGCTCACTGCTGGTGGAGAAGGACGCTCTCACAAGTTACACCAGATCTTCCAGCTCAGAGCTCTATGCAGAGGGCATATGTGTCTGTCTTGACCTCACTTGCATGTTTAACTTCCCAGGGTCACTTTGCCAGCTGGACATAGCAGGGAGCAGGCTTGGACATCAGTTTTTTTGGTCCTCTTTCCTGTATGTGAAGATACCAGCTGATTTCTATAAGTATCCCTCATGGCCTTTCCTCTTGTATCTGGGATGCTAGAAGTTTATAGGAAAAAGGCATTTGGAACACTGGGATTCTGTGTGGTTAGCATGTCAGAGTTTAAGAATTACAGACTTGAGAATCTCCTCCTAAAATCTCCCTTGCCCCTCACGCTCCCTCTGTTTAGCCAAGCACAGGCTCCAGGGCGGGGGCTTCAGTTGTCTTGCCGCATGGGCTTAGCTGTTCTTTGGCATGTGGGGTCTTCCTGGCCCACGGATTGAACCCATGCTGCCTATGTTAGCAGTTGGATTCTTATCCTCTGTGCCACCAGGGAAGTCCCAGATTCTGTTCCCTTATTACAAATCACTCCGTAGATTTCGCTGGCCTCTACAGTAGGTCCTTGTAGGTTACCTATTTTATGTATGTGTCACTGCTTTCTTTATTCTGTTCAATTTGTCCTGGGCTCAGGTGCCCGGTATTCTCTGCACATCTCTTATGGAGTGTTCTCCACCTTCAGGCCAGCAAGGAGCCTCCCTCCTGGACTCTCTCCCTCAAAACTTCTCTTTCTTTCTCCACTGTCCCCTTAGTTCTGTTAACCCCTTTCCCGTGTACCCAGAGCTGCAGCTCCTAATTCTGCCTGGGTTGGCGGAACTCCCCGGAGCCCTCCTTGAATAGCTGCTTGCTGTTCTTATCTCTGTGTCTTGGTGTCAGCATCTGGGGGTGGGGTGTACTGGCTTCACACAAGTAATGCTGACCTCAAGTCACTTCAGAACCCAATTCACTACCAATTCTGGGTCCTCCGTACAGGCCTCTCATGACTTTCTGTAACACCATTCTCCAGCGAGGCCTGATGACTGGTCCACAGATCCTGGTCCTACATACACAGTCTCTGTTTTTCTATCTCAAGGTATTACGGCAAAGTCATGCAGTAACCAGAAGGAAAACCCACTACTGAGTGGGTTTTTTTTTTTTTTCTTCTTCCAATTTAGTTTTACATGGAGGGAGGTGGCTATTTTTGCTCCCTTGTAACCAAAACAGAGAAAAGCGGCAGAGGCTCCCATCCGCATGCCAAAAGAGGGAGTGAGAGTAAGCTGTGATTGTAACGTCTGGAAATCTATCTATTCTCTTAGCTCCATTGTTTTCCAGTTCTGGGTTTGAAGTCCCTAGAAAGTTCTACTAAACCTCTTTGATAGGGAGTTCCCTCGGGAATAACAGGATCCTTTGTTCCCTAACTGAAACATACTTCAGAGAAAACAGGCAGGTCCCAAGATTCGGGAATGGGCTCAAGCTGGAAGCCCTGGGAATTCTGAAGGGAGCAGTCACCACAGACAGGTTGTTTAGATGGAGGCTTCTGGTTCTGTTCTGCTTCAGGATAGAATCTGATAAATTAGAATAGAGGCTTGCTGGCTTCTATCAACTTCTGCCAGGCCACCACTGCAGGCAAGTTTTGCCCCCAAGAACCCTCATCAGTGGGAGGTGATGTGGAAAGGGTGAGGGTGGGAGTTCTCACTCCTTAAATATGACCCTGCACCTGCTGGCTAAGTGAGGCATCCCGACTTCATGTTCCGTGTGTAACAGGGTATCCATCGTCTTCTTTTCTAGATCTCTACCAGCAGGACAAATTGTGCCCAATGCAAATATGTTGTCAGGGACAAAAATAAATGATTTATTGTGACCACTTGAATCAGCAAGTTCTCTTGAGAAAGCCATCCTTCTGGAGTGTTTCTGTAAAGGTCGCAGTTCTTGAACCCCACCCCTCACCACCGTTCAGTCCCATTCTATGCTGCTTTCTTCCGGCTGACCCTCCTCCTTGCTGATAACACTTGGTTTTATCTTTCCTCCTCCTCCATCTGATTGGCCAAGGTGAGTCAGTGACCACCTTGTCTTGCTTCCAGGTTCTCTCTGAGGGAGACCCCTCGCCATGGGAACTTTACGGGAGTTTGCTGTGGAGGATTTTAATGCTTAGAGGGAACTGAGGTAATACTGACTGATGAGGCCATTCCAGCTGGACATTTGGGGTTGAGCCGATTCTACAAACGGAGTCCATGACCTCTCTACCCACAGCCTCCTCCAGCCTTAACGCAGAACACTGTACCTGCTGGGCAGTCCCAGCACGAAAGATAAAGAGGCCCAAGCTCTTGGGCCTTGCAAGGGTGTATGGACAGTGTCTTTCATGGATTTGGAAAAAAGTGGCCTTCTGTCACGCCCGACATGGCTCTCCCTCTATCTGTACTCACATCTCTGCCTGTGGACTGGTGGCTTTGGAGGAAGTGGGCTGGCACTAATGAGTCACCATTCTCAAGGGAGAAGTCTGGAGAACTCATGCAGGCTGGAGCCCAATGATGCCCAAGCCTATGGCCCAGAGGACGTCCTTCTCTGGCATTTGACGTGCTATGTCCTATCAGAAGAATACTAATAACTAATACTTAGAGTTCTTACCTTGGGCTGGCTCTGTTCTAAATTTTTCATGTACATGAACTCAGTCCTTTTAACCCAACACCAGAGACAGACTGATGAAGGAGAGAAACTCCAACTCCATAATCGTACCCACACCCATCATTTGAAGAACAAGTCGACTTTTCTTTTTAATTAATTTATTATTATTTTTTTAGGCTATGATTTGCAGCACCTGGGATCTTAGTTCCTCCACCAGGGACTGAACCCACACCCCCTGCATTGGGAGCACAGAGTCATAACCAGTGGACTGCCAAGGATGTCCCAGAAAAGCAATTCAGCTTTTTTTTTTTTTTTAAACTCTTACATCAAAGTATATAGGCTAACATCTCTATTAGTTGTTTTCCTTGGCAGTCTCTTTAGGACAACTTGGGTCCAGACTGGTCCCACGATTAGCCTGGTCCTGGCTGCTGAATGTTGACTCAGCTGCAACCCTGGATGCCTCTGCCTCATTCTCCCAAGAGTGTCCAGTGCACCTTCCCCATCCACAGCTGTGTTTGATCATTACAGTAGAACATGTCTTACCTCTGATCTATGTGATGATGTAATTCAGATGGAGCAAGGCACTATGAGCATCAAAACAGTGATTTTTCAGTATGTAACTTCAGCATATTGCTCCTGTATGTCATTGCTTAGAAAATCAGTTTCCTCTCCTCTCCTTGACTGATATCACAAAACCCCTCTTCCAAGTCCTTTAGAACTCCTCCTGAAAGCCCTTCTTCATTCAGTCCAAATAGAGCCGTGACAGTGTGCACCATGAAGTCATCTGTCACATATAGCTGGCAGTCTGGATGTCATTTTAAGCTCAGCTCGGATTCTCCATCTACAGAAATAGTCAGCAATCGACTGAATGAAAATAGTGATGTGTTTCAGAAATGAATCCTCGTTTTCTTTCTCCGACTGGGCAGCCTATAGCTTAACTTATTTACAACAGAGCAGGTCCATTCAGCCCCGTCTTTGTCATTACCAGTGTGAGCTGCTTCTTCATGGATGCAATCCGGCATTTATGGATTTCTGCACACACAGATACATTTCCTCTTGGAGAACAATACCCTTTCTTTTGAAGAGGTAATACTAATCTATCATTGTATTAGTTAAGAGGCTTTGGGTGTCCACTAACAGGAAACCTAATTCAGACTTGGTTAAGAAATGAAAATGATTTACTGATTCATGTAAAATCAAATCAAGAATTAGTGTAAGCCTGAGATAAAGCTTGATCTAGCAGCTCAGCAAGGTAACTTGTGACTTGACTGCTTTGTTATCCTAAAGCATTACAGATGACTTTCAACTGCTTCTAGTGGCCATATACATACTGAGCAGTAAGGGAGAAATCCTCTATGGATTTCTGGTAAAAGCAGAAATAGTCTTTCCTCAAAGTTCCCAAGACACTTTTTCCTGTATCTCAGTGTCCAGCTGGGCCACACGTCCACCTGTAGGCATTCAGTTTTGACCAGTAGATGTTACATGCTGACTGGCTTAAACTAACCAGGGCTCCATGCCTAGAGGTGGGGGTGGGATTAGCTTTTGCCAAGTACAGGGGCCGTATTGAGGTAGATACTTTCCCCAGGAGGAGGTGGGGCTTGGATTCAGACACAGACCTATAAACACCACATTTCTATCACAAATATAATCCAAGTAATATTAAAGGAAACCCCTAAAATTTTACTTATCAATTTTGGTAGCTCCTGTTTCAGATGCACTTTGTGTATTTCCCATGCTCTGTGCTTGGCTGTACACAAATATCTGAGGCCATCAGCAGTCTTCCTGGGTCCTTTCTCAACTATTTTCTTGTGTGAATGACTGGATCCCGAGCCAAGCTCTCTCCATGTTTACATATTAGAATTTCACAGAAGTTCGGTGTAGCAGACACCATCAACTTCTTTTTGTGGGTGAGGAAACAAAGTGAACCAGTTTGCCCAGTGACTCACAATTGTAAATGATAGACTCAGGATTTAAATGGAGGCAGTCTATCTCTAAACCTAGGGCCTTATGTATTATGTCATGCCAGTTATAGTTTCCCTAATGAGCTCAGACTTAACAAGTGTCCTAGGACAGCAACATGCACTATTTTAGTTATAGTCAGGAAAATTAAGAGAATAAGGAAGTTATTATCTGTTTCCTGGCACTTTTCTCTACATCCTTGCTGACACTTGTTATTTCTTTTTTTTTTTTTTTTGATAATACCCATTTTAAGGGGCATGAGGTACTATCTCATTGTGATTTTGATTTGCATTTCTGTAATAATTAGTGATGAATATCTTTACATGTGCCTGTCAGCCATCTGTAGGTCTTCTTTGGAAAAATGTTTCTTAAAATGGTCTGCCCATTTTTTATCAGTTGGTTTGCTTTCTGTTGCTGCTGACCTGCATTATTTACAATACTTTACAGTTTTCAGTGCCCAGGTCTTTCACTCCCTTGGTTAAATTTACTCCTAGTTACTTTATCCCTTTTGTTGCAATTGCAAATGAGATTGTTTTCTTAATTTCACTTTCTGCTAGTTTGTTGTTTGTGTATAGAAATGCAACAGGTTTTTATATATTGATTTTGTACCCTGCAATTTTATGGGTTTTTAAAATTTTTTCTAGTAGTTTTTGGTGACGTCTTTAGGCTTTTCTATATAGGAAATCATGTCATCTGAAAATTATTATTATTTTCCTTCTTCCTTTTTGATCTGGATTACTTTTATTTTTTTTTTCTCTTGCCAATTTGCTCTTTCTAAGACTTCCAATACTTAAGTTGAATAAGAGTTGGTAAAAGTCTACATCCTTATATTATTCCTAATCTTAGAGGTATAGCTTTCAGTTTTTCACGCTTGACCATGACGTTATCTGTGGGTATGTCATATGTAACCATATTACGTTGGAGTACATTCCTTCTATATATATTTTATTATGAAGTAAAAGTCGCTCAGTCAGGTCTGACTCTTGTGACCCCGTGGACTATATAGTTCATGGAATTCTCCAGGCCAGAATCCTGGAGTGGGTAGCCTTTCCCTTCTCCAGGGCATCTTCCCAACTCAGGGATTGAACCTAGGTCTGCCACATTGCAGGCGGATTCTTTACCAGCTGAGCCACAAGTGAGGCCCAAGAATACTGGAGTGGGTAGTCTATCCCTTCTCCAGTGGATCTTCCCAAGCCAGGAATTGAACCAGGACACTTGTCAAGTCTGAGCTCATTAGGGAAACTATAACTGGCATGACATAATACATAAGGCCCTAGGTTTAAAGATAGACTGCCTCCATTTAAATCCTGAGTCTATCGTTTACAATTGTGAGTCACTGGGCAAACTGGTTCACTTTGTTTCCTCACCCACAAAAAGAAGTTGATGGTGTCTGCTACACTGAGCTTCTGTGAAATTCTAATATGTAAACATGGAGAGAGCTTGGCTCGGGATCCAGTCATTCACACAAGAAAATAGTTGAGAAAGGACCCAGGAAGACTGCTGATGGCCTCAGATATTTGTGTACAGCCAAGCACAGAGCATGGGAAATACACAAAGTGCATCTGAAACAGGAGCTCCTGCATTGCAGGCAGATTCTTTACCAACTGAGCTATCAGGGAAGCCCCATATATTTTATTATAATAAATTCTTATAAATGGGGATTGAATCTTGTCAAATGCTTTTTCTGCATGTAATGAGATGATCATACAATTTTTTATCCTTCATTTTGTTAATGTGTCTATGACATTGATTGCTTTGTGGGTATTGGACACCCTTGCATCCCTGGGATAAATCTCATTCGATTATAGTATATGATTCTTTTAATGTATTGCTGAATTTGGTTTGCTCCTCTTTTTATGAGGAATTTTGCATCTGTGTTCATTAGTGATAATAGCCCATATTTCTGTGTGTGTGTGTGTGTGTGTGTCTGTGTGTATATGTGTGTGTGTATGTATTGTCCTTGTCTGATTTGGTATTAGGGTCATGTTGGTCTCAAAAAAAAAAAAATGAGTTAGGAAGTATTCCTGCCTCTTTAGTTTTTTGGAAGGGTTTAGGAAGGATAGGTATTCAATCTTCTTTGAATGTTTGTGGAATTCATCTGTGAAGGCATCTGGTTCTAGACTTTTGCTTTTGGGGAGTGTTTTGATTACTGTTTAAATTTCCTTATTAGTCATCAGTCTATTAAGGCTTTCTTTCCCTTTATGATTCAATCTGGAAAGGTTGCATGAGTCTAAGAACTTACCCGTTTCTTTTAGGTTGTTTAATTTGTTGGCATGTAACTACTCATAGTATTCTCTTATAAGTCTTTGTAGTTTGGTGGTATCCATTGTAATCTCTCCTCTTTCATTTCTGATTTTATTTATCTGAGCCTTCCTTTTTTTCTTAGTGAGTCTAGTTTAAGGTTTGTCAGTTTTGTTTCTCATTTCAAAGAACTAGCACTTAGTTTCATTGATCTTTTCTGTTGCCTTTTAAGTCTCTGTTTGAATTTATTTCTGCTCTGATCTTTATTATTTCTTTTCTTCTACTTCCTCTGAGCTTTGTTTATTCTTCTTTCTCTAGTTTCTTTATGTGTAAGTTAGATTATTGCTTAAGGTTTTTCTTGTTTCTTGAGGTAAGCCTGTATTGCTATAAAATTCTCTCTTAGTAGTATTATTGCTGCATTCTGAATTTTGGTATGTTGCATCTTCATTTTCATTTGTCTTCATGTCTTTTAAATTTCTTCTTTGACACAATAGTTGTTCAGGAGCATGTTATTTGGTCACCACATATTTGTGATTTTTCCAGTTTTCTTCTTGTAGTTGATTTCTAGTTTGTACCATTGTAATCGGAAAAATGCTTGCTATGATTTCAATCTTCTTAAATTTGTTGAAACTTGTTTTGTGTCTCCACATATACTCCATCCTTGAGAATGTTCCATGTGCACTTGAGGAATGTGTATTTTGCATTTGGATGCAATACTCCGTACAAATCTAAGTTCATCTGGTATATGTTTCATTTAAGGCCACTGTTTCCTTGTTTACTTTCTGTCTGGATGATCTATCCACTGATGTAATTGAAGTATTAAAGTCCCCTACTATTACTCTGCTGCTTTCAATTTCTCACTTTAAATCTGTTAATAATTGTTTTATACATGTTAGTTCCTATGTTACATGCTCATATATTAATATGATAACCATGCCTTCTTGATGGATTGTCCCCTTTATCATGATATAAGTTCATCTTTGTCTCCTTACCTTTTTTGGCTTAAACTATGTTTTGTCTGATGTGGGTATGGCTGCACCCACTTTTTTTTTACTACCAATGCAGGGGATCTGGGTTTGATCCCTGGGTCAGGAAGATCCCCTGGAGAAGGAAATGGCAATCCACTCCAGGATTCTTGCCCCAATCCTATGGACAGAGGAGCCTGCAGGCTATAGTTCATGGGATCACAAAGAATTGGACAAAACTAAGTGACTAACACACAAACACAGCTATTAATTCTCTAAATAAACTCTCTGTTCCCATCTCCTGCTATTTTTCTCTGGAATACTCATTATACTTAAGTTGCCTTTCCTAATGAATTTTTGGTATAATTTCTTTATTTTTAAGCACCTTTCTTATTATGTAAAGATTTTTAAATTGTTTCTAACAATGTAGCTTGTTGATAACTAGAGGTATTCCTCCTGTTTTCCAGTAGGTGGTGCTATCGCACAAGTTTTGGGTTCTCTTACCTGCGCGGCCTCTGGCGGTATTTGAGAATCTGCAGTTCGCACCCTCCCCAGCTCTGCCCCTGGGGTGCGCGTCGCTGGCGCACTCACGGTAGCCGCACAGGCCTCTGGGTTGCTGGGGGCTTGTTGCGGCTGGTGTTGCCCCAGGGACACCGGGGTGGTGGGCGCCTCTGCGCCGAGGGGTTGTCGGGTTTGCGGGTTTGTTGCTGTGGGCGCAGGGGCCAGAGTCCAGGGTACTGCGATGGCCGGAGGGCCCCGAGTCACGGATTCCGCTGCGGCGGCCCAGGCCCTCGTGGCCACTGGAGCCGGGAGGCGGCGTTGTGTGCCACACTGTCTCCGCTGCAGCAGGCTCTCTGGAGCCGCAGGCCAAGCCACCAGGACCAGGGCCTCAGCTCAGGCGCTGCTTCCACCATCCCTACGTCCTCTCTCCGTTCCAGGTGCGCACCTTCAGCTGCAGAGGTGTGTGAATGTCTCTGGCATCTGGATGTGTTGGGCAGGGAAACCTTTGCTGAATTATGGATATTTTACTAGTTGCAGACTGAAGGGGAGAGACACAAAGACAGAATCTCAGGCTACCACAATGCCAATATCACCCACAGCCACGTCCTTCAGCCGAGACCGATGAAATGCCGGGCACCGAGAGGAGCAGTGACCGATCAGACTGCTGAAGCAATGGCAGTGAACCTTGACAATGAGAACTATTTCTGAAGCCTGGGGACTGGCAAATGGAGCTGGGGAAAAGTGCAGTTCCATAAATAAATAAATAAAATTTTACCCTGAAGTCTGAAGAGGCAACTTTTGATCGTGAGCAAGATCAAAAGTAGTTACCAAAAGCACAATTTATTAGCACTTAGAAATGGAACTAGGCCATCTAAATATAAATGGCAGACTGAAGGTAGATATTTATTTATTTCCATTTATTTCTTAAGACTCAAAAATCACAATAAAGAATTTTAAAATGCATAAATCTGTATGACAGTTGATGCAAGGGACCCACATTTTTTGAAGCTAAAAATGTAATACACACATAGTTACTGATCTAGAAGTCTACAGAAAGTGAAAGCTAAGTTTGTGATAGAATAAAGCAGAAAAGTCAAGGAGAAGTAAGCCTATTCACTATAAACCTGGAAAGGCTTAGAAAAGGGGGGCAGGGGTAAGGACAGGCAGAGTGCTTGAAAGGGAGAATAGTAAGTACAATTAATGAGGACTCCTTTCACCTCCCTGGATCATATAATTTGACATATGACAATATACCAACCTAAACTCTACTATACGTGAGACTGAAGTATTCCTACCTGGACAAAATTATGTATTCTTTAAAGAGAAGAACTTACTCATAGTGACAATTAGAGGTCTCAAAATAAGGCATATGGCTTGCTGGCCAATCACCTAGCAGAATAGCCTTCCAGCTAAGGTGCTTCATCTCCAATTCAAATAGACATTTCCCAAACAGCTTTTTCAGTCTGTCTCTTTTGCCAAACCAAGCTACCACATGCTGTCCTTTCTATAGTCACTTCCCCTACCTCCTTGTCTGTTTAATGGACCCATATTTATCCTTCAGGACTCAGCTCAAATGCCAGCTCTTTTGTGGTTCCTCAGAGGATGAGCACACCCTCCCCCTGTCTGTCATGCCACATTATGCATTAGGACACTTTATTGCCTTCAAAATTGGATCTAGGTATGTCTCCTCCTCATTTGGCTGTGGATCTTTCAAAGATAAGGCCTACATTCTTTTCAGGTCTGTCTTCTCAACCTCTATCCAGGCGCTTGAACAAAGAAGGATTGCATCTTAAACTATTTTTAATGTCAGTTAGATACAGTGAGAATTTATACTGGCTAACTTAAAAGAATTTCTTTGAAATCTGAGCTGCTATGACCATAAAACAAAAATTTAATTTCCTGAGAAGTTATCAAGACTGTATATAATGGAATATGACCATTATATAATTATATAATTGAAGAAGTAAGAATCCATTGGGAACAGAACTGGTATGTGCAATATAAAAAGTGTGTGTTAGCCGCTCAGTCATATCCGACTCTTTTGTGACCCCATGGACTATAGCTTGCCAGGCTCCTCTGTCCATGGAATTTTCCAGGCAAGAATACTGGAGTGGGTTGCCATTTCCTTCTCCAGGGCATCTTCCTGACACAGGGCTTGAACCCGGGTCTTCTGAATTGCTGGCTGATTTTTGACCGTCTGAGCCACCAGGCAAAGGTATAAGAAGTATTGAATAAAATTCAGTCATTTCCTGAGAATACTTATTTTTTATTCTCTGTTCATATATATTTTTTCACGAGTCCACATTTAGAGACCATGTAATTTTGTTCTGTATATATTATGAGCATTATATATATATATATATATATATATATATATGTATGTATGTATGTATGTATGTATGTATTTATATTATATATATACATAAAACTCTTGGTCTTCTATAACCAGGCAGTGACATGTATTCCCTGGCTAGCCATTTCTTGTTTTGGAGTTAGGACTTGGAAAATAGTCTTAGGAACCATTTTCTATTGGGAAACTTTTCTGATTAACTTTGGGGAACTCTTGGGATTTATTAGCTATGTTTCTAAAGCTTGATCTTTAACAGACAGAGGTTTCAAGGAATTATTGGAATGGAATTAATACTATTTTTTCTTATTATGATTGGTAAGGCTACACGACATCCCTTCCTAACTTACATAACCCCATTGATCTATCTCCATAATTATGCTTATTTGGGGAATAATTTAATTCCATAAAATTATACAGACATATTAGAAAAAAGTGAATATATATAAATATATAATACATATGAATGCACTTTATTTCATATAACTGAAAACTTCATGAGGCCAGGAATCATGAATGTTGTGTTACTCACTGTTTCTCTAACATTTAATATAATGCAGAGAAATACAGAATAGATGCTTAGTAAATATTTGCTAAATAAGTGAAACACAAAATCAGGTAAGCATTTCATTATCTCCTTAGAAATTTTATAATGCTCTTCTAAATTTTGAACCAGTTCAATAGTTTTGATTGTTGTATGAATTTAACACAACATTGTTAAGCAACTATATGCCAATTGAAAAATAAATAAAAAAATTTTAAAAAATTGCATAATCAGAACCATGTGGTATTGGTGAAAGAACAGACAAATCGATCAATGGAACATAAGAGAGAATCCAGAAATAGACTGACATATATAAAGTCAGCTGATCTCTGGCAAAGGAGCAAAGGCAGTAAATAAAAACAGTCTTTTCAACGAATGATGCTAGGACTGGACATGCACACACAAAAAAGAATCTGGACACAGACCTTATACCCTTCACAAAAATTAAACTCAAAATGGAGCACAGCCCTAAATGTAAAATGCGAAACTGTAAAACTTCTAGAACATAATCAGCCATGGGTGTACGTGTGTTCCCCATGCTGAACCCCCCTCCCACCTCCCTCCCCATCCCATCCCTCAGGGTCATCCCAGTGCACCAGCCCCAAGCATCCTGTATCATGCATCGAACCTGGACTGGCGATTCGTTTCACATATGATAACGTACATGTTTCAATGACATTCTCCCAAATCATCCCACCCTCACCCTCTCCCACAGAGTCCAAAAGACTGTTCTATACATCTGTGTCTCTCTTGCTGTCTCGCATACAGGGTTATCGTTACCATCTTAGGGTTATCAATACATACTGTATTGGTGTTTTTCTCTCTGGCTTACTTCACTCTGTATAATGTTAAAACATTCTTGCATTTCTGTGATAAGTTTCCTTTGAACATAATATTTATTGTTCTTGTTTTTTACTGAGCTGATAGATTCCAGTTTGTAAAATTTTATTTAGAATTTTTTTTGTTTTATTCATTAATGGACTGAATTTGTGATTCCATTCTTTTCTCCCTTTGTTCCTTTCTCTTCTCCTTCCTTCTTTCTTTTCTTTCCTTTTAAAATCTTTTCTAGTTTTGACTTCCACCTTGCTTTCTCAAAAATAATTGGGAATTTTTCCTCTTTTTCTATGCAACAGTGTGGATTTATCTGTTATTTGGAATTTTGGTGAAATTATTTGTGTCTTGTGTTTTTTCAGGGAGAGTCAGTTGTTTAACTTTATTTCTTTTATGGAAATTTTTTGGATTATATATGTGTGTGTGTGTGTGTCTATATATATGTATATATATATAAAATATGTATTCTGGAATCAGTTTTGGAATTTTTTTCTTAGCAAATTATCTATTTAACCCAAATTTGTGAACTTTATTTCCATGGATTGGACCAAATTTCTTTCTTATGGTTTTTAAATTTCCTCTGTTTAACTGGTTATTTACGGGCAGCATATTTTTTTTCTCATTTTTCCTATGTTAAGTTAGCTAATAACTTATAAGTCTTGTTATTTTTATCCTTTGTTCAGAGATACAATTTTGTGATTTATTAATTTTATAACTGTATTTATCTTTTGAAAAAATTGCTTCCTTTTATTTTATTCTTTTTTAAAATTCTTGAATTCCATGCTGTTTGTTTTATTCCTTTTTATTTATTGGGGTGTGTGTGTGTGTGTATGTACATGCACTCATATCTTTATACTAGTTTTTTATGTCAATGATATGCTTCTATAATTTTCTTCTCAACCCTGCTTCAGTATATCGTTAGTTTAGATATGCAGTGTTTTTTATTACAATTTCTTTTATTTAAAAAAATTTAATTAATTAAAAATTTTTTAAAAAATTTGAACCATTTTTAAAGTCTTTATTGAATTTGTTACAATATTGTTTCTGTTTTGTATTTCATTTTTTTTTTGCCATGAGGCATGTGTGGGATCTTAGCTCCCCAATCAGGGATCACACCTGCACTTCCTTCATTAGAAGGTGAATTATTAACCTTTGGACCACCAAGGAAGTTCCCTATAATTTATTTTAGATCATCTTTAGTTTTGTTTTTTAATTTCATTTTACCTAGAATTATTTTTAAAAGGCATTTTAATGTTACTATTTTAAAAAAATTTTTGTGTAGTGGGTTCAGAAAGTATTACCTGTATCCTGGATCATTTTTAATTTCTGAAATTTATAGATTTTTTTTGATGCAAGTTTGTAACCAGTGTCCCTGAAAGTTTCATGAGCACTTCAAAGGAAGATACATTTTCTATTTTTTGCAGAGTTCAAACATAATATTTATATCTGATTTATTGATTATGCTATTTAGATCATCTTGGTTTTGGTTGGCCTTGACCTGCAATGGCTTGAAGCTGGGCTTGGGATCGCAGTCAGAGGTTGGGCTGGGTCCTGGTGGTGAAAGCTCCAGGTCCTAGCCGTAAGACCAGTGGTCAGTGACTAGGCCCTGACCTTTGGCTTTACGGAAAAGACTTCCCACAAAGACGGAAAGTAGTGATGCAAGCTAAGTGTTTATTGGGAGGAAAAGGAGTACAGTGCGTGTGGATAGGTACACGGTCAGACTCAGGGTGAGGGTCCCTGAGTCTCACCCTTGTGGCAGTTTGAATTACTTTTATGGGATTTTTCTTCTGGGTTTCCGTTGGCCAATCATTTTGATTTGCCTGGCTCACAATCCGTATTTGATTTGTCTTAGAATCCTACCAGGTGTGTGCATGCATGTCTTAGACAAGATGGATTTTACTGAAAAGACGTATGGGTAGGACATACCTTAACAATCTGTGTACTAGTTTTTGTTTGTTCATTTGTTCTGTTCTGTTCTGAGTGAGTAAAACTGAATTCTCATAATAATATTTATTTCTGCTTCTCTTTGCATCCACTATTGTTTTTTCTATATATATTGATGCAATGTTATTTGGCTTATATTGATTTTTAACTATTTTAAAAATAACATATTTATAGGAAAGTGTTATTAATCACATGTGTATTGTTTGATGAATTATTTCAAAATAAACATTCTTGAGTCACTACCACCAAAATAAATATTTAGAATATTTCCAAACAAGATCATTTAGCCAATTTTTTAAAAAAGTTGAAGTTTAGTAACTTTACTGAGTAGGATGTGTTTCATTGGTGACCATGTAGGAGATCAGACTATGCCACCCCAAAAATATGACTCTAGGAAACCAGAATATGCCTCTTTGGCATAAGGATAATTTTGAGCTGATTATTTTGAAAAAGACCAGACACAAGAGAAGCTCTGAAAACATAGTAAGCTACCATTTTTGTAAAGGAAATTTACATTTATAAATTTATATTCCCCATTTGTAAGAGTGTCTTTCTCAGTACCAGGAAGAGAAGGATGACTTTAAATCACAAGAGATTCTTGTCAGTGGAGAAGGCAAGGACTTAAATCTGCATAGTAAACATTTTTCTTGTTTTCCATACTTTTCCTGGTCACCTTCCCTTAACTGGCCTCCCCCACACCCTTCTTTGTATGTGCTGAGATGGTATTTAAGCCCTCATTCTAAATTACATCTTTGAGTTACTCATTCTCTGGGTTTTCCTGTATGTATATAGATGCTAATACCCTTCTCTTTGATTTTTTCTTGTTAATTTGTCTTTTGTTACAGGGCCGGGCCTAGAACTTGGAAGGGTAGAGGAAAAAGGATTTCATCCTCCCCTTCAACCATTTTGGCTCAGCATTCTCTAGCATCTCACTCTTCCAATCTCACATTGGGAAACCTGGCCTAAAGTATATCTTTTAATTTGGCTCTGTTTTATTATTTTGCTCTTCTACTTTGAGAAATATGTTCACGTGAACATTGGATCTTTTGCTGTCTTCTATCTTCCATTATTTTCTTTCTAAGTCCTTTTAGTGCTCTATTTCCATTTTATTCTGGTCACTTTTTTCCATTTCTACCTTTTTATTCTTTGCTTTGTTTTCTGTATATTTTTCCATTTTTTGCTTTCCCTCTAATTTTGCCTTCATTTCAGTTAAAATTTTTTCTTCTGTTTCTTTTCTTAAATCTGTCAGATTATATTTATAATCTTCTTGTAGTTCTTTTATGTTTTTGCCTAAGGCTTTTTCCCATTAAGGAACTAATGTGTTAAGTCTCTAATACAATTATTGGTGAAATATATGATCATAATTTTCATCTGCTTTGTTGTTACTATTTTTGGTAAATGCTTTCTTTGTTACCAAATGTTGGTAACATTTCCATCCTCTCTGCCTTAGATTATTCTGTCAATTTTCGTCAATTTTTTGTTAGTTTCTTTTTAATTCACCCATCACTGCATTAATTGGGTTGTCTTGGTCTTTTCAGGCTGCTATAATGAAAATATGGCTTATAAACGAAAGATATTTATTTCTGGAGGCTGGCAAGGCTAAGATCAATGTGCTGGCAGATGAGATCTGGTGAAGACTGCTTCATAGACAGCTGTCTTTTTGCTATAACCTCCCATGGCAGGAAGTACGAGGGAGCGCTGTGGAGTTTCTTTCAAGTGAGGGTATTTGTTCCATTCATGAAGGCTCTGCTCTCGTGACCTAAGGTCCCAAAGGCTTCACCTCCTATTCCCGCCACTTTTGGGGGTAGGATTTCTACATATGTATTGTGGAGGTGAAACTGTGTGCCTCTGATTGAGACTTGAACCAACACAGACAAGGCTTGAACCCAGCCAAAACGGATTTTGGCGAGGCAGCAGTGAGTAGTGTCATGAAGCGAGACCTTAATTCCTTGCCCAGGAATTGAACCTGGGTAGTCTGGAAGAAAACCAAAAATCCTACCCACCAAACCAGCAAAGGCTAGAGGTTAGAAGCTGTTTTTCCCTGGATCTTTGCTCCCAGTGAAAAATACATTTATCCTGGAGGCAGAAATTGTAAATGCAGGTACAAAGTTTATTATTAGAGATAATAGCGCAACAACAAGACAGAGAGCACATAGAGAAATGGTTATTTTAAGGTCAGATGGAAGCAAGGCAGAGATGAATACCCAGAGAGGGGGTGTGGGCGTCCAGCCTAGCGAGGAGGAGCACAGTAAAAAGACTGTCACATCATTTATATGTCAGTTCTTCTGGGACTTTGTCTTCCTACAAGCCAATTATCTGGTTTCTTTCCCCACACCTGACCTTTCCTGGGAGCCTCCCCTGGGGTGCGCACACACCCCCTCACCCAAAATGGAACTTGGAAGCGAAGGCTTCTGGGAGGAGCAAAACTCATTATGGCCTGGCATTATCCCTTGACCCACAAAGAGCCTTTATGTGCATCTGTAGGGTCTCCCTTGTCCCAAAAGAGGGGGGAGCTGAGATCTCTTCATCCTTTACTCAAACAGGATTTTGCCCCTTTTTGTCCTTGCTGTGACTGTTACTTTAAGGTGTTTACAAGAGACGGGTACTGACTATTTACCCTGTTTCTGTTGTTACTTCCATTTCAGAGGGCAAACTGAAGGCTGATTGTAAATGCCTCAACAGGAGCCCACCTGTCTCTTGGCTCAGGAAATATAAACAGAAGGCTAGTTGTAAATGTCTAACGTGAAGCCCATCCATCTGCTGCAGTAAGACCCAGATTGGAACTTGTATTCATGGTCTTTTAAGCGAGATCACACACCTGGTTTCAGAACTTACTGAAGCTGAGGTTCTTAATGTCTTGTCATAGAAAGAATTCAGTGAGAGAAAAAGTGACAGGTAAGAAGTGGATTTATTTAGAGGAGAGAGACACTCCATAGATAGAGTGTGGGCCACCTCAGAAGGTCAGAGTGACCTTGAAGTATGGCGTGGTTAGTTTTTATTGACTGGGTAATTTCATAGGTTAATGATTAGAAAGATTATTCCAACTATTTTGGGGAAAGGGTAGGGATTTCCAGGATTTGGGCCATGGTCCATTTTTTGGCCTTTGATGGTTGGCCTCGGAACTGCCATGATGCTGGTGGGTGCATCATTTAGCTTGCTGATGCGTTACAATGAGCACATGCTGAGGCTCGGGGTCTAGTGGAAGTCGACTCATCTGCCATCTTGGACTTACTTGGTTCCAATCAGTTTCTGTCATGTCCTTTGGCTATGGAATTGTTCTAAAGTTTGTTCCCTGATTCCTTCCCTCCTGTTTCAAAGGGACACATTCAGTCAGTAGCTGGGGTTCTCCCTAGATCTGTTGAGTATAGTTTGGGGATGTAGAGAGGAGAATGCATAATGTTCCGTGTAAGGTGGTTATCAGAGCACAGAGGTTCTGTGATGCACTATTGCCATGATTTGTGTTAACAACTGAACTTCAGAACTCAGTGCTAGGGCAAGAAATTGTTACAGTTTGCTAAGGACAAAAATTTGAAAATTCATTTGTTAGTCCTTCCTCTGCTTTCTCAGTATGTCTTAAAGTGTGGAAAAACATGTTTGGTGTCTGTGTGATACACACAAAAATGTGTGTGGGTGTAAATGTGGGTATATTTGTATGTGTGTATGCACTCATGCATTTCAGCCTGTAGTAGCAGGACAATGCAAAGAACTGTGCCAATTTTGTTGATTAATCCTCTTTACCAATTAGAATGAAGCCAATAAATTACTGATTAGAATTGAAAGACCACAGATGCAAAGGCAATACCAGACAAACATTTATCCACCCTCATAGCCCATATGTCAGTGGTTGCAACACTTGAGATGGTCACACTGAGATTTGAAGTATTCAAATATAGAGTACTCACAAGACAATTATTACATGTGACTAGATGTGACTAAAGAGATATAGAGTAGATTTATTATTTCTGACCTAATCAGTGATGACTATATTATTTGATTTTAGGACTAGTTGTTCCAACTAAATTTTTTCTCATTAGAGAAACAAAACAAAGAAAATATTACTCAAAACAAAAGCTTTTAAAATATAATACAAATTTTTGACTAATGCATAACAGAGAATCCAATTTGAGTCAACTAATATTACTGAGATTATTTTAATTATAAAACATTGTATGGAGTGGCTTAGGATCACAAATATAAAAGTATAGTATCCTTTCTTATTGACCTCATAACTTGCTAAAACCCATGAAGCATAATCTACAAATTACTTGGATGAAAGGTGGATATGGGTGAAGGAGAAATTAATCCTGACAAGGGAATCAGAGAAGACTAGTGTTGTGAAATGTGGGAGGGGAAGGTGGGATTTGCAAAGTAGACTTTGAAAGATCTTAAGTGATCCTTGGTTTGGAGTCTGCTGGGGGTCCTGTGAGCACACAGTATGCTCAAAGAGCATGTCTTCAGATGATGACCTATAGTACAGGGTACACCTTGATAAGCAGACTAAGAATCTTTGAACTTTGAATGATCATAATGCTTATTAAGGTTATTTTGCAAATGAAGAAACTAAGGGCAAGAGAAATTAATGGATCCCCTTAATATCTCAGAATTATCAGAGACTGTGCTGGGATTGAAACCATAAACTTCTGTTCAGTGTTTTTCCCAAGACACACACACCCTCTAGTAGACAGTATCAAAATGAAGAAGTCTTTGAATGCTAGGGAAGGAATATGGAAAGGGTCTGGGATGATTAGATGTATAATTAGGATATATTGGACAGAAGAGGTGATAGATAAAGGAATCAGGTAAACTCTGAGTTATCATAAGGAAAGCATAACTCAATTCCATTTTCAGCTCTAACAATGCCCTGGGTAGATGGCACATTTGCTAGGATGCTTTCTATCCTGGTTTAAGAAACTGTATGGACATGCATGATCATAAAAGTAGTATGTCTGTATTTGCTGTGTGGGACATTGACATGAATAACAGAATCAAGACTGTCCATCTAATATGGTGATTCAGTTTTGCCCTCTTGAGTTACTCTGATCATGTCAAATAGATACAAGGGATTAGATCTGATAGAGTGACAAATAGATTCAAGGGATTAGATCTGATAGACAGAGTGCCTGAAGAACTATGGACAGAGGTTCATGACATTGAACAGGAGGCAGTGATCAAGACCATCCCCAAGAAAAACAAAGGCAAGAAGGCAAAATGGTTGTCTGAGAAGGCCTTACAAATAGCTGAGAAATGAAGAGAAGCTAAAGGCAAAGCAGAAAAGGAAAGATATACCCATCTGGATGCAGAGTTCCAAACAATAGCAAGGAGAGATAAGAAAGCCTTCCTCAGTGATCAATGCAAAGAAATAGAGGAAAATAATAGAATGGCAAAGACTAGAGATCTCTTCAAGAAAATTAGAGATACCAAGGGAACACTTCATGCAAAGATGGGCACAATAAAGGACAGAAATAGTATGGACCTAACAGAAGCAGAAGATGTTAAGAAGAGGTGGCAAGAATACACAGAAGAACTATACAAAAAGGATCTTCATGACCCAGATAACCATGATGGTATGATCACTCACCTAGAGCCAGAAATCCTGGAATGGGAAGTCAAGTGGGCCTTAGGAAGCATCACTATGAACAAAGCTAGTGGAGGTGATGGAATCCCAATTGAGCTATTTCAAATCCTAAAAGATATGAAAGTGCTGCACTCAATATGCCAGCAAAGTTGGAAAACTCAGCAGTGGCCACAGTACTGGACAAGGGCAGTTTTTATTCCAGTCCCAAAGAAAGTCAATTCCAAAAAATGTTCAAACTACTGCACAATTGCACTCAATCTCACACACTAGCAAAGCAATCCTCAAAATACCCCAAGCCAGGCTTCAACAGTACGTGAAATGTGAAATTCCAGATGTTCAAGGTGGATTTTGAAAAGGCAGAGGAACTAGAGATCAAAAGGCCAACATCCACTGGATCATAGAAAAAAGCAAGAGAGTCCAAAAAACCATCTATTTCTGTTTTATTGACTATGCCAAAGCCTTTGACTGTGTGGATCACAATAAACTGGAAAATTCATAAAGAGATAGGAATACCAGACCTCTTTACCTGCCTCCTGAGAAATCTGTATGCAGGTCAAGAAGCAACAATTAGAACCAGACATGAAACAAGAGACTGGGAATTTTCCCAATTTCCTTTTCAAATTGGGAAAGGAGTATGTCAAGGCTTCTTTAACTTCTATGCAGAGTACATCATGCAAAATGCCTGGCTGGATGAAGCACAAGCTGGAATCAAGATTGCCAGGAGAAATATGAGAAGCCTCAAATATGCAGATGACACCACCATTATGGCAGAAAGTGAAGAAGAACTAAAGAGCCTCTTGATCAAAGTGAAAGAGGAGAGTGAAAAAGTTGGCTTAAAAATCAAAATTCAGAAAACTAAAATCACGGCATCTGGTCCCATCACTTCATGGCAAATAGATGGGGAAACACTGGAAACAGTGGCTGACTTTATTTTTTGGGCTCCAGAATCACTGCAGATGGTGACTTCAGCCATGAAATTAAAAGACGCTTGCTCCTTGGAAGAAAAGCTGTGACCAACCTAGACAGCACATTAAAGAGCAGAGATATTACCTTGCCAACAGAGGTCCGTCTAGTCAAAGCTATGGTTTTTCCAGTAGTCATGTATGGATGTGAGAGTTGGACTATAAAGAAGCTGAGTGCTGAAGAATTAATGCTTTTGAACTGTGGTGTTGGAGAAGATTCTTAAGAGTCCCTTGGACTGCAAGGAGAGCCAACCAGTTCATCCTGAAGGAGATCAGTCCTGGGTGTTCATTGGAAGGACTGATGCTGAGACTGAAGCTTCAATACTTTCCGCCACCTGATGTGAAGAACTGACTCATTGGAGAAGCCCCTGATGCAGGGAAAGATTGAAGGCAGGAAGAGAAGGGGACGCCAGAGGATGAGATGGTTGCATGACATCACTGACTTGATGGACAAGAGTTTGAGTAAGCTCCAGGTGTTGGTGATGGACAGGGAAACCTGGTACGCCACAGTCCATGGGATCGCAGAGTCGGACATGACTATTCGACTGAACTGAACTGAACTGACCATGTCATATACATGGCTTCCTCTCTTAGGACATCTGTCCACAGGTCATTCCTTCCATGGCCAACCTTTTGAAAGGAAACAGCAATCTAAAACAAATGCATATTTTATGCAGGCATAAAATCAACACCTATAATTTAATAATCAAACTAAAACTCTTTGCTTTGAGTTTCATTCAGTAACAGCATGTAATGCAGTCTGCCATGTTTTTATCATTTTTTTTTCTCCCATCAACAGCTGAATATATTTCAAGTTCATCTTTTGTATAAGCAAACAATTCTCAGAAAAAGTAGCTGTCAAGCCTACAGCCTGAGGAAAATAAAAAGAGAATATCAATAAGCTTCCTGCTGTTTTGTCCTTTATAAATGGTCAGATTTATGCCTTTTCTCCCCCTACCTGTTTTCTGAAGCTAAGCAGTTGGCTTCCAGAGGTGGGGGAAAAAACCCATGAACAATTCACTTTAAATATCTTGGCATTTACCTCTGGGGACTAGTTAATTAGCTCTTCGGGTTGTCTCATTTGGCAAATTAGAATAAAGAGGAAAAAATACATTCAGTGGCCTTATGTTTATGATTTTATTATTGCTTTAGGCTTGCTTGGTGTGGTTGGCTTGAAGTCAAGCAGCCAGAAAGCAGAATGCACAGTTGAGATGATAGAGTGACCGTAAGAAATATAATTACTTCACAATTGGGTTTTTACATTTGCTACTAATTACTGGGCACCAGAATTGCTACAGTTCAAAAGTAACAAAAATAATGCCCATAGTAAGAAGGTTTTTGATGAAATGCATATGTAATTTTCTAATGGTGGGAGATCCGTGGTAATTCCAGCCACAGTGAATTTAGCGGTAATTACAATTACTTTGCATAACAATTGAACCATTACCTTTGAGAACTGATGAAAGCCCATAATCCATTTGATTTTTGTCACACTGGTGCTCTAAGTAAAAACTGTTCAAATGCTGCTAAGAAATATACTGGCACTGGAAGATCAAAATGTTGAGGCTTCAGAGAGTATATAGTTTAGACAACACCTAATCTGAAAGTAAGTGTAATATTTTTACAGTTTGATAAGCCTGAAAATGTGAACACCACTTAAGTTATTGATTTCTTAGTAAATTAAATAGAGGAAAACAGAAGGTACTGCCTGTATTATCTTCATCCAGACCGTTTAAGGCATTTGGTATGTAAATTAGATGGTTCCATAAAGCTGTTTGCTGTCCTGGATCCCTTATTGATAAGGATCTGGAGGGGCTTGCCTGGTAGTTCAGTGGTTAAGAATCTGCCTGCCAATGCAAGGGAAGTGGAAGATCCCACGTGGCATATCATGGGGCAACTAAGCCCGTTTGTCACTACTGAGCCTGTGCTCTAGGAGCCCGGGAACCACAGCTACTGAGCTTACACGGCCTAGAGCCCCGTGACCTGCAACAAGAGAAGCCCCTGCAAGGAGACGCCCACACACTGCATCTAGAGCGTGGCCTCTGCTCGCCACAACTAGAGAAAGCCCGTGCACAGCAGTGAACACCCAGTGAAGCCAAAAAGACAGGAATAACAAAATTCAAAAATAAAAATAAAGTACTGTATATATATATAAAAGAAAAGATATGGAAATATGGATAATCATACATCGAGAGAGTTAGTACCATCTTTAGCAAGTCAAGTACATCTTTCGCAAGCAATCATAATTACTAAGACAATCATATACTACTCTGAGGGGTTAAGTTCTGAGTAGGAAGAATAATGAAAGCCACATGATTCCCTTTAATTCTCTATTACATCCCCCATTTGTTGGAAGTCTCTCTCACCTTGATCGAGTAGTTTAATTTTCCAAGTCTTCATCTCTCTTCATGCAGAAAGAGCTGTGAAATAGTGGACAGCTCAGAGGACGGCTGTTGCAATTGCACTAGAACATGAGCTAAAGGTTCCAGTTTTGGAACCTGGAGGAAATGGCACCCCACTCCAGTATTCTTGCTGGGAGAATCTCATGACAGGGGAACCTGGTGGGCTACAGTCCATGGGGTCACAAAGGGTTGGGTATGACCAGAGTGACTTAGCACACAGCACAATGCAGAAGCAAGTGGCCTCTTGCCACTCTTGATTTCAATTTTATGGTTCATAATTGAGTTTTGCTATGGGTTAGGTGGAGAGTATTAGCTTTCTAATCAACCTTTTCACCAAAGCCAAGAAGTTTGATTTTTGCTGTTGTTTTGAGCATAGAAGTGGTTATTTCACTATGCAGGAATTGGCAAACTACACTTAAGGGGTCAGAGCTGGTCTAAATCTGTTTTACGTCTAAAGAATTGCAAACAAGCAAAGCAAACAAAGAATATGCCACCAAAACTGTATAGGCTTGCAAACCCTAAAATATTTACTATCTGACTCTTTACAGAGTTTGTTAGTCCTTGCTCTATGGGCTTACACAGCTTTACTAGAAAGCTTACACAGCTTTCTAGTATCCTTGAATAAGAAATACTGAATAAAGCACTTTTACTCTTTATTACTTCAAGTCTCTATTGTAAATTACTTTTATCTCCTCTAACTTTTCAATATTTGCAACCAGGCTTATAGCCACTCATGCCTCAAGAGTGCTATATTTGTTAAAGAATAAAGGCAGCTCATTGTAACATCAAATATTTTAAGACTTAAGACACTCATCATTGTGTCTCATAGTTTGGAGCCTGAGATTTGTATGTATATCTCTTCTTTAGATGCTCAAAATTAGAATCAGTCATTTACTGGAGCAGCAGTTTGACCAAGGATAAAAAAAAACTACATGGTGTTGGAGGGTCTGATTTGTACTCCAGTTTTCTGCTGATACGTGTCCCCTTGCCTAGTGTAGCTAAGTTCTCTCAGCTGTGATTTATACATTAGCCGTACAGTCGAATGGCCCCTTCCAGAGCTGTGTGACTTTTAAATAAGAAATCATAGTTAAAAGCATCTTGCTCAGTTTCTACTGAATAAACTCTCAGCAGTTGTCAGTGGATTCTGAATCTGAGGTCAGAACATTGAATAAACACATTCATAGATTTAAGTCCAAGTTGTACCATAAAATAATAATATAATAATAATAATATACTGTAATATACAGTAAGGAGTTGATTCTTTTTTTCCATTCAGGTTAATCTGTACCATTTTCCTTATGTCCTATTAGCTAATATTTTTAGACATGACAAATTTTATGACTTAGACTTGGTTGTCTGTATTCTGCACTAAGAGAATCTTTACCTCAAAATGTTGCTTACAATGTAAGTAAGCCCAGTTATCAGGCACACTAGTCTCAACTGAGAAACACCTTTATAAATATTTAAGGGAACATATCAATGAATGTTTGTGCAAATGTATTGGGTGATAAAGGGTTATTGAGTATCTCAGGACAATCTATTTCTTCATATACATATTTCTCCACACATATATTTATATATACATATCTCTCTCTCTCTGTGTATATATATATATATACATATTTATATATATATATTAACATGACTTTCTTGGGAAGCATGCCCCACAGTATGGTAGCTGTGATGGCTAGTGGCTTCCCAATATCTATTATCTCCCTTTCTCCTTAGTAACAGAATACTTACTTTTACCTTAGCACATTGGTACATGCTTCCCTTGCAGCTAGATATGACTATGGGACTAAGTTATTATCAGTGGTATGGTTGCAGAAAATTTGAGTGAGGATTTCCAGGTAATCTGTGAGGGAATGGCTATATCTTTCTTCTCTTTTTCCTCCATCTTGCTGCCTGGAATGATGATATATTGGCTGATATATAATGGTGATATAATGGCTGGGGCTCTAGCAGGCATATTGAAGCATGAGGATGAGGCTCATGCCAAAGAGAAGGAGTTCAGGGAATTATAAGGTGCTTGAGTTTCTGATGTTTTGAAAGTTTCCATAATAGCTATACTATCTCTTCTAGACTTATTTAATGTGAGATAGAAATATCTTGTTTTAGTTAGTATTTGTTTTATTTTCTGCCATGGAAAATAGAATACAATTGTATCTAATATAGATAGAAGCAGATTTCACTTGTTCATGATAATCGGGTGGAGAGGGAGGTGGGAGGGGGGATCAGGATGGGGAATACGTGTAAATCTATGGCTGATTCATATCAATGTATGACAAAACCCACTGAAAAAATAAATAAATTAAAAAAAAGAAGTAAAAAAAAAGAGAAATATCTGTTTATTAAAAAATGAATGAGCTTATTGATTCTATACTAAAGATCATGAAAATGTATATTTGCATCTTGAAATTGTCATAAAACACATCATCTGTGTGTGCATGCATGCATCAGTCACTCAGCTGTGTTTGACTCTGCAATCCCTGGGCTATAGCTTGCCAGGGTCCTGTGTCCATGGAGTTCTTCTGGCAAAAATACTGGAGTAGGTTGCCATTTCCCTCCTCCAGGGTATCTTCCTGACCCAGGAATTGAACCTGCATCTTCTGTGTCTCCTGCACTGCAGGTAATTCTTTATCTGCTGAGCCATCAGGAACGCCCTCAAACACATCATACCTACCACTAAATAAATTATTGTATTATGTGTGCAAATATATATATATACACACACACATATACTTCACACATATATGTATATAATGACAAGGCTATGTATATATATAAATATATAAATATAATTACACCATATGTGATTACTAGGATACAAAACCTTCTCTAGACTATTGTGACAAACAACTTGAAGTTCCAATATTGCATCTGGTCTTGGGCAGAACTCATTAGCCAGTCAGACCTTATGTCAATGAAGCAAAAATAAACATCCTCCAGGTACATTTCTTTAGCAGAAACACATTTATTATAGAAAGTAAGGGAACTCTGTTAAATATATGTGGCTTATAGTCTTTCAAAAGAAAAATTATGTTTCCTGTTTTATTTGTTTCTTGTTCATTTTTAGTAGCACTTGTCAGGTGGTACTAATTAGCATCTATCAAAGAATAAAATAGCTATTTAACCATCTCAGAGTATGTCTTCTATAAGTGATGTAATATGGTTGTGCCTCTGCAAGTAAAACACCTTCACTGACTGTATCATAATTTTAAATTTTTGTTAACTGTGAATATTCACAAATTGACTAGGTGGAAAGATGTTTAGACCCATTATGCAAAATATGAAAAAAAAACACACATGTAGAAAAATGCCCAGAAATTTTTCATAAGAAATAGTAAATTAAAATCAAAGTGCAAATTGTTTATAAACATATTAAAATAACTTACTGCCCTACAATTAATACAAAATATAAACATTCAGTTCAGTTCAGCCACTCAGTCGTGTCCGACTCTTTAGGACCCCGTGGGCTGCAGCACGCCAGGTTTCCCTGTCCATCACCAACTCACGGAGCTCACTCAAACTCATGTCCATTGAGGGAGTGATGCCATCCAACCATCTCATCCTCTGTCGTCCCCTTCTCTTCCCGCCTTCAATCTTTCCCAGGATCAGGGTCTTTTCAAACTAGTCAGTTCTTTGCATCAAGTAGCCAAAGTACTGGAGTGTCAGCTTCAGTATCAGTCCTTCCAATGAATATTCTGGACTGATTTCCATTAGGATGGACTGGTTGGATTTCCTTGCTGTCCAAGGACTCTCAAGAGACCTCTCCAACACCACAGTTTAAAAGCATCAATTCTTCGGTGCTCGGCTTTCTTCATAGTCCAACTCTCACATCCATACATGACTACTGGAAAAACCATAGCTTTGACTAGACAGACTTTTGTTGGCAAAGTAACGTCTCTGCTTTTATTAAAAAAAAAAAAAATGCTATCTAGGTTTGTCATAGCTTTTCTTCCAAGGAGCAAGCGTCTTTTAATTTCATGGCTGAAGTCACCATCTACAGTGATTTTGGAGTCCCCCAAAATAAAGTCTCTCACTGTTTCCATTGTTTCCCCATCTATTTGCCATGAAGTGATGGGACCGGATGCCATGATCTTAGTTTTCTGAATGTTGTTTTAAGCCACTTTTTCACTCTCCTTTTTCACTTTCATCAGGAGACTCTTTAGTTCTTCTTCACTTTCTGCTATAAGGGTGGTGTCATCTGCATATCTGAGGTTGTTGCTATTTCTCCCAGCAATCTTGATTCCACCCTGTGTTTCATCCCCCCCCCAGCATTTCTCATGATGTACTCTGCATATAAGTTAAATAAGCAGGGTGACAATATACAGCCTTGAGGTACTCCTTTCCCTATTTGAAAGCAGCCTATTGCTCCATGTCTGGTTGTAAATGTTGCTTCTTGACCTGCATACAGATTTCTCAGGAGGCAGATCAGGTGGTCTAGTATTCCCATCTCTTGAAGAATTTTCCACAGTTTGTTGTGATACACACAGTCAAAGGCTTTGGCATAGTCAATTATAAACATTAGTCTCATAAAATAGTAAACGACTCTTTTTTAAATATCAGGAAACTGAAGGATAGAAAACTTAAAATCACAGTTAGCCGATATTAGAAATAGAAGAGAATCCTTAATTCTCTATTTCCAAACTGGTGCTCCATTGAATATTTGTAAGACGTTTTTAAAAATAATGAATTATTGATGGTGTCACACTGTTGTTGACCCTTCTGAGTAAGAGATTTAAAATTCAATTCTAGCTCGTACAAAAGCTTTGGAATTGATTGTAAGCACCTGCCAGGTTCTTTGCTCTGTCCTTTAGCAGAAGAGATTTTCACTAAACCTCTGTCATTTGCATTGCTATCACATGCTTCCCCCGCATTGGCTTCCCCTGCTTCCTCTCAGAGCAGATATATTATCCTCCTATTGCCCAAAGGCAGAAAATGATATAGAATCAAATCGAACTCAGGGAAATAAGAAACCTGAAGTTTTAATAATATAACTGGTTTTGGTATTCCAGACTCTCTGGTTCATTTATGGAAAACCTTGCACTAACTGTTACTATGCTAAAACCTATAAATATTGGAAAAGAGCAAACACTTCTCTGAAATATCAACATTATCAACCAAATAAACTGTTTAAAATGTAACCAATGATATTAAACTACGGAAAATGGAAAGAGAGAGAAGTTGCTGAAAAAAAAAAAAGAAGTCACAGTGGAATTATTCTGGCCAAATGAGTTTGGCCCAAACTCAGAGAACATCACTAAGGAGGTATTTCTGTAAAGAGAAATGATGATCTGGATAACTGGTATTTATTTCTACCAGTAAAACCTTCTAAAATAAAGTCACATGATAGATGGCATCCAGTGGGAGACTGTATCTACAGAGGGGGAGGGACAGAAGCTGAGTTTTCATTCTCTCTTTGCATCATCCACCCATCTTCCTATACGATGTCATAATCACTTTCAGCCCTTTCTTGACTCTTTTTCATTGTCACTATTTCTGTTTCTAGGCTATCTATTTTCTTTTCTCAATGAGAAATAAAACTGTATTAGCTGCTTTGTTTTCAGATGGCCAGTGTTATCAACCATTTGTTTCTATATGCTGAATGCTTAGGGTGAAGAGGTTATTGATTCAGTCCAGTTCAATTCAGTCGCTCAGTCATGTCTGACTCTTTGTGACCCTATGAACCACAGCACACCATTAGTGAAAGATAAAATGAGTGAGTGGTATCTGGAAAATCTGCCAGGATCTGCCTCCATGGGTAGTGAAAAAAAGATAAAACCAAACAAAAGCAAAAGCTGGTTAGAGTTAACAAGTAAACCAAAGTCTGGGTGGAAAGAAAACTAAAAGGACTGATCCAAGAGGAAAAGTAATATTACTATTAAGTGTATATCACGCACAGATACTTAATACAGGAAAAACCGTACCGTAGGGCATCATACAATCCATGGTTATTAGAGTATCTGTTTGCATTCACATCAGGCTTAGGCAGAAATGATAAGCTGATCGTGAAAGAGGAATTTTGTGACAGAATTCCAGCGAAGGAATTTGTTAATGCTTTCTGGGAAGATATTGAGGGTTCAGAATGGAAAGTGTTTCTTACGGTAGAAAGGGGAGAACTTGGAAAGAAAAAGTTGAATGACAACTTAACCTTCCTGGTCTACAGAAATTACAATTGCTGGTCTCAGCGTACCAGAGGAAGGTAAATTCAGAGCCGAGAGGATCTAGTGTAAGGCCCTGAATGTTTGGGGAATTACTGACCAAAGACTTCGGAGAGCTGAGAGAATGAGGGTCACAGTACCGAGTGCAGGTCACGAAGGGCAGAGCCGTGGCCGCAGCAGCAAACATTGCAGAGCTGAAGGGAGTTTCTGGTTTTCTGTCTCTTTCACATAATTAACACTTGTTGCATTTTCAGTCTACCTTCTTCCAGTCATGTTCTAATGGGTAGAAGTGGCAACTATCCATTTTAGCACCTCTTTGGAGATTGCTTGGGATCTTCAAATTCAGTGAAGCACTGGACTTTCCATCACATAACTCAAACTCTTGAGAAATATCAACGCATGGTTACTGTCATCAAGTATGAGCATGTTTTACTTTACAGTCTCAGGAGTATAATAAATATAATATTCTTTCTTTTCTAAAGCTCCACTTAATTTTATTTCATTTATCTCTTTTGTCTGACTGGCAAGGGGAGAAAGGAATAAAACTCAGGCTATAATCTTAATCTTGCAAGGTGTCCTTCACTCTCATTTACCCACAAATCTGTGATATATGCAATGCCTAGGTGGATGAGATCCAACAAGTCCATTCGGCCATTGGTTATCCATGTCCTTGGTTTCTCTGCCCCAGTCGACTTGTGACTCATCCCATCCTTGGTTACCTTGCTTCATCACTGGTTTATTCGCTCACAGAGACCTTCACATCCTCATTCCCCTGCCATTTCTGTGCCATTCCCGGGGGCACAGGCATCTTTGCCGTGGCTGCTTATGGTCCTACCTGCCTTGGCCATGCTCAACCACTTCTCTTTCAAGTCAGGTTATTTTCTGTTGGCATGGCACCAAAGGGCACCAGATATGTTTGGCCTGAAGAGCAATCAAACTCATATCTCACCCCTCCTTTTTCCCACCTCAACTCTGCCATATTTTTTTCGGATAACTGTGAATCTTCTTAATAGTTGTTCTAGAGTAGTAAACAGCATAATTCCCTGAATGGGTTTTGGCTGTGCTCCAGATGCGAAGAAGACATATGATGGCAAACTGCTTGAAATGAGAGGGAGGAGAGGGGAACATAGGAAGAAAAACAATAAATTAACATCATGAAATATTACTTAAGTTCATATTTTTTTTTTGTATATCAGACAGTCCAATAAGAGGCATGATTTGTGTTTGCCTAAATCATCATCATTACTCAAGCATCACTGGGCTGAAAAACCAATGACTTACTTCCATTTTAAAATGCCAACATTAAAGGTACTTAAGTAGGTGGTTGTTACTGATTGCTATAAACATTGCTTTAAAACTGCTTTAGACTGAAACATGTCATGAGATGCAAAAAAGAAAGAAGAAACTTGCTATAGGATTCCTCCAGGATTTATTGTTTCATGCCATGTGGAGCTCTCTGGTAATGACGAATATAAACCATTGATCCACATTACATATTTTAAAATAATCTGCAGCTCCTAAAGAAAGTAGATTTGAAGAGAGGGGAAAACAGATAATAACTAGTATATATCATATACAAATATATATATTTAATAAAAATAAATAATAATATATTTAAAATAAACATGTTTATATTATGCATTTATTATTTATTATCTGTCTCTCCCTGCCAGAATATAAGTTCCAAGAGGCAGTTTCATTGTTTTATTCACTGATGTATCTTAAGCATCTACAAGAGTGCCAGATATCTATATGTAATCAATAAATAATTTTTAAATGAATGGTATGTCACTAATCAAGGATCATGATTAATATACATCTTGAAACCTGAGATATAAGAAGAAAAGATGGTTAGCTTTGGGTAAATCAGGGTACCGGAGTACCCTGTGACATCAGAAAATAGTCATTTTTATAATTATGGGGAAAATGTTTTTGGTTGAATCAATTAGTTTCCATATTTTCTAGTCAGATACAGTATAAGTAGAGTTAACAAATTAGCTTAGGATTTGAGATGAATAAATCTGTACCTCCGTCTCACAACTACAGACATGTGAGGAGATGAGTGTCCTGCATATCTAGATCTTGTCTTCAGCCGACAACTCTATGTAAAGAACAGTCATTGGAGAAAGTGCCTGCCAATGATTCCAGCAATTACCGTGACTAAATCCAAAAGATCTTGTCTTCTCTGAAAGGATAACACTGCAGGAAAATACTTCACAACAGTTCTCCATATCCTGAGGTCAGCTAACAATATCCTATCAGTTCACCGGCCACCTCTCATTTCTCTTCCTTTTTGCAGCTAGTCAACATTCATCTCTAGTAATCTTCCAAGTTCTGAGGAAATAAAGACCACCAAGAATTAGTTTAGAGGATGTGTGTGCATGTGTGCTCAGTTATGTCTGACTCTTTGTGACCTTGTGGACTGTAGCTGACCAGGCTCCTCTGTCCATGGGATTTCCCAGGCAAGAATACTGAAATGGGTTGCCGTTTCCTCCTCCAGGGGATCTTCGCAACCCAGAGATCAAACCCACGTTTCCTATGTCCCCTGCATGAAAGATGTCTCTAACATCAATTCCCATCCCAAGGGTGGATGATGTCCAAACCCCTTATAATATGAGTTTAGTGGTTACTATTCTAAACTCTCAGATACCATGAAAATCAGATTATGCTGCTTGAAGCATGGCTTCACTTAATAATTAATATTACAGTGAAATATTTTGCTTAACTCCTTAATAAACTGAACTGCATGAGACCTTAATGGCTTCCCTGGTGACTCGGAAGGTAAAGAGTCTGCCTACATTTCAGGAGATCCGGGTTTGATCCCTGGATCGGGAAGATCCCTTGGTGAAGGGAATGGCTACCCATTCCAATATTCTTGCCTGGAGAATTCCATGGACAGTGGAGATTGGTGGGCTACAGTACATGGGGTTGCAAAGAGTTGGACACAACTGAGATTAACACTTTCACTTTCATGAGGCCTTAATGAAGTGAAATGTGTCCGGTGACTTCCAACTCTGGTCTTTAGAGCTTTTAAGTACTAAAATAATTTGCATATTGACTTATCAGCCCATGAAAGTGAAAGTCACTCAGTCATGTCCAACTCTTTGTGACCATATGGACTATACAGTCCATGGAATTCTCCAGGCCAGAATACAGGAGTGGGTAGCCTTTCCCTTCTCCATGGGATCTTCCCAACCCAGGGATCAAACCCAGGTCTCCCACATTGCAGGTGGATTCTTTACCAGCTGAGCCACAAGTGAGACCCAAGAGTAGCCTATGCCTTCTCTAGCAGGTTTTCCCGACCCAGGAATTGAACTGGGGTCTCCTGCATTGCAGGCGGATTCTTTACCTACTGAGCTATCAGGGAAGCTCTCATCAGCCCATATCTGGACAATTTATTGAGTAGCAGGATATAATTTTAGATTACTCTGGAAAGTTGTCACCTTAATCCTTGAGGAAATGGCAGTGGGGTTGCTATCTGTGGCGGTGATCTCCCACTGGGAGGTGTGGACGGTGTCTCTCTCTTTGGTCACGTGCTCTGTGACTGTTTGATTAATAGAAAACAGCTAAAGTGACACTGTGCCAGCTTCTCACTCCAAAGACTCAGGAAGCTGGTAGCTTCTGTCACCTGTCTTTTGGGCTAGGAGTGACTCTTCATGCCCAGCCGCCATCCTCTGAGGAAGCCTGCAAGTCCCAGGGGAGAGGCCAGGTGCACATGTTCTAGTTTACAATCCCAGATGAGGTCCCGGCCAACAGCCAGCATCAACCCCAGACTTATGAGTGAAAGAGACTTCAGATGATTCCAGCCCCTAACCACTGAGTCACTCTAACCTTTCAGCCACCGAGCTGGCAGTGCGTGAGCTCTGTCCAAACTGCAGATTCATGAGCAACATGAATAATTGTTGTTTTTGTCCAGTGACTTTGGGGTAGTTTGTTCCACAGCAATAGATAATCAGAGCACTACTCCAGATTCTTGATGGCTACAAAAATCTCTCTCGGCATAGCTCCCGTTTGAGGATATTGGAATTTTGAGTGAGAAAAATTTTGCTCTATGTCTTTCAGGATACAGACTGAAAGAGGCTGTAAATTTCTTTTTAGATTAACAAATTTCAGGTTTGGTTAATTGAAGCCTTTTGTGAATTAACATATTTAAGATGGGCTTCCCAGATGGTGCTAATGGTAAAGAATCTGCCTGCCAATGCAGGAGACTCAAGAGATGAGGGCTTGATCCCTGGGTCATGAAGATCCCCTGGAGGAGAATGTGACTACCCACTCCAGTATTCTCGCCAGGAAACTTCCATGGACAGAGAAGCCTGGGAGGCTACAGTCCAAGGGGTTGCAAAGAGTCAGACATCACTGAGTGACTGAACACACACATACACACTTAAGGTAAATTGAGTGCGAAAATATCTAAAATGCTTTTCTTGTCCATTGAGCTAACCTGAAGAGAATCTAAGGATTTTTAAGAATACAGATTTCCAGCCATCCTATATAACCATCTTTCTCCTCCTTTCCCAGAGAGAAACCCTTCATTCACTCATCAGCTCCCTGCATACCCACCTTGGCCTTAGTGCTGATACTGTTTTAGACAGGCTGCCGCTCTGCCAACCTCCTGGTTTTCTTCAGATTCCATCACCGTTATTTCCTATCTTCCTTCACATCCCACCTCTAAAAAGTATGCTTGTCCTGCACGCACATAGCTCTGTCTGCTTTGCTAGTTCCTAGTCAGTACTCGTTTCTGGCTCAATGCCAAAGTTGATTAGGTGAAATCATTTAATTTAGCAAAGATTGTTAATTATTAGGAAGACAAAGGTTTTACTAGAATCGACATTAGAATATCAAATATTTATCCTGTTTAATTATCTGCTATCCACCTTTTCTGTGTTTACTTTTTTCTGTTTGTAGTTTTCTTGGACTTACTGAAATCAAAAATATTAAATCAGGGCCTAATTAATGAAAGCAGATCAAACCATCAAGGTATATTTGTTATGACAAGTTCTAACCTCCTTTGTACATAACATTCTAAAAAAGTGAAAGGAAACCAGTAAACATTTCAGTTTTCAGCTAACTACTTATTGTCCTTGGAAGAAAAAATTGAACATGTGAGCCTATATTGAATTATTTTCATTCTTGACATTTATCTTTTTAACTTTAATTTTATTTAAAATTTATTTTATTGATTTACAATGCTGTTAGCTTCCACTATACAGCAAAATGATTCAGTTATTCATATATATGTATTCTTTTTCATATGATTTTCAGTTATGGTTTATTACACAATACTGAATATAGATCCATGTGCTATACAGTAGAACCTTATTGTTTATCCATTCTGTGTATAATAGTTTGCATCTGCTGATCCCAAACTCCCAGTTCATCTCTCTCCCACCCTCTAATCCCCTTGGCAACCACAGATCTGCTTCCTATATCAGTGAATCTGTTTCTGTTTCATAGATAAGTTCATTTGTGTCATATTTTAGATTCCACATATAAGTGATATCACAATGGTATTTGCCTTTCTATGACTTATGTCACTTAGTATCATAATCTCTAGATTCATCCATGTTGCTGCAAATGTTGCTGTTTCATTCTTTTTTATATCTGAGTAGTATTCCTCTGTGTATGTGTGTGTTACAATATATTAACTTTTATATATCTATCTATATATACATACACACACACACACACACACACACACACCCCACATCTTTATCCATTTATCTATTGATGGACATTTAGAGTGTTTCCATGTCTTGGCTATTGTGAATAGTGCTACTATGAACACAGGTGTGCATATATCATTTCAGATTATAGTTTTGTCCAGATCTATGCCCAGGAGTGGAATTGCAGAATCATATAGTAACTCTACTTTTAGGTTTTTGAGGAACATCCCTGCTATTTTCCATAGTGGCTGTGCCAATTTACATTCCTACTAACAGTGTGGGAGGGTTCCAACATTTGTTATTTGTAGACTAATTAATGATGGTCATTCTGAAATAATAACTCACTGTAGTTTTTGTGTTTCTCCAGTAATTAGTGATGATGAATATCTTTCACCTATCGGCCATCTGTATGTGTTCTTTGGAGAAATGTCTATTTAGGTCTTCTGCCCAGTTTTTGATTGGGGTGTTTTGTTGTTGTTGTTGTTATTGAGTTATATGAATTGTTTGTATATTTTGGAAATTAAGCCCCTGTCAGTCACATCATTTGCAAATATTTTCTCCCAGTCTGTAGGTTCTCTTTTCATTTTAATTATGTTTTTCTTTGCTGTGCAAAAGGTTATGTTTAATTAGGTCCCATTTTCTTATTTTGCTTTTATTTCTGTTACCTTGGGAGACTGACCTAAGAAAACATTGGTACGATTTATGTCCAAAAATGTTTTGCCTATGTTCTCCTCTAAAAATTTTATGGTGTCATATCTTATATTTAAGTTTTTAAGCCATTTCTGAGTTTGTTTTTGTCCATGGTGTGAGGCCCTGCTCTAACTACATTGATTTACATGTGTCCAGCTTTCCCAACCCCGAAAAACATGGAGCGCTTCACAAGTTTACATGTCATCCTTGTGCAGGAGCCTGTCTTCTCGGTGTAGTTCTGGTTTTAGTGCAAGTGCCACTGAAGTGAGCGTGGCATTTATTATTTTTAGATGTGTGTAACATTACTTAATTTAAAAGCATCAATTTGTGTCAATTATATAAATAATTTACATGCTATCTTCTTTTCTAAAATTTTGTTTTCTCTTTTTAAAGAACTCCAAAAACATATTTTAGAAAATTCAAACAATAGAAAAGCATGATTTTAACAGAGAAAAGTCTTCTAATCCACTAACTCCCACCTCCCGCATCAAATATTTTCCAATTTGTTATTTTTATTCCTACCTCGTACCCAGGAAGACACCTGCCAAATTTGTTGTTCACTGTGGGAAAATTCGTGAATCATTTTTTGCATCACCCCTTTAATATTCACCAGTAAAACAGACATTACAGATAGTTAGAATAAATCTGAAAATGTTTATTTCAGAATTACATACTTTATAATCCATAAGATTAAGTGTCATCTCTGAAGGTGGAATTGAACCTTATCTCTTTTCTAATGTACAAGTCAACAGAATGATTTTTTTCAGATTTGTTTTGCAGTAAGCTTGAGAATGTTTTAAAATATAAATTATGTCTTCATATTCATCTTAAATTGTCTAAAGAATTTATTTCAAAGAAATGAGCACAGTCATTTTACATGATAAAATATGGCCTCAAAAATTTAAGCAAATCTTCACAATATGTAAATAAAAAGAAATGGCAAGAACCCAAGCTTCATTACTCTCCCAAGACTGCATTGCTGAGCTGACAGCAATTAAGTAAAAGTTATCATTGGAGAACTCAGGTAACTGCAGTGTAAATAACATTGCCCCCATTCTGTCTGTCGTAATTAAGTGCTGCTTGCTATTCACAGGGTAAAACCTGCGCCCTATTGAACTGTTTTCCCAAAGAGATAAGAGGATCACCCAAATTCATGTTTTGTCACAAATGACTTCTGTTGTAACTTAACTCATAAACTTATACTTCAGGGTTTCCTATAGGTAATATAAAAAATTAAATACTAGAATGGCATTTTTATCACAACTAAAACTTGATGTGATTACTATAATCTTATCAGCTCTTAGGGCATCTCTTAAAGGAACAGAGGCCTTATTCTTAGTTAAGAGTGTGTGCTGTCTTGCAGGGGAACACATGGACCATGGTGTATTGTACTTGTTCGGTTAGGTAACTTTTATCAAGTACCTGTTATATGAAAGGCCCTGTTACAGGCCCTGAGGATACAGCATGGGGCTAACTGGATCTAGCCTCAGCTCTCATGGAGCTTATATCCCAATGAAGGGAAGAGAGTGGACACCCAAATCAACAAACATGATAAGCATAGATAGTGTGGTAATTGTGGGGCTTCCCTGGTGCCTCAGATGCTAAAGTGTCTGCCTATAATGAGGGAGACATGGGTTCAATCCCTGGGTCGGGAAGATCTCCTGGAAAAGGAAATGGCAACCCACTCCAGTATTCTTGCCTGGAAAATCCCATGGATGGAGGAGCCTGGTAGACTGCAGTCCATGGGGTCACAAAGAGTCGGTTATGGATATGAATAAATATGGATAGTCAGAAAATAGGGCAATGACAAAGGGAGGGGAGGACTTGGATGTGGGTAGATTGGGGAAGACCTCTCTGAAAGAACAATGTTCTAAAGGAGAGTGAACCCCAGCCCCAAAAGAGGAGCGGGGTACATGCAGGCAGAGATAATCCAGAACTTATATTGGACACACAAATGTTCCATCATCACCACAGAGTCCACATCTTTACATTTGAATGCATTGTTTTCTCTCTGTTTTCCAGAAGCTAATTTTCTTTGCCAACTACCTCATTTTCTGTCAGCAAACTTTTAATTCACTTGTAGAAGAACAGAAAGCATTGGTCGACATACTAATGGCAGCCAAGCTGCCCTGGTTTGCTGGTTATCTCAGGGTAAATCTGGCTACTGACAATTAATTTTCCCTGGTAAAAAAGCATAAAGGAACTACAGAGAAAATTGTTGACAGGATACACTTTCTGGCTACTGTTATAGAAGGAACTGATCAGATTGGGACTCAAGGGAAAGATAATCTAAATCAGAGACAGAATTAGGATACCAAAGAAGATTAACTGTATTATTAACAAATAAGGCATGTTGGGATAATCTTAGACCCATATGTATTGGATCTAAGTTTTCATATGTATTTCTAATTATATTTACATGTATTATGTG
The DNA here is from genome assembly GCF_019320065.1 of Cervus canadensis. Lineage (NCBI taxonomy): Eukaryota > Metazoa > Chordata > Mammalia > Artiodactyla > Cervidae > Cervus > Cervus canadensis. The sequence goes on from NC_057392.1 coordinate 87,666,518, forward strand.
AAATTCAGTTCATTTCAATTCGGTTGAACAGTCGTGTGTGACTCCTTGCGACGCCATGGACTGCAGCACACCAGGCTTCCCTGTTCATCACCAACTCCTGGAGCTTGCTCCATCTCACATCCATCGAGTCAGTGATGCCATCTAACCATCTCATCCTCTGTCATCCCCTTCTCCTCCAGCCTTCAAACTTTCCCAGCATCAGGGGCTTTTCCAATGAGTCAGTTCTTCGTATCAGGTGACAAAAGTATTGGAGCTTCAGGTTCAGTATCAGTCCTTCCAATGAATATTCAGGACTGATTTCCATTAGGATGGACTGGTTGGATCTCCTTGCAGTCCAAGGGACTCTCAAGAGTCTTCTCCAACACCACAGTTCAAAAGCATCAATTCTTCAGTGCTCAGCTTTCTTCACAGTCCAACTCTCACAACCATACGTGACCACTGGAAAAACCATAGCTTTGACTAGACAGACTTTTGTTGGCAAAGTAACGTCTCTGCTTTTTAATGCCATCTGGGTTTGTCATAGCTTTACTTCCAAGGAGCAAGTGTCTTTAATTTCATGGCTGAAGTCACCATCTGCAGTGATTTTGAAGCCCCCCAAAATAAAGTCTCTCACTGTTTCCATTGTTTCCCCATCAATTTGCCATGAAGTGATGTGACCAGATGCCATGATCTTAGTTTTCTGAGTGTTGACTTTTAAGCCAGCTTTTTCCTTCTCCTCTTTCACTTTCGGAAAGAGACTCTTCAGTTCTTCACTTTCTGACATAAGGGTTGTGTTATCTGCATATCTGAAGTTATTGATATTTTTCCCAGCAATCTTGGTTCCAGCTTATGGTTCACCCAGCCTGGCATTTTGCCTGATGTATTCTTCATAGAAGTTAAATAAACAGGGTGACAATATACAGCCTTGACATACTCCTTTCCCACATTGAAACCAGTCTGTTGTTCCATGTCCAGTCCTAACTGGTGTTTCTTGACCTGCATGTGGATTTTCCAAGAGGCAGGTAAGATGGTCTGGTAATCCCATCTCTTGAAGAATTTTCCACAGTTTGTTGGATCCACACAGTCAAAAGCTTTGGTGTAGTCAGTAATGCAGAAGTAGACAATTTTCTGGAAATCTCTTGCTTTTTTGATGACCCAATGGATGCTTGCAATTTGATCTCTGGTTCTTCTGCCTTTTCTAAATCCAGCTTTAACATCTGGAATTTCTCAGTTCATGTACTGCTGAAGCCTGGCTTAGAGAATTTTGAGCATTACTTTGCTAGTGAGTGAGATGAGTGCAATTGTGTGGTAGTTTGAACATTCTTTGGCATTGCCTTTCTTTGGGATCAGAATGAAAACTGACCTTTTCTGGTCCTGTGACCACTGTTGAGTTTTCCAAATTTGCTGGCGTACTGAGTGCAGCACTTTCACAGCATCATCTTTTAGGACTTGAAATAGCTCAACAGAATTCCATCACCTCCACTAGCTTTGCTTGTAGTGATGCTTCCTAAGACCCACTTGACTTCGCATTCCAGGATGTGTGGCTCTAGGTGAGTGATCACACCATCGTGGTTATCTGGGTCATGAAGATCTTTTTTGTACAGTTCTTCTGTGTATTCTCGCCACCTCTTCTTAATAACTTTTGCTTCTGTTAGGTCCCTTTTTTGTGCCCGTTTTTGCATGAAATGTTCCCTTGGTATCTCTAATTTTCTTGAAGAGATCTTTAGTCTTTCTCATTCTATTGTTTTCCTCTATTTCTTTGTATCAATCCCTGAGGAAGGATTTCTTTTCTCTTCTTGCTATTCTTTGGAAGTCTGTATTCAAATGGGTATATCTTTCGTTTTCTCCTTTGCCTCTGGTTTCTCTTATTTTCTCAGCTCTTTCTAAGGCCTCCTCAGACAACCATTTTGTCTTCTTTCATTTGCTTTTCTTAGGAATGATCTTGATCACCACCTCCTGTGCAATGTCATGAACCTCCATCCATCATTCTTCAGGCACTCTGTCTATCATATCTAATCCCTTGAATATGCTTGTTACTTCCACTGTATAATTGTAAGGGATTTGATTTAGGTCATACCTGAATGGTCTAGTGGTTTTCCCTACTTTCTTCAATTTAAGTCTGAATTTGGCAATAAGGATTTCATGATCTGAGCCACAGTTAGCTCCCGGTCTTGTTTTGCTGACTGTGTAGAGCTTCTCCATCTTTGGCTGCAAAGAATGTTATCAATCTGATTTCAGTGTTGACCCTCTGGTGATGTCCATGTGTAGAGTCTTCTCTTGTGTTGTTGGAAGAGGGTATTTGCTATTACCAGTGTGTTCTCTTGTGCAAAACTCTGTTAGCCTTTGACCTGCTTTGTTTTATACTCCAAGGCCAAATTTGCCTGTTACTCTAGGTAGCTCTTGACTTCCTACCTTTGCATTCCAGTCCCCTATAATGATGAGGACATCTCTTTGGGGTGTTAGTTCTAGGAGATCATGTAGGTCTTATAGAACCATTCAAGTTCAGCTTCTTCAGCATTACTGGTTGGGGCATAGATTTGGATTACTGTGATATTGAATGGTTTGCCTTGGAAATGAACAGAGACCATTCTGTCATTTTTGAGATTGCACCCAAGTATGGCATTTTGGACTCTTTTGTTGACTGTGATGGCTACTCCACTTCTTCTAAGGTCTTGTCCAAGTAGTAGATATAATGGTCATCTGAGTTAAATCCACCCATTGCAGTGTATTTTAGCTCACTGATTCCTAAAATGTCAATGTTCACTCTTGCCATGTCATGCCTGACCACTTCCAATTAATTTGATTCATGGACCTGACATTCCAGGTTCCTATGCAATATTGTTCTTTACAGCATCGGACTTTACTTCCATCACCAGCCACATCCACAGCTGGGTGTTGTCTTTGCTTTAGCTGCATCTCTTCATTCCTTCTGGAGTTTTTTCTCCACTGATCTCCAGTAGCATATTGGGCACCTACCAACCTAGGGAGTTCATCTTTCAGTTTCTTATTTTTTGCCTTTTCATACTGTTCATGGTATTCTCAAGGCAAGAATACTGATGTGGTTTGCCATGCCCTTCTTCAATAGACCACGTTTTGTCAGAAGAACTCTCCACCATGGCCTGTCCGTCTTGGTTGGCCTTACACGACATAGCTCATAGTTTCATTGAATTAGATGAGGCTATGGTCCATGTGATCAGTTTTATTATTTTTCTGTGATTTGGTTTTCATTCTGTCTGCCTTCTGATGGATAAGGATAAGGGGGTTATGGAAGTTCCCTGATGGGAGAAATTAGTAATTGTTAAATTAATATACAAAAGAAATTGTCCATTAAGGAATCTGTGTGCAATTTACAACAAACTGGAAAATTCTTAAAGAGATGGGAATTCCAGACCACCTTACCTGCCTCCTGAGAAATCTGTATGCAGGTCAAGAAGCAACAGTTAAAACTGTACATGGAACAATAGACTGGTTCCAAGGCAGGAAAGGAGTACGTCAAGGCTGTGTATTATCACCCTGCTTATTTCACTTATATGCAGAATACATCAAGTGAAATGCTGGACTGGATGAAGCACCAGCTGGAATCAAAATTTCTGGGAGAAATATCAATAACCTCATATACACAGATGACACCACCCTTACGGCAGATAGCAAAGAAGAACTAAAGAGCCTCTTGTTGAAAGTGAAAGAGGAGAGGGAAGAAACTGGCTTAAAACTCAACATTCAGAAAAGTAAGATCACGGCATCCAGTCCCATCACTTCATGGCAAATAGATGGGGAAACAATGGAAGCAGTGAGAGATTTTATTTTGGGGGGGCTTCACAATCACTGCAGATGGTGACTTCAGCCATGAAATTAAAAGACGCTTGCTCCTTGGAAGAAAAGCTATGACAAACCCAGACAGCATTAAAAAGCAGAGACATTACTTTGCCAACAAAAGTCTAGTTAAAGCTATGTTTTTTCCAGTGGTCATGTATGGATGTGAGAATTGGACCGTAAAGAAAGCGGAGCACCGAAGAATTGATGCTTTTGAACTGTGGTGTTGGAGAAGACTCTTGAGAGTCCCTTGGACTGCAAGGAGATCCAATCAGTCCATCCTAAAGGAGTTCAGTCCTGGGTGTCCATTGGAGGGACTGATGCTGAAGCTGAAACTCCAATACTTTTGTCACCTGATACGAAGAACTGACTCATTGGAAAAGCCCCTGATGCTGGGAAAGTTTGAAGGTGGGAGGAGAATGGGATGACAGAGGATGAGTTGGTTGGATGGCATCACCGACTCGATGGACATGAGATTGGGCAAGCTCCAGGAGTAGGTGATGAACAAGGAACCCTGGTGTGCTGCAGTCCATGGCGTTGCAAAGAGTCGGAGATGACTGACTGAACTGAACTGAACTGATGCAGTTCATACGTGGTCTTAATTTAGGATTTTTTTTTTTTGCCTTTTAAAAAAATTGTTCCTTTATTTCATATAAAGTGTAAGTCATATCTTAAAGCTTGATGATAAAATATTTAATTTAAAAAATTTCAGATGGACTTGGTACTATTTTGAGTCCAGCATTCCATAGATCCCAACATCTGTGTTGTTAAATTTGCCTAAGTTGTGAAATTCTGAAGTAATCTGTGTGATTTCTAAGGAATATAAAAAACTCATTCTTCATAAATCATACACCTAATGATTTTAATACCTCTTGTTAATTCTTGCCTGACCAGGATTTTCATGTTTGTTAAGATGTTGTTTTTAACAAATTATGCCTTCTACATATATTGTTTGCCCTTCTTTTCTTCTTCTTTTTTTACAAATAATATTTTTCATCACCTCTCCCTACAATTACAAAACAGGATCATTTCTTCTAGGAAACCTTCCTGGACCATGCTGCTGCTGCTGCTGCTAAGTCGCTTCAGTCGTTTCTGACTCTGTGCGACCCCATAGACGGCAGCCCGCCAGGCTCCCCCGTCCCTGGGATTCTCCAGGCAAGAACACTGGAGTGGGTTGCCATTTCCTTCTCCAATGCATGAGGTTGGGCTAAGTGTCTCATATCTGAGTTCTCTCAGCCCTTTGCACAAAGCCCTTTCCTAATCCCTTATCAGAACATATCAAGATAAGGTTGTAAGCAGTTCAAAGACACGGCCAGAGTATTATCATCCTGATGCCTGGGAGGAGCCTTGTGCATGATAACTTGAAACAAACTACTTTCAGTCAGCTAGCAATGCAATGTCTATTTTTATGTCTGAAGAGAATGTGTGTTCACTCAGACTTCCTAGTGAGAAACAGGAGAATTCTTCTAAAACCAATGAGTAGAGAAGGCTGATCTTAAGTATGGCTCAAATTTCAGAAGCCAGGAAGAAAAGATGAGTTTTACATTATACTACACACACACACACACACACACACTAATTTTTACATTACAATAGAACATCATAAGCAAAAGGAAAAGAAATGTTAAGACCCCGGGGAAAATATTTGCATCTCACACTCCAGACAAAAAATGAATTCGTCTAGTTTATGAAAGTCTTAGAAATTGAAAAGAGGAAGGTCAATGAATACAATAGAGAATAGGCAAAAGGCATGCACAGTTCACAGAACATAAAATTCTAATGGCCCCCAATCTTATGAAAAGATCTTCAAAAAAGAGCACTTACCAATAAAATAACAAATATGAAATTCACACTGCAGTGTCATTTCTTACCTATCAGATTGGCAAAAACCCAGAAATCTGAGCACATACGCTGTTGTCAAGTTGCTAGAGAAAGCTGCTTTCTTATGTATTTCCTGGTAGATATGAAAAATGGTACATGGTCTATAGCAGGAAAAGTGGCTATATTTACTAGATCTGAAGATGTATCTACCTTTGGCCCAATCATCTCACTTCTGGGAGTTTATTCAATAAATATACCTATACACGTGTGGAACCAGTTACATAAATTACAGCACATCCACCCAGTGGCCTATTATGTAGCCACAAGAAAGAATGATGAAGACCCCTAGTGACTGATACAGGATGATCTTCAGGATAAACTGCTAATGAAAGAGTACGGTATGAGTGTAAAGAGAATAAGAGGAAGGAAATGACTATATATTTTCATATTTTCTTGTGTTAAAGAATAGTGGAAGAACAAATAAGAAGCTAGCAGAATCATTACTTAGAATGAGTAGAAGAAAGAATGAGAAAAAAAGGCAGGGATGGAGGCAAACTTCTCTTTTTGTACTTTATTGTTTTGATTTATGAATTATTCATGTAAATACAACTATTAAAATTGTTTGTTAAAAAAACTCTTTTTTCAAAAAGAACAAGGCTGTAAATATTAGCTTTGTGTATGCACCTTATATTTATTTTTATTCAGATAAGATTACAGTTATATATGCAGAAATAAATGTCACAATATATGAGTGTGTAAAGAAGAGAGTTTGCTATAGTGGATAAAACATAATTTTAGAACCAGAGAGATCAAGATTTTCAGATTATAGCTCTATTATATAACTAGGGATTTGATCTTGGTTTCTTTCATTCTTTATTTTCTTCTTTAAAATGAGGCTAATAATTTCAGCCTTCTAGAGCTCTGGTAAGGGTCAATTGGAAGAAGGGATATAAAAGTTTTAGTACTTCATGGAGCTCACCAGACACACAGCTAACAATGCAAAGTCTGGAATGTGTCCAAGCTGTCTGCTTTCTAGAAGCTCTCTTTCTTGCATACACTCACATAGTGTGGCAATTCTAAATCAAGAATAATTCTCTTCTGGTTATCCTGACCACCCTTTGGAAATTTGGCTGAGATCTTACTTCCTCCATGAAGATTTCTTTTCTAGAGAGTCTGTTATAGTTATACTTAGTACTACAAACTTTATGTTTCATGTTTTAGATATTCATTTTTTGTCTCATAAGAATCCTAGATTTTTAAAATTCTTTCCTGAATTTTAAAACAATGCTTCCCTGGTGGCTCAGATGATTCACAATCTGCTTGCAATGCAGACCTGGGTGTGATCCCTGGATTGGGAAGATCCCCTGAATTAGGAAATGTTAACCCACTCCAATATTTTTTCCTGGAAAATTCCATAGACAAAGGAACCTGCCAGACTACAGTCTATGGGGTTGCAAGGAGTCCGACACGACTGACTGACTAACACACATAGCACATAATAAATGCTCAATACAATTTTTTGGATCTGTTTTTGTTTCTATTTGTGACAGAAAGCCTGGATATTAAGTAGCAAAGCCTAACCTGAGTCTTGAGTACCAGTTGTTTTAGTTTTTGATTTGTACAACCTTTAATTGGCTTCCTAGGTAACTCAGTGGTAAAGAATCCACCTGCCAAGCAGCAGATCCGGGAGACACAGGTTCAATCCTTGTGTCAGGAAGATCTCCTGGAGGAGGAAATGGCAACCCACTCCAGTATTCTTGCTCGGAAAAATTCCATGGACAGAGGAACCTGGCAGGCTACAGTCCACGTGGTCGCAAAGAGTCAAACTCAACTGAGTGCCCGAGCATGCACAACCTTTAATTAATGCCCTTTTGCAATCCGCTATATGTATTTCTCTATAAATCTAATATTTGCAGCCATTAAGATTATTTTTAATGAAAAAGTAGTGTGCTCAGGAATAAAACAAGATAATAATAATAAAATAATAGCAATAATAAGAATAAGAAATGCATATGTTTAGGGGATTCCCTGACAGTTCAGGGGTTAGAACTCTGTGCCCTCACCATGCAGGTAGCAGGTTTAATTCCAGGTTGGGTAACTAAGATTCTGCAAGACACATGGTATGGCCAAAAGTTTTAAGAAAAAGGAAATGAAAATGCTTATATTTGGAGCACAATATTATTTAAATATTTTCCATTCTGGTGTTTTATAATATTATTATGTCAGGTTATATCACTGTCAAAATTGGCATTTAGTTATAAATACGGCGACCCACTCCAATGTTCTTTCCCAGAGAATCCCAAGGACAGAAGGAGACTGGCAGGCTATAGTCAATAGGGTCACAAAGAGTAGGACATGACTGAAGAAGCCACAGTGCACGCGCGCGCGCGCACACACACACACACACACACACACACACACACAGCCACCTTTCATAATTTTTCACTTGGCCACTCTTTCTTAAGAAATTATTTTTGCTTGTATTATTTTTCAATAGACTATTTTTTACAGTAGTTTTAGGTTCACAGGAAAAATGGAGTGGATAAACAGACTTCCCACATACCCCCTACCCCAGCGCAATGTACGTAGACTTCCCTATTCAAACACCCGCCCAGTCCCCTCAGAATTGGTTCATTTGTTACAATTGATGGGCCTACATCAGCATGTTGTAGGCATCCAAAGACTACAGTTCACATTAGGATTCACTCTTGGTTTTGTACATTTTGTGAATTTGGACAAATCTATAATGATATGTATCTATCTTTATAGTACAATATAGATTATTTTTACTGACTTAAAATTCTCTGTGCTCCTGTTATCCATTCTTCTCTCTGTCCTAATCCCTAAAAATCTCTGATCTTCTTATTGTCTCCATGGTTTTGCCTTTTGTAGAATGTCATACGGTTGGAATCACATGCTGTGTAGACTTTTAAGGTTGACTTCTTCCCCTTAGTAATGTGCATTTAAGCCATTCATGTCTTTTCATGGCTTGATAGCTCATTTCTTCTTAGCACTGAATAATATTTCATTGTCCGAGTGGATCATAGTTTATTTACCCATTCAGTTTCTGAATAACATTTTGGTTGCTTCCAAGCTTTGGCGATTATGGATAAAACTGCTGTAGATATCTGCATGCAGGTTTTTGCATGGACATTTGGGTTGTATCAAGTTATTAAGAGTGTGTTTAATTTGTAAGAAACCACCAAACTGCCTTCAGAGTAGCTTTATCATCTTGCATTTTGTTGTTTTTTCATTCTCTTAACACTTTCTTTCATAGAGCAGAAATGTTTAATTTTAATGAAGTCCACCTTCTTTTTTTCATGGATTGTGCTTTTGGTGTTCTATCAAAAAAGTCATTGCCAAATGCAATATCATCTAGATTTTCTCCTAATTTTATAGTTTTGCATTTCCCTGGTGGCTCAGTGGTTAGGAATCCATCTGCCAATGCAGGAGATGCAGGAGATGTGGGTTTGATCCCTGGGTCGGGAAGATTCCTGGAGAAGGATGGCAACCAGCTTCAGTTCTTGCCTAGAAAATACCATGGACAGAGGAGCCTGGCAGACTACAGTCCATGGGGTCACAAAAGAGTTGGACATGACTTAGTGACTAAGCAACAACATTTTACATTAAATTCGTGATCTACTTTGAGTACATTTTGTGACGGGTGTTATGCCTGTGTGTAGATTCTCTTTTCTTTTTTTCTTTTCCTACATGCAGATATTTAGCGATTCCAGCATTATTTGTTGAAAACCCTGTCTTTGCTTCATTGCCTTGCCTTTGCTTCTTTGTCAAAGATCAGTTGAGTAGGGGTCTATTTCTAGACTATCTGTTTTGTTCCATTGCTTGATTTGTCTATTCACATTGATTTGCCAGTACCACACTCTCCTGATAGCTGCATTTGATTACCTTTTAGCATGCCTTTATTATGTTTTAGCATTTGTCATTCTAATTTATATGAAGAAATATTAATACTTAGCCATCCTGATAAAAATAGCGTATTACCAAGACTAAGTCAGAGGGGTGACTACTTCTATGTAGTTTTCAGTCTCATTGTTCCATATTTCCTGATTGATATTTCAATACTATTATAACATTTTTCATCTCTACTTGGTAATGTTGAGGTTTTGTTATTATTTCCTTTTTGAAAAAAATCTTTATTTATTTGATTTACTTGACTGCTAAACTATGTCTTAGTTGCAGCATGTGGAGTCTCTATTCTGTCATGGGGAGCCTTTCACTGAGGCACGCACACTCTAGCTGTGGTGCGTAGGCTCACCAGTTGTAGCACACGGGCTTACTTGCTCCATGGCAGGTGGGATCTTAGTTCCTTGACCAAGGATTAAACCTGCGCCCCGGTGCTGCAAAGCAGATTCTTAACCACTGGACCACCAGGAAATCCCATTTTGGTTGTTTCTGATAGCGTAAAATTATAGTTTAATTGAAAAAAACACCTACAAAACAATTTAAAATATAAAATTAATACCAGCTAGTATAAAACTATTTATTTTTCTTTGATTGATGGAACCCAATTAATTTCATTTCAGGGTGAAGATTGACAAAGGACCATGGGCTTAAAGTCACACCTCAAAACTCCTTTATTTTTTCTTTTTAATAACATACTTTCATACTGCAGATGTCCAAATATCTTGTTTTTCAACAAGGAGAACTGACAATATCTAGTTTGTCTTTTATATTCGAAGCTAGTTTTTTTTTTTTTAATGAAATAACTTCCAGATAATTTAGTCTGTTAATAAACATATTTAGTAAGTATTTACCATATTCAGGATTCTGTGCTAAACTTTGCCCTAAATAATTTTGATTATATTTCATAGCAACATAATACCTAATGAGATAGGTGCTATTATTATCTCCATTTTAGAGATGAGGCATTTAATGTGCAGAGAGGTTAGAAAGCTTGTTAGGAAAAGGTTAGAAAGACTTCTTACATTTATACATTGGTGGTGCAGTGATGAGCATAGCTGCCTTCCAAGCTCTCTTCCATTTATCAACTGATGGAGCAGGCCTAGTCAGACTGGCTCTGGGACCTGTAATCCACTCACCTAACAACCCTGACTATGAGGAAGTTGCACATATTTTGCCTCCATTAGACACTATGGTATCTTTAGCTTATGAACTTTCTTATTTCTGAATTTGGTACTTTACAGTGTTCATTTTTCTGTGAGCCAAAGTAGAAAGTATAGTCAATTCAAAGTAAAATCACTGGGACCAGTTAGGTAACTGCAGATATAGTATTTTGGGCCTCTCCAATGGCTCAGGAGTGGAGAATCTACCTACAATATAGGAGATACTGGAGACGCGAGTTCTGTCACTGGGTCAGGAAGATCCCTCGGAGGAGGAAATGATTACCTAGTCCAGTAGTCTTTCCTGGACAATCCAATGGACAGAGGAGCCTAGTGGGCTACAGTCCAGGAGGTGGCAGAGTCAGACATAACTAAGCAGGCATGCATGCACATACAGTATTTTGATTAAAATTATTTTTTGCACATGGTATAGTTACTGTAATAACAGTGAAACAATTATATTTCACTTAAATTATTAAATTATTCCCTATTGAATGAATTAGTATTCCTTCCACTTATGAAATTACTGTTTTCTTTTTTTCAAACAGATTTTATGCAAAGAATTGATAAAAGTAAAATGGGCAAGATTTCTACATAGAATTTGAATATAAACTTTGGCATGAACTGATTTTACTGAAGTAAAATGGAATCTGTCCCTTTCCTTTCCCCCATGTCAAATAAGATTTCTAGGAGCAATTTGAATATAAATATTGTTTAATGTGTACATATTGTGAAATTTTCAGGAATTTGGAGCTAAAAATTCTAAGTTTAATTGTTCTATTAACACATTCTAAAAAAGAAGTTTGGGTAGAGAATAAAACAAATAAGCAATCATGACCTTTGTTGATAGTTAATAATCTTCCAGAAATAATTCTTATATTAAAAAATTAATGAATTGCAAGTTATGCTAGACTTTATATACATTATATCTGCTCTACTCTAGACATATTTCAGTGCAGGAGATATTATGGTTTTCAAGACAGGTAATGTCTCTGCTTTCATGGAACTTATTTTCTGTTTGAAGTATGGGTATGGGAGTATCTGGTATTTATTAATAGACAAGTATATAAATGTTATGGACTGAATTGTGTTCCTCTAAAATTCATATGTTAAAGTCTTAACTCCCAGTAACTCAGCATGTGACTTTATTTGGAAATAGAGTTTTTAAGGGTATGATTAAGTTAAAGTGAAGTCACAAGTTTCGGCCCTAACCCAATCTGACTGATATCCTTACAAGAAGGAAAGAGTGGGACACAGGTGGATACAGAAGGAAAAACATGTGAGAATGTAGCCATATACAAACCACGGGGAGAGGCCTCAGAAGAAACTAATCCTACTGATACCTTCGCCTCCGACTTCTGGCCAGCGAAGGTGTGAGGAGACAACTTATTGTTTAAACTGTTCAGTCTGTGGTACTTTGTTAAGGCAGCCCTAGCAATCTAACATGCTACGCAAGGACTGTAGGATCAAATGGAATCTGATAGGCTAGAGAGTGATGGAGGCATTATCTTAGGTTGGATACCCAGAGACTGTTTCTCTAAGGAGGAGATATTTAAACCAAGATCCCAGTAATAGGAAGGAGTCAGTCATATGGTGCTCAGAGAGGAGAGCATCCAGCAAAGGGGATAAACAGAGCAAAGTTCCTATGGGTCAAAGAACCATAAGAAAGCAGACATGGATTAGATCTAATAGAAAATGATAAAAATGAGGTTGGATTCAGAAGCCAACCTCAGATGATGTAAGACTTAGATAGCAGGAAGAGGACTTTGGTTTGATTTTAAGTGCTATGGACGGTCATGGGAGAGTGTGACTCATAGAAGTGATATGATTGGATACTCATTTTAAAAAGACAATGCTGGTTGCGGGACTTTGCTGGTGGCCTAGTATTAATAATTATGACTCTGTTGCTTCTGTGCTCCCAATGCAGGGGATTATAATCCCTGATCAAGGAACTGGATCCCTCATGCCGCAGCGAATATCCCTGGTGCCTTAACTAAGATCCAGTGCTGCCAAATAAATAAATAAATGTTAAATAAAAGATAACATTGGTTGCTAGGTGAAGGATGGATTTAGGGGTCAAGAGCAAATGAAAGGAAGCCAGTTAGATGGCTCTCCTGGTTGTCTAGGCAAGAGATTGGGTAGTTTGTGCTGGTTGGTTGGTGGTTGTACAGATGGACAGGACTAGTTAGGTCTGCTGTGTGTTTCTAGTCAGAGGCCACAGTTCTTACTGCCAGCCTGTAATTGTGAGTGGAAGAGAAGGATCAATAAGTTTTGGGTTAAGTAACTTGGTGGTGAGCCTGGGAAGGATCAAGACAGAGTAAATTTGGAGGGAAAATCAAGAATTCTACTTTGGCTGTGTTATTTTTTGGAGATCTCAATTTGGCACCTGGAAATATGGGTCTGAACTTCCTGAGTGTGTCAGGGTTGGTCATACAAAGTTGGAAGTCACTGGTATAGATATGGTCTTTATAACCCAGAGACTGAAAGCGCTCACCCAGAAAGAGTGCACAGTAGAGAAGAAAAAAATGCCATTTCTCAGCAAGAGGTAGTCATCTAGAATGGTCTCTGTGGACAGAACTCAGGGTAGGCTGTAATATATTTTTCAAAATAGATGGTACATTTAGGGCTTCTGTGCACAACACGTCTGACCTAGGTAGAAGGACAACATCTTCTTCTTCAGAATCTACTCCCAGATCCTCGCTGAGATGTAGCAAAACACCCATTTAAAACATCAACTTAGGGTACTTATTTCTTCATATATATTTTTATTCCAAATTGTCTCAGTACACTCAGAACTCTCTTCTTAATGCTTTCCTGCTGCCTGTTGTGTCCATCCCTCACATGAAATTTCAAGAGATCTTTAAAGAAAATGGAAGTCAGACCCAGTAAGTTAAAGTGCATCCTGCCTCATTTTAATATCATCCATCCCAGTCCTGTTTCCTCCATTTTGGAGGAGAATAAACAGGGGCTGAAACAAAACTGAGAGTTAGTTATAATCACCCATTGAATTGATGACAGAAAATAATGGTCTATGACTCACATTAGCCCTCTGAAGTTGTCAGAAAATCAAATGAAATTCCAAATACAGTTTTGACACTAGAAGTGACTTAAGCAAAAGGTATTCTTATGACTCCAAATTCAACAACTTCATTTGTTCACTTATTCATTCACTCATTCGACATTTATTAAGAACCAGATATGTTTTAGATACACTTGTGCCACCCAAGGTGATATGGGAACATGAGAAAGCCTCAGTCAGTCACATGCTTCTGTCTGAAGCAAATGAAGCTGGTGGCTTCCTGTTGAGATGGCTGCTGCAAAAAGTTATTTTGCTTGTTCTTTATAATTCTCTGTTAGTATCCTAACTTTTATTCAGTTCCCAAATCTTTGTCTCCAACTTACCATTGACTGCATGAACTTTTGCTAAACTTCTTATAAAAATATTTTCTGCTTAAGAGACCAAACAAGTGTTCTGGTTGCTATAGGTTTCATAACTGGAAAACTTCAAAGGATTATATCAGACACTCAAAGACTAAATCTATATGTATTTCAAATGGTTACCATCTACCTCTCACATGCATTGTAGAATGGATAGTTTTCTGCATGAAACCCTTTAGTGACTCAAGAATAGGGGGAAGACAAGCTCTGCTTAATGTCCAATTATTTCTTGAAAGTGAAAGTTGCTCAGTCATATCTGACTCTCTGCGACCCTGTGAACATAGTTCATGGAATTCTCCAGGCCAGTCTACTGGAGTGGGTAGCCTTTCCCTTCTCCAGGGGATCTTCCCAACCCAAGGGTTGAACCTAGGTCTCCTGCATTACAGGGAAATTCTTTACCAGCTGAGCCACAAGGGAAGCCCTTGTGGAAGGGAATTATTTCTTAGGGTAGCTCTATTTTACTGTATCTTAAAACAGCAAGCGATTTCTTGCTATCCATTTTGCCGAAGTTGAAGAATGGAAATTTGGGCTGAGGGATGGGGATAAGTAGAACTAATTTCTAGATGAAGCAAAATAAATTAGATGCAGCGTCTAGGCACTATTTTAGAAACTCTCCCCGGAACCTTGGGGTTACAGAGCTAAGTGCCAAAGAGAATAAAACATCGAATTGGTCCAATCATTTCCAATTTGATGACCAAGAAATGAAAACACTTGGGGGAGTCTACTCACAAGCTTAGGATATTTCTAGTTCTCTTTCTCTGTCAGATCTTCAGGGTAGACTTTGGGCTTTAAAAGCCAGAAGTGATAGCAAGTCATCTAAAGTGTGCAGAAATGGAAGCATGACGAAGCGTGAGCACCCGGTTTTCTTGTTAGCCTTCTGGGTGGAAAAGATAAAGAAAACCAGTAAAAAGATGACAGTATCTTTTTTCCGGCAGCCCTGGGCACCTTAGTTCTTTACTCTTAAGAGAAATGCTACCAGAAGGCATTTATTTAAGAGGGGGAAGAAATGTTCTTTGTAACTTTCACTGGAAGTTACAAATAAACTTGACCTGCATGTTAGAAATGTCTCACAATTGTACACATTTAAACCCATAAAAGCCATATATTTATGTACCATTTCTTATATCTACAGTCAAATCTAAAATATAAGGCAACTTTCCAAGGCTTCAGTAAAGTGAATATTATCACCATAGGTAGACATTTATAGAAAGCGGGACTTCTCTGGTGACCCAGTGGTTAAGCCTCTGCACTTCCAATGCAGGGGTCTGTGGGTTTGATCTCTGGTTGGTGAGTTAAGACTCCACATGCCTTGTGGCCAATAAAATAAAATAAAAGGAATTCATGAGCATACATTAAAAAAGGGAAAATTATAGACAGAATGATTTGGTAAAATTATATAGTATCCTTACTGGACTGCCACTATTTGTCTGTTACTAATAAAAATAAATGGAAAAAAAAAATAAAAAAAAAAAAACCAAAAAAAAGTATTAAACAAAAAAAATTAAATTGTTTTTTTAGGGAGAAATGATTTAAAAAATTATTAACTGAAATTTTAAAATGGATTTGTATATTATTGTATTGAATTATGTATATATCAATTAAATAATCAATGTACTCTAAGTACTTCACAGTGTGATAATTCTGGATTTACCAAGAGAAGGATATATGGAGTGCTGAATTTTAAAGAAAGCTTAGAGAAGAAATGCTACCAAATTTTGGAATAATAGTAAATAATATCAGCTAGTTTTTTATTGAATATTTAATATTAATTAGTTGGGAAGATCCCCTGGAGGAAGGCATGGCGACCCACTCCTGTATTCTTGCCTGGTGAATTCCATGGACAGAGGAGCCTGGTGGGCTACAGTCCATGGGGTCGCAAAGAGTAGGACACCCTTGAGCCACAAACATATTTAATCCCTAAAACAATGTAGGAGACTGGGACTATGGTTCCCATTAGGTAGTCGAGATAACCAAATTCCAGAAAAACTCGTAAATTGTCTGAATTTTCCAAAGTTAGGCAGCTTGTATGTAGATGAGTGGAGCATAGGAACCTGAGTGGCTTAACTCCTTCACCTCTCCTCTTGGTCATTATCGCCTTTACCAGATAAAGCATATCAATAAAGGCGCATTCTATTTACTAGGCAAAAGGGGTGGATTTTAATGAACCATTTTGTATTTAAGACAATATAGCCTGAAAAGTTTATAAATAGTTTGTGCACCTCCATGTCCTACTGTAGTGAAAGCAATCTCATGTTCTTGCCTCAGAAGGCTTAGATTTCATTCTTCATCTTGCCACTTGACGTGGGTAGCTGAGGGCAAGTAAGACTGATTCACCAGCTGCTGGTGTATAAAACAGATGTAGTTCATCATCTGTGTTTCCTATAACATATGAAAAAATATTTTTAAAGTGTAAAATACTAGATTATGATTTTAAAATTAATATTTAATTTTTATGAAGAAACACAGGCCCCAAGAAAGATGATGTGAAAGAGAATATGACTGAATAAAGAAACATATTCTTAAAACTATTTGTTTTCAAAGATTGCAACTTTCCTTTTGCACTGTCAGTAAGATTTACAAGCGTTATTTACAGTAGAAATGACATTCATTGTCATTTTCTCACTGTCAGTAAGATTTACAAGCGTTATTTACAGTAGAAATGACATTCATTGAACCATCTGTTATCTGTGCCCGGAAGCCAGCCAAAAAAAGACAGCCCGGGAGAGTACCGGTGCTTACAGTCTGGTCAGTGATACCTTTTGAGAATGGTTGCTGAGTTACATTGTTCAGGTTACCCCTGTGTCACGAGAATGAACTGCCAGTTTCATTTTAACTTTAGGTATTTGACAAAGGGATGGGGGTATTGGAGGTAAAGACAGAAGAAAAGATAAGAAAGATGAGAATTGATTTTATAGAAATCAGGAGTAGAGAGCCTAGGAAAAAGATTGATGAACCAGATTGAAAAAAGCTCCATGTTGCTCAGAAATAGAGAAAGGGGCAGATCAGGATGACACGTAGACAAACAGGGTAAGGTGAAGCTAACATATAAATTTGAAAACTGAAATTGAAATTGCATGATTAGCAAAGAGCCTGGAAGTATTGTTACATCATAAATAATATGAATGATGATTCATCCTCAGAGCCTTCCCATAAAACCTAGTAGTTATGGTATGCACAGGAAGTGTCAGCTTTAAGGTTTGAGAGATTTGAGGGGATGAAATATTATGACTCAATAACTTGTTGGCATTATAAATCCCTTAAGATACATTTTCTGCATGAGAAGAACTGACATCCTATTTCTCTCTTCCACTTTATCCTAAAATACACTTTATCTCAGCTTCAAAAAGTGTATGAGACATATATACACATATATATACACACATACATACATGCATATACACACATATTCATCTAAGATTTCAGAGTTCACTGAGGTTATGTACTTATCTGGGATTATATTTTTTTTAATAATGGAGAATGCAAGTTCTGTGGTATAGAAACAGATTGCCTTGTTCACTGATATATGCCCAATGCCAGGCAAATAATCTTGTAAATAAAAATGCCCTATAGATATTGGCTGAATGAGTGAATGCCATTCATCCTTGGTTTCATAGCAAATCCTCTAATTTTCTAAGATGATCATCAAAATTCCAATTTCATCATGGAAGGCCGAACTTTGAACTTCTCTGGGAATAATGAAAAATAAACATTTACTATATTAAGAGGAAAATATTAATAATACTCTTTACTCATGTAAGTAGGGTATAGTTTTATTATAATCTATTTGACAGAATGTCAGAGCATTCCACTATTGAGAAAATGTTTATATCTATTCAGAATATATAGGGGTTGTTGTGTTCACTTTCAAACAAATTCTCTGTGAACAAAAAGATTACTGAAAACCACTGCCTTTTACAAACTGACAGTATGGAAATCTTAGTTAAATAAAGATTTAAAAGAAAACCAACTTTTAGAAACTAATATTAAAATGTCATTGATGTCAGTTTAACACTGGCAGAAGATATTAAAAGCTTCTCAAAACTGACATTTTTAATCAAAGTAATATTTTTAATAATAGTTCCTCTGTGATCATGGTGATCACTTGTGTTATTAAAAATCTATTTTTTTAATACCCATACAATGGTACAGCTCTAAATGTGGGTGGCGTAGGCAGCACACAGACGGTGTGAACTGAAGGTCACCTAAAGGGCTGTGTCCGCAAAATCCATCCATACTGTCAGTAACATGATGTCAAGTTTGTAGAGAATTCATTAATATTATTTGAATATATTATTGTTAGTCTTATCTCCATCACATCAAATAGGTTAAGTATATAGCAACAGATGCTTGAACAATTTAAGTAACTTGCTTAAGTTGTTCAATCGCTTGTCTGACTCTTTGCAGACAAGCTTCAAGCTTCAAAGTCTTGTCCGACTCTTTGCGACCCCTGGACTGCAGCATGCTAGACCCCCCCGTCCTTCCGTATCTCTCAGTTTGCTCAAATTTATGTCCATTGACTCGGTGATGCCATCCAACTATCTCATCCTCTGCCGCTCCCTTCTCCTCCTGCCCTCAATCTTTCCCAGCATCAGGTCTTTTCCAATGAGTTGGCTCTTCAAATCAGGTGGCCAAATTATTAGAGCTTCAGCATCAGTCCTTCCAATGAATATTCACAGTTGACTTGCTCAAGGTCATATAGCGAATACATAATGGCCCTGGGGCCCGAGCCTAAGCCTTCTTACTCATAATCTAATATTCCTTTCCCCGTGACATGGTCACTCTTGGCACCTAAACATTCTGTATTAGGGACACAGCAGTGTTTCAAGAAGATCGATCCTTGTTAAAGTTTAAGCTTACTTGAGAGATGTGTAATGAAATAAACCAAAAGAGAAGCATTAACCATTAGAAAGAAAAATCTTAAGGCTAATTGGATAAGATGCAAAATAGGTCAATTTTGAAAAAGTAGGGGTTTTTTTGTTTTTTGTTTCTTTTCAAATTGGAAAGTTTACAAATAGAGCACTGCTGTGGTTGGAGAAATCCAGACCAGCCAGCTAACACTGCCACATATTTTAGGCCTAGAAAGCAGAAAACCACTGGCGACTGTCACTGGGAGCTGAAAGAACTGGAGTAGGAATAAGATTTGAGGAAGGATTGGGTCTGGCTGGGGCTGGAGAGAAACGAAATACATACTTGCTTTTGTTTTTTTTAACTTTTTATTTTGTATGGGATTATACATCCAGGCAGCCACATAATGTTGAGCAGAGTTACCTATGCTATACAGTAGGACCTTGTTGGTTATCCAATTTAAATATAGCGATGTGTACATGACCATCCCAAACTCCCTAACTATCCTCTACCCACAACCTTCCCCCCTGGTAAACACAGTTTGTTC
Organism: Cervus canadensis; assembly: GCF_019320065.1. Lineage (NCBI taxonomy): Eukaryota > Metazoa > Chordata > Mammalia > Artiodactyla > Cervidae > Cervus > Cervus canadensis. The sequence goes on from NC_057392.1 coordinate 87,686,042, forward strand.
TCTAAGTCAACACATGCTTGTTTTTGATAAAAAATAAACTCACATGTATTTTTATCAAGACAAGTGATTGGCTTTGAAAGAGATACCTTCTCTATAGGCAGTAAAAAAAGTTTTCTAAAGTTCTAATTTTCAGGTGTCGTACATTTTTTAAACTTATGTTATTATTATTTGCTAGATAGTTGGACACTTCCACCAAAATCATGCATTAAGGATTGAAAAGGAAAGAGCACCATACCTCCATGCCCTCTGTTCTTCAGGACACACACAGGTCTGGACATGAACGGTGTATTTACACCTCAGGAAAAACCCACACCTGCACTCCTTTCATGCCTGAGGTCTTCAAATGCCCACTGAGGGCTCCATAGTGGAGCCTTATATTCATGGATCTGGACATAGTAGAAAGTGTTGTAGTCCACGCCCAGGAGTGCCTGAAAAAGGGATTTGAGACTCAAAGTTGACACAGGAAGCCTTCAGACCCACTCACCTCAAGCAACCAAGTACTTGTTCAGAAAAGTCAAATAAAGAACTAAAATTCAGTGCTTTCTACATAATCATTTTACCTTCATTTTATGGCTTGATATCAAAACCTTTTTCCATTAAGAAGCTAGCAGTTGATAAAAAGCCCAGATTAGGTTTTGTCGAAAGAAAATCTAAGGTAATGTCAAGCTTTCTTGGTTTTCTTGTGTTCTTTTCAGGAAACTCTCTTGAGACAGAAAGTATAAGGCAGTGAATAAACTACTTAGTGAGGGGAGGCTAAAGTTGTTAAATGAAATGGCTTTTATATATGGAAAGTGTTTTGAAGGCTTGCCTGATTAAAAAAAAAAAAAAGACAGTGTTTGTGTCTTAATTTTAGCTGTGGATTTTTATTTCTCTTTAAAATCAATTTTCAGTTTTGCTCACCAAATTTCCAGCAGTAACTTGGCATTATCTAAGATACTAAGACTAATTTATTTGAAGACAGAGACTTTATTTGATTTTTTCAAAGTTTGAACCTTTTTTTCCCCACATATTTTCTGGAGCAACAGCTGCTGCTGCTGCTAAGTCGCTTCAGTCGTGTCCGACTCTGTGGGACCCCATAGACGGCAGCCCACCAGGCTCCCCCATCCCTGGGATTCTCCAGACAAGAACACCGGAGTGGGTTGCCATTTCCTTCTCCAATGCATGAAAGTGAAAAGTGAAAGAGAAGTCGCTCAATCGTGTCTGACTCTTAGCGACCCCATGGACTGCAGCCTACCAGGCTCCTCCATCCATGGGATTTTCCAGGCAAGAGTACTGGAGTGGGGTGCCATTGCCTTCTCCTCTAGAGCAACTAATAGAAGGTAAATGTAGTTAATGAGGAAGCGTATAGGATGGGGAACTGTCTGGAACCTGAAATTAATATTCATTTAACAAATATTTATTGAGCACCTGCAGTATTTCAGACTGTTCTAAGAGGTAAGGATACATTAGTGGAAAAAAAAAAAAAATCAAAGCAGAAATCTCCACCCTTGTGGGTCTTGCTTTCTTGCTGAGGGAGAGACAGAGAGTCAAGGAATGAATAAGTAAATTACACGGAATGCTAAAAGGTAGTAAATGCTATGGCGAAAAATAAAACTTGAAAGGAAGTAGGGAGTGTAAAGGTATGGTTAGGTTGCAGTTATGACCAGGACTGTCAGGGAAAACCACACTGAGAAAAGGCATATTTGAGCAAAGACTTAAAAGAGATTTCCTAGGTGGCTCAGTGGTTAAGACTCTGTTTTCCAATGCAGGAGACACAGGAGACGCAGGTTCAATCCCTGGGTCGGGAAGATCCCCTGGAGGAGGAAATGGCAACCCACTCCAGTATTCTTGCCTGGAGAATCCCATGGACAGAGGAGGCTGGCGGGCTACGGTCCATGGGGTCGCAAAGAGTCGGACACGACTGAGCGGCCGAGCACACTTAAAAGAGACAAGGGAACAATTATGTGGGAATCTAGGGGAGAAGGTCTCCAAAGAAACGGAACGGCTGGTGCAAAGAATGAGGCAAGAGAATGCCTGGCGACTTCCAGGAACAGCAAGGCAACCTGTGTAGCTGAAGTGGCATGATCCAGGGAATGGGGTAGAAGATAATCTCAAAGAAGTGATGGATGGCTCAGACGACACAGGGCCCTCAATGCCATTGCAAAGTTTTTCTACTGAGTGAAAGGGTGAAGCATGAAGCATTTTGAAGAGATACCTGACGACGCCTTTGCTTAAGGTTTAACCACTCCACGCTGGGGGCTGTGTTGAGAACAGACTGTAGGGGAGCAGGGAGACCGAATTCAGAAGTCATCGCCAGAATCCAGGGAGCCAGTGATCCTGGTCTGAAAATAGGTGGTCGGATTCTGGATACATTCTGAGGAGAGAAGCAACAAAATTTGCTCAGGAAGTAAATAGTATTGTATGGAGTAAGGAGAACAATCCGGGATGACTCTGAGGTTCTGGTCTGAGCAGCTAGAAGGGGATGGTGTCCATACACCAACATGGGAAGGACTGTATCATGGTGGGATCAAGTGTGCAGCTTGGACCCCTCAGATTGAGATGCCTGTTAGATATCCTAGTGTTGACCTCCAGGAGGTGGGAATTGGACGTCTGGGAAGATGTCTATCCTGGGGAGTTGGGGCATATTTGGGGATCGCCCGCCTATCAGAAAGTATTTAAAACAACACAAGTGGATGAGGGCACAGAGGTTGACAGAAAAGTTGTTCAGCCACTAAGTCATGTCTGGTTCTTTGTGACCCTGTGGACTGCCTTCCCTGTCCTTCACCATCTCCTGAAGTTTGCTCAAACTCGTGTCCGTTGAGTCAGGGATGTCATCCAACCATCTCAGCCTCCATCATTCCCTTCTCCTCCTGCCTTCAGTCTTTCCCAGCATCAGGGTCTTTTCCAGTGAGTAGGCTCTTCGCATCAGGGGCCAAAGTACTGGAGCTTCAGCTTCACCATCAGCCCTTCCAATGAACATTCAGGATCGCACTGGGGTGAGGGAGACAGAAGACCCAGGGCCAAGTCCTGGGCCCTGAGACACTCTGATATTAAGACGCCGGACATAAGAACAGAAACCAGGACTTCACCCTGAGCTAGAACAACCAAACCACAGTGAGGGAGGGAGGAGACACGAGGCTGGTGTCCTAGAGGCCAAATGGAGAAAGTGCTTAGGGGCAGAAGAGGGTGCGCTTTGGAAATGCTGCTGATAGGTTAAGTAAAATAGCCTCTGAGCACTGGATTCTGCATTGTGAGTTTACTTTTGGGGTTAGAGCCAACGTTTCTTTTTCTTTGGCTTTGGCTCAGTGAGTTTTTCAGTGGGGTGTCTTGCTTTCTGAAGCCAGGTCTGACTCACCCTGGAAATAGAGCTTGCAAAATCTGGCCTGAGGCCAGGTCATGTGCCTTTTCCCCTGCCTCTTCAACTTTTAAAGCAGCCGATCTGTCTGACAGCGCTCAGCCAAACCTCATCTGTCTGGTGGGTGGTAGCAGAGAAGAGGCCCAGAAGAATTGAATCCCATTCTCCCAGAGCATTTTCATTGTGGTTTACTTAGTATGCAGACTCCCAGAGAATATACAGGACCTGAGTCATTACTCTTCAAGAGCAACAGAGTAGGTGGCCCACGGGTTATTTACTCAAGAAATAGGAAAAACTGGAAAAGATGAATAAAATGTGTCATAGACTTGGAATTTAAATCATAATTTTGCACATCATTTATTATGATATAGGTATCTCAACACTCAGTCTCATCTCCTAGCTGATAAATCAGGGACTGGAACACCTCTCCTTTCTCAGAATGATAAAAACATGTAAACTGGTTAAAATGCACTTTAAAGATATGAAGCAATTTAATACTTTAACAATAAAATTCCCTCAGGAAAATAAAATGCTCTTTTCCTCACAGTACAAAACATCAGATAATCGAAATGCAATAAACAGCTTGTAGACTGATTTAGAGAAGACTTTTATATATTTTGGCCAAAGATCAAGTTTGGGAGATGCAGGTCACAAATTATTCTATTATATTCTTCTTTTTGTAGAAATATTTTCTAATTCAGGGTTTACTTTGTGTGGGATTTTCATAAGGGAAAAGGAATAAAATAAATTTCAATAAGCATGTTTGAATTTCACAAATATACTATATACTGAAGATCTAATAATCAGAATACAAACTTGTTTCTTTTCATTTATCTATTGCTATATAGTAAATTACCCCCAACTTTAAAGGCCTATAGCTATAATTTTTCTTTTTAATTTTTACAAATCTGTTGGTTAACTAGGTGAAACTGGGTGGTCAACTGCATTCAGCTGATTGGTTCTTCTGCTCCATGTGATGTCCACTAGGGCCACAGTCCTCAGGACTCTTGGCTGGGCTGGAGTACCAGTTGGCTTACTCACTTGGCTGGCAATGCTACTGACTTTTGCTGGGAGCTCAGCTGAGGCTGTAGAGTGCCTTGGTTCCTCTCCAAGTGCTTTGGGATTCCAAGAGAAAGAAAGCAAAAACTCAGCGCCATTAAGACTTAGGTTTGGAAATGTAAGAATGGCATTTCCACTGCATTCCATTGGTCAGAACTAGGTACAAGGTTAGCTCAGATTCAAGGGGATAGGGCTTCCCTGGTGTCTCAGATGGTAAAGAATCTGCCTACAATGCAGGAGACCCAGGTTTGATCCCTGGGTTGGGAAGATCCCCTGGAGAAGGGAATGGCTACTATTGCAGTATTCTTGCCTGGAGAATTCCATGGACAGGGGAGCCTGGAGGGTTACAGTCCATGGGGTTGCAGAGTCAGACACAACTGGAGAATTCACTTTCACTTTCAAGGAGACAGGAAATTAGCTCCATCTCTTGATATAAAGAGTGGTATGTACATCCGAGAAGGGAAGTCATGGTAGAGGACCATCTTTGGAGATTAGCTACATATTTTGTCCTCTGACCCCAACTGTTCATGACCCTACCATGTGCAGAATATCTTCACTTTTCCCTAAAACCCCCAAAGCCTCAGCTCAAAGTCCAGGGTGATTTAGTCCTGTTGTCTAAATCAGGTCCAGGCATGGATGGGGCTCCTCGGGTGCAGATTCTCAGGTACAGAGACCTTTGAAAGACAAAGTATCTATCACCCAAATTCCTAACGTACAATGATGATATTGGATAGCATAATTGCAACAGACACCCCTGTTCAAAAAGGGAGCGAGAAGCTGAGCCCTAGAAGTCATCAGTCCATGGCCCTGCACATGTTGCCATTTCCCTGACACCAGGGTGTTCTGTGCTCTGGGTGTGAATTTTTTAGTTCTGTGGTTCTCAGATCTTCCCCCGCCCCACCGCTTCCCATGCAGGGTCATGGACTCTTCACTCCACCCTCTGAATCATCCTTCCTTTTCTGTAAGAAATTGCCCACATTTAGGATTGAATAGCTTTCTCAGCCTGCTTCCTACCCATAGGAGCTTGGGGGTCCAGAAACCTCTTCTAATTTTAAACTGCCTCTATAGTACTCCAGGGCTTCCCTGATAACTTAGCTGGTAAAGAATCTGCCTGCAATGCAGGAGATCCTGGTTGGATTCCTGGGTGGGGAAGATCTCCTGGAGAAGGGATAAGCTATCCACTCCAGTATTCTTGGCCTTCCCTGGTGGCTAAGCTGGTAAAGAATCCACCTGCATGCAGGAGACCTATGTTCGATCCCTGGGTTGGGAAGATCCCCTGGAGAAGGGAATAGCTACCCACTCCAGTATTTTGGCCTAGAGAATTCCATGGACAATACAAAGAATCTGACACAACTGAGCGACTTTCACTTTCACTGTAGTATTTGGTCCAAGCCTGTATAATTCTTTTTCAAATTATGTGGGTTTCCATGCATCAAATTATAATCTACTCCGTTAGACAAAAGTAACACCTATACATTTCTTTCAGAGAGGCTCCTCCCTATCTTGGTCTAAGGGAAAGCACATTAAATATTCTTAAAATCCCTTGTAGTGTAGTGTAAAGGGTATAAGAATCATGTATTTATGATCCCTGCAGTCCCAGTTTTTAAATTGAGAGGGTCTATAACAGCAGTCCCCAACGTTTTTGGCACCAGAAAGCGGTTTTGTAGAAGACAGTTTTTTCATGGGCCTGATGGGAGTGGAGGATGGTTTCAGGATGATTAAGGTGCTTTACATTTGTTATGCACTTTATTTCTATTATTATTGCATTGTGACATGTCATGAAATAATTAAACAGCTCACCATAATGCAGAATCAGTGGGAGCCCTGAGCTTGTTTTCTGCAACTAGACAGTCCCGTCTGGGGATGATAGGAGAGCGATGGGGAGCAGCTGTAGACACAGATGAAGCTTCACTCACTCGCGAGCCCACTGCTCACTTCCAGCTGTGTGGCCTAGTTCCTAACCAATCCGTAGCCCAGAGGTTGGGGCCCCCTGGTCTATAAGACATGTTTTTAAGCTTCTTAGATGTTCTATAGTCTAGCTCAGAGGGTATAGAAAGTGCTGTACCACGCTTTTCTGAGGTTCCAACATGTGAGAACAACCATACCTCTGAACTGATTTTGACCCTCAGGCTATGTTTTACTGCCAGGGCCCTGGCATTGCCTCCAGGTTTTAATTTATTTTGAATATATTTTATTTTGTGAACTGGGATTTTAGGATTGACAAAGAGTTTTATTATCCAAACCAGTAATTCTGGGTTTGGAAATGTTTCATCTATTTTTATCTTGCCATACACAGTTAAACCTCTAGAGAAGGAAATGGCAACCCACTCCAGTGTTCTTGCCTGGAAAATCCCATGGACAGAGGAGCCTGGCGGGCTACAGTCCATGGGGTCACAAAGAGCTGGACAGGACTTAGCGACTGAGCACGCAGTTAAAACATTTGTCATTTTCAAAATACTGCCTGGAAATGTTCTTAGCCATATTTACAGTTTTATTAAGAATGTTGTCAAACATTCTGTCACTACATAACTTTCTGTGAATCTGTGATCTTTTTTTTTTTCTCAGTCTTTAATAATGTCCTCAATGTCCAGCCACTATTTATAATCTCTTGGAGCCTGTTCTGGCTTCTGCTGGCTACTAGCCCTAAAGTCAGTGTTTTAGGATTTTGCTATGGCAATACGAGGTATCAATTATTTTATTTATTGTTTATTTATTTTTCACTGTGGTTGGTCTTTGTCACTGTGTGGGCTTCATCTAGTTGTGAAGAGTGGGGGCTAGTCTCTGGTTGCAGTACACGGGGTTCTCATTGCAATAGCTTCTCTTGTTGCAGAGCACAGACTCTAGGCACATGGGCTTCCGTAGTTGTGGCAAGCTGGTTTAGTTGCTCCTTGGCATGTAGGATCTTAGTTCCCTGACCAAGGATCAAACCTGATTCCTCTGCATGGACAGGCAGATTCTTAACCAGTGGACCACCAAGGAAGTCCCCAGATACCAATTTTAATTTCAGTTATAATGGTACCCCTAATGAAAATGCAGAGCAATTTAGAAAAATAAAACACTTCTCTTAAGAATAGTAGTGCCAAGAGAACCAAAATTCACTAAGTAGCTAATGCTTCTCCATACCGATCTATTTCAGAGTTATTCTTTTAGCAGCAACATACACGAGTTACAGAGCCAGCTGTGAATTTTTATCCATTGTGTACTGGCCTATAAAGTCAGTAAGTCAGTGAAGGTGAAAGTCGCTCGGTCGTGTCTGACTTTTTGTGACCCCATGGAATTCTCCAGGCCAGAATACTGGAGTGGGTAGCCATTCCCTTCTCTAGGGGATCTTCCTGACCCACGGAGAAGGGAAAGGCTACCTGGTGCATTGGGACAACCCAGAGGGTTGGGACAGGGATGGAGGGGCAGGGGGTTCAGGATGGGGGACACGTGCACCAGTGGCTGACTCATGTCAATGTATGGCAAAAGTCACCACAATACTGTAAAGTAATTAGCCGCCAATTAAAATAAATAAGTACATTTTAAAAATTGACTTTAGAGGCTTTTATTTATTCAAATATATATTAATGTAAACATATTCAACTCTGAATAATTCATTGGAAGGACTGATGTTGAAGCTGAAGCTCCAGTACTTTGACCACCTGATGCGAAGAGCTGACTCACTGGAAAAGACCCTGATGCTGGGAAAGATTGAAGGCAAAAGGACAAGAGGCTTACAGAGGATGAAATGGTTGGATGGTATCACCGATTCAATGAACATGAGTTTGAGCAAACTCTACGACATAGTGAAGGACAGGCAAGCTGGCGTGCTGGAGTCAGTGGGGTCACAGGGAGTCAGACACGACTTAACAACCGAACATCAGCAAGCATGGACTTACGGATATTTATTTTATGAATGACAATCCAATACTATAATTATTTTGGTGCTCAAATTTCAAAGTCACCCTTTTAAAGGAAGCTTTCTTCTTGAATTAGTCTAGCAGGATATATCGGTCTCCTCTGAACCTGTAGATCTTACTATTTGCAGCACTTTTACATTGCTCTCCACTTTTTGCCTTATATTGCAGTTACTTGTGAATACGCTCATTCTCGTAACCCCCATCTCCATTTCAAGTACTGAATTATTGAGGATAGAGATGATGTATTACTACCCTCTATTTCTTCTACAGTCAATGCACATGATAATAAATAAATAAATATGTGTTGTGTGCATGCGAAGTTGCTTTAGTCGTGTCTGACTCTCTGCAACCCTGTGAATTGTAGCCCGCCAGGCTCCTCTGTCCCTGGGATTCTCCAGGCAAGAATACTGGAGTGGGTTGCCATGCCCTCCTCCAGAGGATCTTCCTGATCCAGGGATCAAACCTGCATCTCTGTCTCCTGCATCAGCAGGCAGATTCTTTACCACTGTGCTACTCCAATAAAAATTAATTTAAAAAATGCTTACTGACAGATCTGGGCTATGAACTGAGGAAGGCTGACCCCAGAGCCAAACCACTGATTATAAACTGCCTATTGGTATGTATGAAAATTATGTGTTTCTTAAGAATCATAGTAATAGTTTTGTGTAACACTAGTGGGCACATTTATATTTTGTGCTTCCCTGGAAGTTGGATGAAGTGTGTGAGTGACTATAGTATAGTACGAAGTGTTACATATTATGAGAACAGGTGATCCAATGAACCGCTGTAGGAGACAAGAGAAGAAAAAGTGTATATCCAGCTGGGCAAAGTGAAAAAATTTATTGGAGGAGGTGTCAGTAGCATACTTGATGTATGTGTAGAGATGGGCATGAGTGAGGGCATCCTAGCTTTGGGGAGAATCACAGACTATGCATAAAATGCAGCAAGTAGATAATTTTGTTGGAGTGTACGTTGTGTGAATGAAAGCAATGAGAAGTAAAGCTGGAATAATACTAGATGAAAGCATTAAAGGATCTTCCTTTTGAAAATGATTTACTGTGTGAAGAAAAGTAAATGAAGCATCTGGACGGATGCCCCCAAACCTAGAAATGTACTCGTCTAAGTGTTTTGAGTTGGCACCATGCTTTAGATTTATAGATTGAGAGTTGTATTGATCAAGGTATTTATTCAAAGACAAGAAAAGTAAAGTCAGAATTTGGATAAACTACCACCAGATGGTAGCAGATAGGCTGATTTCTTAGTCCAGATGACTTGATATAAGCCAGAAAAATATGTGTATGAGAGCCAGTTCAGAACTCTTGGTTATGCAAGGATCTCATGTGTGTATAGGTTTGTCTGTATAGTGATAATTGCATCTTTAATTACCATATTTATGTAAAATAATTTATTTCTAACAGTACAGCTGCATTCCCATTTTCAGAAACAAAACAGCTTGTTTCTTGGTGGGACATTTTATTCTTAGAAGGAGAATGTATACTTGTGGTTCCGTCACTGATTTGTGTTTGACTCTTTGTGATCCCATGGGCCGCAGCACACCAGGCTGCCTTGTCCTTCACTATCTCCCAGAGTCTGCTCAAACTCATGTCCACTGAGTCAGTGATGCCATCCAACCAAGTCTTTCTTTGTTGCCTCCTTCTCGTTCTGCCCTCAATCTTTCCAGCATCAGGGTCTTTTCCAGTGAGTCAACTCTTCACATCAGGTGGCCAGAGCACTGAAGCTCAGCTTCCGCATCAGTCCTTCCAGTGAATATTCAGGACTGACTTCCCTTAGGATGGACTGGTACAGGGATATAGGCTAATTCAATGGGATGGCTGAAAATTGCTATTCAAATATTATTTCAAACAAATTAGAAAATACATGTTTATCTGAAAGCCTTGTAGTTGAAAGAGTGAGCCTAGAAAAATGGGTTAATTAAGATTGAGAGAGACTACAGAGGAGGCCCAAATTTGAATTTTTCATGGATAGTGAGCAGAATCTGAGGGGCTTCAGATCATAGGCAAATCTGACTCCAAGACACAGCTAATGTCTTCTCCTTTTATCATCTAATTTAATCCTCTCAACGGCCTTATGAAATAGAAAGTACTATCTCCATTTAAATATAATAAGACTGTGGCTCAGAAAGCTAAGGAATTAGTTAATTCATCAGCACAAGTAACAGACCTGGAATTTGAACGTTCATCTGGTTTCACTTTCAGTGGCTTTTCTCCTCAGCATTCAAAAGAACATGATCTGCCTACTTCAGAAACCTGCTGGCCTTTGCCCTCACCAAAGCAGGAAAGGAGGAGATAACAATTTTAAAATACTGGTTAATTAACCATTGCACTTCCCCAACACTTTATTACGAAAAAATTCACACATACAAAAGCCAAAAGGATTTCACAAGATGCCCTTCATATAGCTACAAGTTAGAGTCTACAATTTACATTTTACCCTGCTTGCTTTGGGCTTCCCAGGTGGTGCTAGTGATAAAGAACCCGCCTGCCAATGCTAGAGACATAAGAGATGTGGGTTCGATTCCAGCATTGGGAAGGTCCCCTGGAGGAGAACATGGCAACCCACCCCAGGATTCTTGTCTGGAGAATCCCACGGACAGAGGAGCTTGGTGGGCTACAGTTTATAGGGTTGCAAAGAGTCAGACACAACTGAGCAACTTAGCACACAGTACTTGCTTTATCATATACCTGTCTGTCTACTCATCCCATTTTTTAATCATTATCTAAATTTTAACTGCATTTCCCAGTAGATTGAAGACATCAGTATGTCTTTAATTCATTACTTCAGCATGCGTATTATTAACTGAAGTTCAGTACTGGTTTATAGATTTATTAAAAATTTGAAATATGGCAGTTCTATTTCCAGTTTTTTAAGAAATCTCCACACTGTTCTCCATAGTGGGAGAAGATGAGGGTGGGATGTTGCGAAAGAACAGCATGTATATTATCTATGGTGAAACAGATCACCAGCCCAGGTGGGATGCATGAGACAAGTGCTCGAGCCTGGTGCACTGGGAAGACCCAGAGGAATCGGGTGGAGAGGGAGGGGGGAGGGGGGATCGGGATGGGGAATACGTGTAAATCTATTGCTGGTTCGTGTCAATGTATGACAAAACCCCCTGAAAAAATAAATAAATAAATAAATTTAAAAAAAATTTGAAATAAAAATACAGTGAAGCACACCGATCTAAAGTGTGTTACTCAATAATTTTAGACAAGTGCATACAGTTGTGCAGCCTGAATTTCCCTCCAGATACACAGCATCACTCTCAGACCAGAAAGTTCTCAAATGTCGTTTTCCGGTCAAGTTCCACCCCTTCCACCCACTTCAGGACACCATCGTTCTGTTTTCTGGTTCGTTGTTAGTTTGTTTAACCATAGATTAGTGTGGCCTGTTTAGAATTTCATATAGATGGAAGGAAACAGTAGGTACTTTTTTGTATAAGAGTTCTGTCACAGCAGCATAAGATATTTTGAGAATAATTCATTTTATTCTATGTGTCAGTAGTTTATGCCTTATTTCTGCTGATGGACAGCTGGACTGTTTTGGTTTTTAATCTGTTATGGAATAAAACAGCTCTGAATATTATTAGAGCAATTTTTCATTTCTTTTGGTGCACCTACTAGTCACAGGGTCAGTATATGCTGTGCTTAGCTGCTCAGTCATGTCCGACTCTTTGCGACCTCATGGACTGTAGCTTACCAGGCTCTTCTGTCTATGGGGATTCTCTTGGCAAGAATACTGGAGTGGGTTTCCATGCCCTCCTCCAGGAGGTTTAATTTTATAAGAAACTGCCAAAACGTTTTGCAAAAAACTTGTACCATTTTACACTCCCAGTAACACTCTCTGAGAGTTCTGTTGCTCCACATTGCTACCAATCTTCTAAATTTTATTCTTCTGGAGAGTTGGCATTGTTTTCTCATCGGGGAAGAGAGCCCTGCCAGCCAGCTTTGGTTGGATTCTCTGTTCCTTCTGAGTCAACTTCCATTTAAGCTTTCCCCACAACGATTTGTCACAGTTGGTAAATATTCCCCAATTTTCTCATTCATATTTTTTGCTTCTTATTCATAACATTTTGCTGAATTTTTTCCCTGAATTCATTTTCCTGAATTCTCTGATTTTAACATTTTATTTCTATTAACTGGCTGTAATAATGCTTCCTCTTTCATTGCAATGAAATGTTAGTCACTCAATCATGTCCAACTCTTTGAGACCCTATGGACTGTAGTCTGCCAGGCTCCTCTGTCCATGGAATTTGGCAGGCAAGAATACTGCAGTGGGTAGCCATTCTCTTCTCCAGGGGATCTTCCTGACCCAGCAATTGAACCCAGGTTTTCTGCATTGTAGACGGATTCTTTACCCTCTGAGCCACCAGGGAAGCCACCACTTAGATTTTTCCTTTTGACTAATATGATTCAGTTGTAATTGTTGAGTTTTTTATTAGTAGTAGTCAAATGAGAGGATTCATTTATGCATGCTTTTTGTAGCCCAAATGGGGCAGTTAAATTTAAGTAAGGAATTCTGTCAGACATTTCAGAATTTCAGACTCAAAGTTTTAGTCGGCAAGAATTGCTTTTATTTACAATAGACTTCTTGGGCCTGTGTAGAAGTAGGATAGTGTTATGATGATGTTATTGATTGGCAGTTGCTTGATTAGAGGACTTTGGTAATACGTGGAAAACTGATAAATCAAAGGGCAAAAGGCAATGAGCAGTAGGTTTTGTTTGTTTAAATTTGAAAAGACTTAAATGGATAGAAGAGCTAAACCTAGGGATTGCCCATATTAAGCTTCGTGTTTGTTAATCCCATTGTATTTGTAATTCACTGTGAGTGACAGAGGTTCCTTGTGTTTTACCTGCTTGATACCTAGAGGAGGGAAAACCTGCTAGAAGTCTTCTTGGAGGGCATTATTGAAGTTTAAATATCATTTTAAAAAAGGCACCCCTGATAATTTGCAATATGTTATGCTCTGCCAGTGATTAAAATAGTTTAACTGATTCCAAAAAGGCAGGTACCCCTGTTAGAATAAGAATTTTTAAAATAGCATTTAAAGGCAATTTCTTGATATGGACTTCAAATTTAGGAATTATCAAAGAAGGCAGTAGCATAAATTCATTTCTATTTTCATTAGGTAGACATATCTCAACAATTTATACTTGTGTCCACATTCATTAAGAAAAGAAAAAAGAAGAAATATGAAAACTGCTTATTCCAAAATTCTAGCCTCAGGTCAAGAGAAAAGAGCCAAGGAAAAACAAAATTGGAATTGAATGGCATGGGTGTTACAAGTATAAAGAAGGGCATGTACATGCTCAGTCCTGTCTGTTCTTTGTGACCCTCCAGGTCTGCAGCCCTCCAGGCTTCTCTGTCCCTGGGATTTTCCAGGCAAGAATACTGGAGTCGGTTGCCATTTTCCACTCCAGGGGATTTTCCCAGCCATGGATCCAATTCATATCTCTGGTGTCTCCTGCATTGGCAGATGGATTCTTTACCACTGAGCCACCTGGGTAAATGGAGCCACAAAACAGTTCTTTGAATATCAGAGCAATATTTCCCCCTTTTGAGCTGTGTGATCTTGGGGGCAAGATGTTTAAATTCTCTAAGTTTCATAAGGTAATCTTAAAACATTAATAAGATGTAAAGCAACTCAGTTCAGTTCAGTCGCTGACTCATGTCCATCAAGTCGGTGATGCCATCCAACCATCTTATCCTCTGTCCTCTCGCCCTCAATCTTTCCCAGCATCAGGGGCTTTTCCAATGAGTCAGTTCTTCACATCAGGTGGCCAAAGTATTGGAGTTTCAACTTTAGCATCGGTCCTTCGAATGAACACCCAGGACTGATCTCCTTAAGGGTGGACTGGTTGGATCTCCTTGCAGTCCAAGGGACTCTCAAGAGTCTTCTCCAACACCATAGTTCAAAAGCATAGCATCAAAACAGGTATATTATCAAGGGTGAAACAGATCACCAGCCCAGGTTGGATGCATGAGACAAGTGCTCGGGGCTGGTGCACTGAAAAGACCCAGAGGGATGGGGAGGGAGGTGGGAGGGGGGATTGGGATGGGGAACACATGTAAATCCATGGCTAATTCATGTCAATGTATGGCAAAAACCACTACAATATTGTAAAGTAATTAGCCTCCAACTAATAAATGGGAAAAAATAAGAAAAACAAACAAACAAAAAAACACAAAAGCATCAATTCTTCAGCTCTCAGCTTTCTTAATGGTCCAACTCTCACATCCATACATGACCACTGGAAAAACCATAGCTTTGACTGGATGGACATTTGTTGACAAAGTAATGTCTCTGCTTTTTAATATGCTGTCTAGGTTTGTCACAGTTTTTCTTCCAAGGAGCAATCATCTTTTAATTTCATGGCTGCAGTCACCATTTGCAGTGATTTTGGATGCCAAGAAAATAAAGTCTGTCTCTGTTTCCATTGTTTCCCCATCTATTTGCCATGAAGTGATGGGACTGGATGCCATGATTTTAGTTTTTTGAATGTTGAGTTTTAAGCCAGCTTTTACACTCCCCTCTTTCACTTTCATCAAAAGACTCTTCAGTTCCTCTTCACTTGCTGCCATAAGGGTTCTGTCATCTGAATATCTGAAGTTATTGATATTTATCCCAGCAATCTTGATTCCAGCTTATTCTTCATCTAGTCCAGCATTTCTCATTATGCACTCTGCATATAAGTTAAATAAGCAGAGGACAATATAAAGCCTTCACATACTCTTTTCCCAATTTAGAACCAGTTTGTTGTTCCATTTCTGGTTCTGTTTCTTTTTGACCTGCATATAGATTTCTCAGGAGGCAGGTCAGGTGGTCTGGTATTCCCATCTCTTGAATAATTTTCCACAGTTTGTTGTGATTCACACAATCAAAGGCTTTCGTGTAGTCGATAAAGTAGAAGTAGATGTTTTTCTGGAACTCTCTTGCTTTTTTGATGATCCTGTGGATATTGGCAACTTGATCTCTGGTTCCTCTGCCTTTTCTAAATCCAGCTTGAACATCTGGAAGTTCACAGTTCACATACTGTTAAGCCTCACTTGGAGAATTTTGAGCATTACTTTGCTAGCGTGTGAGATGAGTGCAATTGTGTGGTAGTTTGAACATTCTTTGGCATTGCCTTTCTTTGGGAATAGAATGAAAACTGACCTTTTCCAATCCTGTGGCCACTGCTGAGTTTTCCAAATGAGTTCAGCACTTTCACAGCATCATCTTTTAGGATTTGAAATAGCTCGACTGGAATTCCATCACCTCTACTAGCTTTTTTCATAGTGATCTAAGGCCCACTTGGCCTCACATCCCAGGATGTCTGGCTCTAGGTGAATGATCACAATATTGTGTTTATCTGGGTCAATAAGACCTTTTTTGTATAGTTTCTATGTATTCTTGCCACCTCTTCTTAATATCTTCTGCTTCTGTTAGGTCCATACCATTTCTGTCCTTTATCATGCCCATCTTTGCATGAAATGTTCCCTTGGTAGCCCTAATTTTTTTGAAGAAATCTCTAGTCTTTCCCATTCTATTATTTTCCTCCATTTCTTCACATTGATCAGTGAGGAAGTCTTTCTTATCTCTCCTTGCTATTCTTTGGAACTCTGCATTCAAATGGGTATATCTTTCCTTTTCTCCTTTCCCTTTAGCTTTTCTTCTTTACTCAGCTATTTGTAAGGCCTCCTCAGACAACCATTTTGCCTTTTTGCATTTCTTTTTGTTGGGAATGGTCTTGATCACCATCTCCTGTACAATGTCATGAACCTCTGTCCATATTTCTTCAGATACTCTATCAGTCCTAATCCCTTGAATCTGTTTGTCATTTCTACTATATAATCATATGGGATTTGATTTAGGTCATATCTGAATGTTCTAATGTTTTCGCCTACTTTCTTCAATTTAAGTCTGAATTTTGCTAGAAGGAGTTCATAATCTGAGCCACAGTCAACTCCCAGTCTTGTTTTTGTTGACTGTATAGAGCTTAAAAAATGCAAGAAAAAGAACCCCCAAATAAGATAACTGTCCACAAAATTTTTAAAATTCTCTTAGCAGTCTCACAGAATAACATTACCCTCCCCCACCCCAACTTTTAGATGAGAAAATTGATATCTTTACTTATTCAAGAATGCACAGCTAAGTTATCGGTGAAGTTGAAGCTATTGGAGATGCTGTTTCAAAACAGATATAAACAAATTCCCAAAGCCAGTATCTTTTCCATATAAAGTACCTACCAGCTTGTTGGAAGTTAGTAAGTGCTTAGCAATTATGAGTCTCCCTAGCAGGAGAGAGAGAGAGAGAGAGAGGGACAGAGAGACAAAGGGGAGAAATATGTAAGCTGGAAATATCTAAAAATGGTATTACTGTATTCTACATTGAGATACTTGAAATGCTCTCTTTGAAGTTCTCTTTTATAAAATTACTATAGACCAAGGATTCTATATGTAGAGCCTAGTAAAGGTACGGGGACTGTGGATAGAATTTGTGAGGGGTAATCTGTGAACTTGAGAGGAAAATAATTGTGTCTGTTTTAACTTAGTCCTCCTGGAAATATAGCACTTCCTTCAGTTATTCATGTAGGTAATAAACCATTAATGGAACTCACAGATATTTTTGTATCAAATTATAGTTGTTGTGCATATACTGAAGTCACGTATATGCCCATGACTAATTCCAAATAATTGTAGTTCTTAGAACCATCACTTGATCTTATTATTTGATGCACCAAGAAGAAATACATATATTACTACATGGCACATTTAAAATACTTTGATGATCTATTTAAATATAAATACAAATGGTTTTCTTTGTATTTTATTTTATGCATTATATATATATGCACATGTATATCCAGTTGAGTATATATTCAACTATGACAAAGATGAAAATATAGATTATTACCACACAAGAAGGCCGTCTCCTGTCACCTCTCAGTCAATAGCTATTCAAAGATAATCATTGTTCTGATTTCTACCGTCCTGGTTTGGTTTCATTTTAAAAATGAAATTTCTCTCAGCACATAATATATACCTTTTAGTGCCTAGCTTCTTCTGTGCAAACCTAATAAATGAGTGATTCCTTCACTATTCATTCATTAGAGGTTGTGTTCTCCAAAGACAGGTGCTGAGAAGGAGTTTGGATTGCGAGATGCAGGTGAGTGCTCTACACCTGTGAAAGGAAGGAAGCGGGCAGAAACAGGAATGGGCAGAGAAAGAAGTTGAACTGTGATGTCGACCTGACAACGCCTCAAGTCGATATTGCCGTCAGGGTGTCCTGAGCTAAAATGGCTCAGTATTTACATCTCTCTCTTGTTCGGTCCTGAGGTGTGGGCTGCCCTGGGAAGAGCCAGCCAGAGGCAAAGCACTCCTTGCAATTGAGGCAGATTCTGAAAGAGGTAGACTGGTGGAAGCTCTTGACTGCATTGCTCGTGACTGGTCAGTAAATCCTATGGCAGGATTTTTTTTAAAAAGGGCTGAAAATAAATTATCTACAAGTAGGATTAATATCTCATTACACTGAGATGAGAGAAAGTTTCTCTTCCAAGTTCTTCTGCATATAAAAAATATGTTTTGGAAGCTGGATCTTGGTGTTACATCTCAGAGACACATTACCAAAGTTATGCTGTGTAATATACAATGTGTGAATATAGCTTGACAATAAGTCTTGGATTCTGATAAAGTCTGCAGTTTTATACTTCTTCAATATTGCCTTGGCTATTTTTAATTTTGTGCATTAGTAGTACTGGTTGCCAGGAGCTAGTGCCTAGAAAGGCAGTCCATCATGAAGGATGCGAAGCTGATGAACGTAATGAGCTGGATTGCATCAGGCAAAGAGCTGAGATACTGTGCACCCTAACCTCTATCACAAACTTAAATTTTCTCATTGGCTTGCATTAGCAGATTCATTACAGCCGGATTTGGCTTGCATGGTGAATATTTTAAAAACTTTCATAGTATTGTTATAATGTACAGAAATATTCAGAGAATGAGTTTTCATACTAAAGGAAATATGTATTCCATGTGATTAATATACACACACATATGCTCTATCTCCGAATTTTTATATTGTGAGCTACTTACTGTATTGGAAATGTAATAAGGTGGTGTTTAGTAATACATTTTATATTAATTCTGGTAATGTAGCTGTGGTGGAAACTGTGAACAGAAGCCTGTGGAACCCAAAACAATAGGGAATATAGTTAGCCATTTCATGCCCCAGTACCTCCAGCTAAACATGTACTAAGGGAAGTAGATGGTAGCCCAGACTTCCTTTCTGCCATGTCATTTTCAGTTGGGGAATGAATGTAATTATGTTTAATTGAGTTGAGGCACATTATTACACTGAGGCATGCCTCTCTTGACTGTAAATAAGAAATCTGTGGTATTTTATAACAGTGGAAAAATGCTTTCAATCTGCATGGAATAAAAATTAGTAATGGCAGCCAATGTATGTCTCTTCCCAATTATAGACAATTAGGAAGGCTCTTTGGTATTATTAGAAGGCACTTCTGACATTTGATTAAAGCAGAGGTCAAGTGAATACAAATGCATGTAATATTCACAGGAATCTGTGTAGACAAATGGGAAATGTGGCATAGTAAAAGAAAAGTAGTTAGAGATACTGAAGGTCTGAATCGCAGGAATCTTAGCTCCAAAGTCACGACCCACTAGTTATAGCTGGAGAAGGTGATTCATTCCTTTATCAATGAAATGAAGCTGGTAAAAGTGCATCTTAAAGATCTCCTCCCACAGAGCTCTGGCTATCCATGCAATTCATACTGTAAGGAGAATATGACCTGAGCAATATATTAATGTTATCGCCAATCACTTAAATTACTCAAGAATACATTATTTGAGGGAAAATGTAGATGTCATATGGTAATTGTTATTTTGCTACTGTGATGCCCAACTTCTCCATTTCTTGACGTTGTTTTTCACATTCATGATTACATCAGTCGCATTTTCACTTTAAATACACATTGATATACAGAGTTTTCTACATAGACTCGGCAATTGTGATTTTTTCCTTTTCATGTGAAGGATGGGATATAAATTACTGGTGTTTCAGATTGCCAGCATCTGAACCTGATTCAGGTTCCAGGTGGGCTCAATATAATTTATCAAATTTGTTAATCACAGAACAGAAGGACAGGTATTAGTGGATTAATCTGATTGCTTCGTTTTGCTCAGGGCTGTGACATGCACATGTTTGACAATGTTCCTTCCACCTCCTGTTTGCAGTTAATGATTCTATAGCTCTGTGTTGACCTTTGCTTCCAATTCTAATTTTGGAAGTGACTGGCCTTAAAGTCATGCTGAAAAGAATTCTGAGGCATCCTCTGGGCTTGGTAGGAAAGTGCAGGGTAATCAATAAATGATAACTGCTTTAGGCATGGAAGCGGCCATGGCCACACATATGCCACAAACTGGGCATCTCTGCTGCCTTCACTGCTTCATGAATCACAGTGAACATAAGGATTTTGATGGAAAATCTAGTTGCATAAACCCTTGGGAAAGAAATTATTATCATTTGCTTGCTATTTTACACACCGTTTAAATTCTATTAACAATCTTTGGTCCCTCTTCTTGTTCTGCCATCAGACCGGAGTAGATAAGAATTTATAATGATGGTACCACTCTCTCATTGAGGAGAGCCCTCCATGACTTAATTTACTTCTGGGATTTTGTCGTAAAGAATCTTAGCCTGATGTAATTCACATACCATTTTCTTCTCAACAGGGCTAATGTCCCCCAAACCTCATTCTTTTCTATTTGTATATATTTAAAAAACCACAAAACTTTAAATAGTATTTAGTATTTCTTTAATGTCTTTAAGCACCAAATGCTGAGTGTATTAAACGGTGATTCAGAAGCAAAGTTGTTGCAACATACAAGTGTCAAAGAGTTAGGATTCTCTCTGATAAAATAAAGGAATTTGTATGTGGCTCAGTTGGCAAAGAATCTTCCTTAAATGCAAGGGACTGCCTGCAATGCAGGAGACCCAGGTTTGGTCCCTGGGTCAGGAAGATCCTCTGGAGAAGGAAATGGCAACCCACTCCAGTATTTTTGCCTGGAGAATCCCAATGGACAGAGGAGCCTGGTGGGCTACAGTCCATGGGGTCGCAAGAGTTGAACACAGCTTAGCAATTAAACTGCCATCACCTGAAAAATAAAAATTCATTTTTATTTCAATAGAAATTCATTTCAATTTCATTGAGTAAATACACATATGTTCAAACAACCTGATCCCTAGTTCAAAGATTGTCTTTGTTTTCCAACAGCTAAAGTAGAACGTATCAAGAGGCTACTTTTCTTCAAGAATGAGAAAGTTTGGGAAGAAGTACTCAGGAAGCACACCAATATGCAAGCCAATCACAGTGATAATAAAAAGCAAAATATAAGGAGATGCAACAACATGTTTTACCTAATGGCTTACTCGGAACCTCAGGTGGGTTTTACAAAAGATCATCATATCCTCAAGGTGTTTATGGTATTATTGAATATATAAAATGTATGCCTTGAATTATGGAAATATAATTAAAGACATAATTACCAGCAAGTAAATGAGGAAGAGAAGAAACGATATAACTGGTGTTTTACATAGAAATCGAAGTTTCTATGAAGACTTGCAAATAACTTGTAAATAACAATGTGTTTAAAATCTCATGAAGTTTTCAGGAATGTACTAATGGAGATCTTTCCACATGTGTGGTACATGCTTTGAAAATAAAACCTGTATTGAATGAAGTAAGCCAGAAAGATAAAGACCAATATAGTATATTAACGCATATATATGGAATTTAGAAAGATGGTAACGATAACCCTATATGCAAAACAGAAAAAGAGACACAGATGTACAGAACAGAATTTTGGACTCTGTGGGAGAAGGCGAGGGTGGGATGTTTCGAGAGAACAGCATCGAAACATGCATATTATCTAGGGTGAAACAGATCACCAGCCCAGCTGGATGCATGAGACAAGTGCTCGGGCCTGGTGCACTGGGAAGACCCAGAGGAATCGGGTGGAGAGGGAGGTGGGAGGGGGGATCGGGATGGGGAATACATGTAAATCCATGGCTGATTCATGTCAATGTTTGACAAAAACCACTACAATATTGTAAAGTAATTAGCCTCCAACTAATAAAAATAAGTGGAAAAAAATAAAAAATAAAACCTGTATTTAAAGTATGGCTCAACCAACAAGGTTCTTTGACCTTGATTAAATTGTTTGTTTCTAAGCCTATTACTTCATTTATAAAACAGACATATACTCAAAATCCTACAGTTTATGTATACTAAAATAGATATTTAATACAATGAACAGTTATTGAATATCTGCTATATGCAAGATACTCTTTTGAGAGCTATGTAAAACACCAACACCAATAAGGTAAAATCTTGCCCTCGTGGAGAGCAGATTTCAGTGGGAATTTCATCAAGTAGTCTATTCACTTGGCAAGCATTCATTAAATGTATATTATGGTTCAAGAAATCTGCCCCTGCTTTTGTGGTGGTTTCTTGCTTATGGAATAGTGCGAAGAAAGAAAAACACAGGATCTCTGGGAGAAAAATGAGAAAACAAGGGGAGAGCTAATTTCATTTGAGTGGTAAGGAATGACTTTTCTAAGGCAACATTTAGACTAATTCATTAAAATATCAGATTAAGGCTTGAAAAAGGGGAAGGAAATGATTTGTAGCAGAAGAAAGAACATGTTTAAAGGCTGCTAAATTAAGAACAAACTTGGTGCATTTCAGGACCTGACAGATGGCCAGCATGTCTGAGTGAGTGAGTGACTGAGTGAGTGAGTGAGTGAATGGAAAATGAGCTCAGCAGAGGCCAGTCTTGTGTATCATTTCCACGCCATGTTTAGAGTTTGGCTTTTATTCTAAGTACCATTGAAGCTACTTAAGGATTTCAAGCAGGGGGGTGATGTGATCCAATTTACCTCTTAAAATCTCCATCCTGACTGCTGTATGGAAAATCGATTGAGGGATATCATATTTGGTACCAAAGAGAATAAGTCTATTGCAGAAATTCAGGTGAAGAGTCACGATTTATATTTGGGTGGTGGTGGTAGATTCTAAAAGAAAAGAACGGGTTTGAAATATGTTTTGGAAGTGGAATTAAGTCGTGGATAGTATGTGAGAATTTGATAGATAACTCAGAGTTTGGTCTAAAGAGTGGTAGCTTGGTTTCCGACTGGAACAGCAGGGTGAATCATTCCACCTGAAGGTGTGTAGTTATGACAGAGGCTCTATGGCCTGCAAAAACTACAATATTATTTATTTGGTCTTTTATAGAAAAAGTTTGCCAACCCTGGTCTAGTGCATAGATTCCAATGCACTGTGGATTGAATACTAGCTCTTGCATTTACTAGATGTTTATCAGTCAACAATTATGTAACTAATCTGTGCCTTAGTTTCATTTCTAAAATGAAGGCAGTGTCAGTACTTACCTTGTAAGATGGCTCTTATAAAAGAAATAATATAACTCTAGTAAATTGTCTGGCCTATGTAAAACATTTAATAAACATTTAATAAATATTAGCTGTTGCTATTTTTCACTTGATATACAATTTAGTTCCTACCACCTGGAGGCCTCCATCAGTCTTCTTGAGTATCCTTATGACTTGGCAACCTGCTTGCATGGAGCAGTGATTGGAGAGCTTGCCAAGATGTCTTTTGAGCTTCCCGGGTGGTATAGTGGTAAAGAAGCCACCCACCAACGCAGAAGACCCAAGAGACACAGGTTCGATTCCTGGGTCAGGAAGACCCCCTGGAGTAGAAAATGGCAACCCATTCCAGTATGCTTGCCTGGAAAATTCCACGGACAGAGGAGCCTGGCAGTCCATGGGGTTGCAATGAGTCGGACACGACTGTGCACACGCACACACACATAAGAATGTGTAATATTTAATAGTGAAAGA
This sequence comes from Cervus canadensis, assembly GCF_019320065.1. NCBI lineage: Eukaryota > Metazoa > Chordata > Mammalia > Artiodactyla > Cervidae > Cervus > Cervus canadensis. Next base: position 87,709,272 of record NC_057392.1, read on the forward strand.
GGCCTTAATGAAACATTCATTTAAAAAGTCAACTGGTCTACAGACAATGCTTTTTAGAAATTTGTCATGATTTTCAGTGTAGCTGTTGGGTGGGACAGATGTTGCTGTTTAGCTGCTAAGTCACATCCAATTGTTTGCGGCCCCAAGGACTATAACCTGCCAGGCTCCTCTGTCCATGGAATTTTCCAAGCAAGAATGCTGGAGTGGGTTTCCATTTCCTTCACCAGGGATCTTCCCGAGCCAGGGTTCAAACACACATCTCCAGCTTGGCAGGTGGATTCTTTACCACTGAGCCACCTGGGAAGCCTGGGTGGGGGCAAGGTATGGAGCAATTAATGAAGCTCCAGGTTTTCACGTCCTATCGATATCTGGACAAGATCGTTTTCTAGGTCGGGTGTCTGCAAACTAGGGCCTGTGAGCAGATGCAGCTCCTTGCCTGTTTTTATGTGGTTCTTAAGCTTAAAATGATTTGTACATTTGTAAAAGGTTGTAAAACAAACAAAATAGCAAAGACTAGATGGTAGAGATGAGTGGGGGCCCACATGGTCTAAAATATTTGCTATCTGGCCCTTTATAGAGAAAGGTTACCCACTCCTGTCCTATACAGAAGAAAGTACTTTAAGTTTATCTTTTGTATTTTAAACTTACTGGATTAAAGAATTAAGCACAGAGTCAAAAACCCAAGTTTGTTCTGTGAGCTCACCTTCTTTTTGGAGTTAGTCCATTTATGAAATTTATTTTTGCCTTCTTCATGGTAGCATGTTGCTTGTCAAATACATGTATCTCTGTTTCAAACTGTACCATTTCTTTTAATCCTTACTGTAGAGAGCAAATCCAGAGCTGGTAAGTCATTTATCTCTTATGCAAACTGTCTGCATGGAGGGAGGCTAGTGGCTTTTTAAATGACACTTTTGTTAGTTTTCATTATCTGGTTGGTCCCAACTTGGGATTTATCGAACCTAGAAAGAATTCCTAAAACAACTTTTCAGTTGACTCAAGAAAAAGAAGGCAGGCAGGCAGGAAAGATTGAAGGAAGGAAGGAGAAAGCGGTGGTCACTTAAAGGCCACTTATTGCTTCAGCCACGTCTCCCCAAACCCGCCTACTTTCACACTGAACTCTTTTTCAGCCTCTCAGAGTTTCCTCTTCAATTCAGGTCAGGCTCACCCAAGGACAGTTTGCTTTAGTCTCAGAGGACTAGCGAAAAGCTGTTGTGATAATAAATGAATCCACAGTCTTTTCCAAGATAGCCACAGACATTTCAGCTATAGGTCTGCAGGGGCTGACTTGCACACCAGGCATTGTCTTTTTCTTTATAGCATGTGGTTTATAGCTTATGTGAGGCCACTCTATCAGTAAAGCTATGCATGGTTAATTTCCTAAATTAGTTATCTTTAACAAGTATATGCAAATTTGGAGACAGTGACTTGTAGAACTTATATTTTCTAAGACTAACTTTTGATACCATGTAAACTATCTGGAGTTCTTGAACAGTATTCCAAATATCTCAATAATTGAAGTGAAAAAGTGAAAGTGTTTGTCGCTCAGTTGTGTGGGACTCTTTGCAACTCCATGGACTGTAGCCCCTAGGATCCTCTGTACGTGAAATTCTCCAGGCAAGAATGAAAAAAAAAAAAAAAGAACACTGGACTGGGTTACCATTTCTTCCTCCAGGGAATCTTCCCAACTCAGGGATCGAACCCGGGTCTCCTGCATTGCAGGCAGATTCTTTACTGTCTGAGCCACCAGCAAATGTCTAAGCTTTCCAAATGATATTCTCATCAAATATATTTGATAAGCATATTTAGAAAATTTCTCCTCAGTTCTTTACAAATTTCCTGATAATACGATTAATGTACATGCCATTTTGTCCCAGAGTATAATAGTAGAAATAATGAGTAAAATAGAAAAGGAGGGGTATTTTGGCTTATTGCATTATCTAACATTATCTAACATGATAGCCACCAGTCAGATGTGTTTATGAGACATTTGAATGTAGCTAGTTAAACTAAGGAACTAATTTATTAAAAAGATTTTATTTTAGATTGGAGTATAGTTGATTTATAATGTTGTGTTAGCTTTCAGGTACAGCAAAGTGATTCAGTTATACATGTACTTATATCTATTCTTTTTCAGATTATTTTCCCACATAGATTATTATAGAATATGAGTAGAGCTCCCTGTACTATACAGTAGATCCTTGTTGATTATCTGTTTTATATATAGTAATGTATATCTGTTAATCCCAACTTCTAATTTATCCTTTCCCCCAGTGTTTCCCTTTTGGTAACCATACGTTTGTTTTCTAGGTCTGTGAGTCTATTTCTGTTTTGTAAATAAGTGCATCCATATCATATTTATTAGATTCCACGTATCAAAGTCAAAGTGTTAGTCACTCAGTCGTGTCCAACTCTTTGCGCCCCACAGACTGTAGCCTTCCAGGCTCCTCTAGCCACAGAATTCTCCAGGCAAGAATACTGGAGTAGGTTGCCATTGCCTTCTCCAAGGGATCTTCTCCAGATAACTGCCTCGGTGTGGGATTACAGGATCATATGGTAGCTCTATTTTTAGTTATTTAAGGAACCTCCATGCTGTTCTCCATAGTGGCTATACCAATTTACATTCCCACCAACAGCGTAGGAGGGTTCCCTTTTCTCCACATCCACTCCAGCATTTACTGTTGGTAGATTTTTTGATGATAGCCATTCTGACCAGTGTGAGGTGATATCTCATTGTAGTTTTGATTTGCCTTTCTCTAATAATTAGTGATGTTGAGCATCTTTTCATGTGCTTTTTTGGCCATCCATATTTCTTCTTTGGAGAACTGTGTATTTTGGTCTTCTGTCCATTTGATTGGGTTTTTTGTTTTTTTGTTTTTTGATACTGAGCTGAATTAGCTGTTTGCATAGTTTGGGGATTAATGCCTGTTGGTTGCTTTGTTTGCAAAGATTTTTCTCTCCTTCCTAGGGTTCTCTTTCTGGTGTTTTTTTTTTTTTTATGGTTTCTTTTGTTGTGCAAAAGCTTTAAGTTTAATTAGGTACCATTTGTTTATTTTTGTTTTTATTTCCATTACTCTTAAGTGATGGATTGAAAAAGATCTTGCTGCAATTATGTCAAAGACTGTTCTACCTGTGTTTTCCTCTCGAGTTTTATAGTATCAGGCCTTCTTTTAGGTCTTTAATCCATTTTGAGTTAATTTTTGTGTATAGTGTTAGGGAGTATTCTAATTTCATCTGTTAACATGTAGCTGTCCTGTTTTCCCTGTACCACTTATTGAGCAGACTGTCTTTTCTCCATTGTATATTCTTGTCACCTCTGCTATAGATTAGGTGACCATAGGTGCATGGGTTTATCTCTGGACTTTGTATTCTTTTCCATTGATCTATATTTCTCATTTTTCAGACATAATGCTATTGCAGTCTTAATAGACTTCAGTCTAGTATAAACATAACTTTTAAATACCTCGGGCAACAAAGCAGTTTATATGACTGGCTTTACTGTAGTATTAAAATACCATAGACAAAGAGGCCTGGCATGCTGCAGTCCATGGGGACTGATACACAGCCAAGTGATTCAGTTATACATCTACATAGACATTCTTTTTCATTATGTTTTATCACAAGATATTGAATATAGTTCCCTGTGCTATTCAGTAGGACCTTATTGTTTATCCACTATATGTATGACAGCTAAAGAAGATTTTATAAATTTGATTATAAAAATTGTGTTACAGAAAGATCATTTTGTTGCTTCTGAGCAGAATGAGTAAGAAGTGCTTTTACCAGCAAGGACCTACTGTATAGCGCATAGAACTTTGCTCAATGATATGTGCTGTCCGGGTGGGAAGGGAGTTTGGGAGAGAATGGATACGTGTATATGTATCATTGAGTCCCTTCACTGTTCTCCTGAAATGACCACAACATTGTTAATTGGCTATACCCCAATACAAAATAAAAAGTTTAAAGTTTAAAAACAGAAGTGCTTTCGACTGGAGGTAGAGAGTTTGGGGAGCTATTGCAGTGGTTCTGGCAAGAAATGAGAAGAGCCTAAGCAAGAGCAGAGAACTGCTAAGGGCTCAAGGGAATGCTGGGTAAGTCCAGGCTTCCAGTTTTGGGGGGTACCTCCAGGTAGGAGTAAATGTTTCCGGGATAACATGTATGAATGAATTAAATCACACAGTGGCATGCATAGGAGGTTATTTTTGACGATAATTTTCTCACTCACTAGATTATAAAATTTAGGTTTGAAAGTAAATCATTCATCTCTGATGGGCTGATACAATGGAAGGAGAAAGTAAAAGGGTAAAGATCCATCTGTTTAAAAAAGGACTTATGTAAATCAACTATAATTCAGTAAAAAGATATTAACGCAATAAAAATTGATTTGTACCATGTAGGCTTTTCTGAAAACGTTTCTAAACTTCTATTTGAGACTGAAAGGCAGTGTATAGCGCATCATACTCTGAACTTTAGCACATTTTATCTTCTAGTCGATCTCCTAAACACTAAGGTAGAAAAATGTTTATGAAAATCATTCACAAATGTTAACATCTGATGCCCTTGGTTGCTGTATTACAAATGACATTAAGTTTCACAAGAATTGATGTGACTAAGTAGAAATTCATAAAGTCATTTAAATAGTTGAGATTTGTATCAACTTCTGTCATTACTGAAACAATATCTGGATGGGGAAAGCACTGTCATAAACAGATAAGGATAGTAAATGCTGGGGCTTCCCAGCTGGCCCAGTGGTAAAGAATCTCCTGCCGAGCAGGAGATGTGGTTTTGATCCCCGGGTTGGGAAGATCCCCTGGAGAAGAAAATGGCAACCCACTCCAGCAGTATTCTTGCCTGGAAAATCCCACTGACAGACAAGCCTGGTGAGCTGTAGTCCATGGGGTTGCCGAAAGAGTCAGACCCGACTTAACAACTAAACAACAGTAGTAAATACTAGAGAATTCATAGAAAAAGATCGTGTCTCCTCTGTTTAATTTCTTTTTATTTGCATATTTATTTTTGGTTGAGTCGGGTCTTCATTGCTGTCCACTGGCTTTCTCTAGCTTCGGGAATGGTGGCTGCTCTCTAGTTGCAGCACATGGGCTTCTCATTGCAGCGGCTTCTCTTCTTGTGGAGCTAGGGTGCACGTACGTCAGTAGTTGCAGCTCTTGGGCTCCAGAGTGTGGGCTCAGTAATTGTGATGGACAAGCTTAGTTGCTCCGAGGCATGTGGAATCTTCCCAGACCAAGGATCAAACCTTTGTCCCCTGGCAGGAGGATTCTTATACCCTGTCACACCAGGGAAGTCCTCCTCTTTGTTAATTAACACTATTATAAAGAGATGACAGAGGAAAGGGAAACCCAAAAGTCCATAAAATCATACACTTAAATTTTATGCACAGTACTTTGGATGCTTGGATAGAACCAAGATCCTAAGCTTCTTAGCAGCTTTCATACTTACATGCAGCTGATAATATATTAAGTGCATTTTATGATTTTCTTTTACCAAAGTATCTTGAAAATTATGACAAGCTAATTAAATATCACTAAGATCTTGCATAGTGCCTGGCATGGCCAAAAAAATAAAATGAAATTTACATGGAAACATGAAAAAGCTTGAATAGTCAAAGCAAGCTTGAGGGAGAAGAGCAAAGCTGGAGGTATCAAACTAACTGATTCCAGGATATACAACAAAGCTACAATAATCAAAACAATATGGTACTGGCACAAAGTAGACACACAGATCAATGGAACAGAATGAGTGAACTCAGAAGTGAACCCAGACTTGTATGGGCAATTAATCTAGGACAAAGGAAGCAAGGATAAACAATGGGGAAAAAGACAAACTGTACAATAAACGCTATTGGGAAAACTGGACAACTACATGCAAAAGAATTAAACTGGACTACTCTGTTATACCATGCACAAAAATCAGTTCAAAATGTATTAAAGACTTAAATGTAAGAAGAGTCTTAGAAGAAAACCTGGTCTTAGAAGAAAATATTTTCTGACATTGGTCTTAGCAATATATGTTTTATATATCTCTTCAGGCAAGGGAAACAAAAGCAAAAATAAACAAGTGAGGTTAAATCAAATTAAAAACTTCAAGGTGAAGGAAACCATTAACAAAATGAAACACAGCCTATTGAATGGGAGAAGGTATTTGCAAATGACCTATCTGATAAGGGATTAATAGCCAAAGTATGCAAAAAACTCATGTAATTCAACATAAAAAAAAACAAGCAATCCATTTAAAAAATGAGCAGAAGACCTGAATAAACATTTTTTCTGAATAAGACATACAGATCAACAGGCACATGAAAAGATGCTCAACATCAATAATCATTAGGGAAATGCAAATTAAAACCACAATGAGACACTGTTTCATTCCTGTCAGAATGCCAATCATCAAAATGATCAAATAGCAAATACTGGCAAGGATATGGAGAAAAGGGAACCCTTGTGCAGTGTTGCTGGGAATGTAAATCAGTACATACTTCTGAGGAAAAAAGTATGGTGGTTTTTCAAAAAAATAGAAATAGTGTATGATCCAGAATTTCATTTTAGGGTGTTTACCCAAAGAAAACAAAAACACTAATACAAAAAGATATATATGCTCCAAAGTTCATAGCAGAATTATTTATAATAGCCAAGCTATGGAAGTAACGTTCAGTTCAGTTCAGTCACTCAGTCGTGTCCGACTCTTTGCGACCCCATGAACTGCAGCACGCCAGGCCTCCCTGTCCATCACCAACTCCCGGAGTTTACCCAAACTCATGTCCATTGAGTCGGTGATGCCATCCAACCAGCTCATCCTCTGTCATCCCCTTTTCCTCCTGCCCCGAATCCCTCCCAGCATCAGGGTCTTTTCAAATGAGTCAGCTCTTCGCATTAGGTGACCAAAGTACTGGAGTTTCAGCTTCAATAATATGAATAATATTTTTGCAATAATATGGATGGATCTAGAAGGTATGTTATCATGCTAAGTGGAATAAGTTAGACAGAGAAAGACGAATACCCTATGATATCACTTATATATGATATCTAGAACACAAACCAAACAAAACCGACTCATAGGTACAGAGAAAGAAACAGGTGGCTGCCAGAGGGGAGGGTCGTGGATGGTTGGGGATAATAGGTACAAGGGGTTAAGAGGTACAAAGTTCCAGATATAAAATATAGATGCCACAGTGGTTTTATGTTACGAGGTCAATAGCAGTATAATAGCTGTGTATGGGGACAGATCACTAGACTTGCCATGACGATCATCTTGTAGTGTGCATAAAGGTCAAGTCACTTTGTTGTTCAACTGACAAAAACGTAATATTATACATCAACCATATTTGAATAAAAGCACATTGAATTGTCAGTTAAAGTATGCATAAGTGAATGTGGAAGATAAACATAACTCACCTTTAAATATCTTAATATCTTATGGGTCCATATATCCCTAAACTTTATAAAGGTCTCTATGCAGTTAAAAGTTTAAAATAAGGTTGTTATTTTAACAATATAAATAAGTTTATGGTAGCTTTGGGAAAAACATTTATTCTATCTATTTTGATAATGATGTTCCTAACTGAATATCCATTCAAAAGCCCCTATGAATAATTAAATAGATTTAAACACCATATGAATACATGAAAGCCAGTTTTGTATTATTTTTATAATTTGTAAAGAGTTTAGTTTTTAAAGATGCACTGGGATGAAAGCAGAGAAATGGTTTGTGTTGCAGGAACATCATGACGTAACTGGAAAGAGGAGAGGCTTGGTGGAGGGCAGAGAGCCGTGAGAGAGGATACGTGGATTTGAATCCACATTTTGCTATAACCTGTTTTCCTACATCAGATGGGTCCTTGGTGGCTTTGTTTATTTCTGTAGATGGTTTCTAACTTCCCACCCCCGTAACGTCTAAACTTCAAGGGAAGGAATTCACAAGTTAAAAAGATAGCCAAGTACATTGGAAAGTCCCTGAAGGCAATCATGACGGTAGTGATGATGTTCTAATGCTCTCTAAGGCTCACCCAAGCTTCGGAAGTCTGATATTCTGTGGTTTGTTCCCGGATTTGCTATGAGATGTAACTAGTACTTAGTGAGCTGGCCTGTGATTCCATCCACTAGAGGACAGTAGTAAATGTGCACAAACATCTTCAAAAGAGTGACTCACTGAGATAAAGCCTGTCCTGCAGAAAGATGCTATGCAGAGGAGCACATGAATAAAATACATTTAGGGTCAGTAATCTGAATAAAGCCACATGCATTAGAGGGCTGTAGAAATTCCTTATCTACTAAATATTTAAGTACTCTAGCTCATAAATGGGCAATTGCTCCAGGACCAGCTCCTCTGTAAGAAGTCAGCCGTGTTGAGAGTGAAAGGCCCCTGCAAATCAGACAAGCAGCTGTGCCTATAGAGGCAGTGAGGGGAGCTGCCGGCCGTCCAGGGCCGCTCCCAGCCCGCGGCAGGCTCTAACGTCCTGGGGTGTGCCACATGGTTTATTTTTTTTATCTCTACAGCCCAGCCCAGCCCAGCCCCTTGTGTTCGATAAGTGCCTGATCAAATCTTACTCTCCAGCCCTAGTCATCTCTGGACTTGGTTCCCTGTTTCGCTACTTCTCAGCTTTTTGATTTTTGGCAAATCACTTGACTTCCCCAACTCAATTGCTTTTGGTTTTATGGATTCAAAAGTTTCTGAGGATCCGTTAACATCCTCAGTTACGTATACAGCAGTCTCACCTTTTGAGACATTTTCTGTATTTCCTTACTGCCCTCCCCGGCCTGAGAACAAGTGAGGCCTTTAATTGTGCTTCTTAACACAGTTTCATGCTATATTACTTCTTTTCCTGATATAAAGCTTCTGATTAGGTTAAGTAAGTTCAGAGGCAGGGGGACTGCCTAAATGCGTGCCTACATGTGCGCTCAGCTGCTTCAGTCACCTTCGACTCTGAGACCCTGTGGACTGCAGCCCGCCAAGCTCTGTCCATAGGAGTCTCCAGGCAGGAATACTGGAGTGGGTTGCCATGCCCCCCGCCAGGGGATCTTCCTGACCTAGGAGTTGAACTTGCATCTCCTGCATTGCAGGCGAATTCTTTACCTACTGAACCACCTGGGAAACCAGCCTAAATGGATACCTATAAGTGAAAATCTTAATCTTTCTGAAACTCACATACTTTTTTGGTTTGGTAAATCTCTCTTCTTTCAGCTTTTTATTTATTTATTTTTTTTTTGGAGTACAGTCAGTTAACATGTTGTGACAGCTTCAGGTGGACAGGGAAGGGACTCAGCCATCCATTCAGATGGATCCCTTCTCCCACAAGCTCCTCTCCTATCCAGACTGCCATCTACATGGTGGATCATATGGTGTCTTCTATAAATCTAATTGGGCTTCCCAGGGGGCTCAGTGGTAAAGAATCTGCCTGCCAGTGCAGGTGACAAGGGTTCAATCCCTGAGTGGGGAAGATCCCCTGGAGAAGGAAATGACAACCCACTCCAGTATTCTTGCCTGGGATATTCCATGGACAGAGGAGCCTGGTGGGCTACAGTCCACTGGGTTGCAAAAGAGTCAGACACAACTTAGCGACTAAACAACAGCAACAAACGTAATTACTAAATGCAGAAATGGCTTAATACCATCAGCCCAGAGGAAACTCCCAGGTGGCTCAGATGGTAAAGAATCACCTACAGTGCAGGAGATCTGGGTTCAGTCCCTGGGTCACGAAGATCCCCTGGAGAAGGGAATGGCAATCCACTCCAGTATTCTTGCCTGGGAAATCCCATGGACAGAGGACCCTAATGGGCCCCGTCCATGGAATCGCAAAGAGTCAGACATCACCGAGCAACTAACACTTTCTCACAAGCAATAGCATCCCGTCTTAAAAAAATCATTACAGTAGAATTCTAAATTTTCTAAAATAATTGTAGTAAATCAACATGTGCCCTGTGTATTGACCAAATTTGATAACAGTATTTGTATTGATGAATCTGTAATTAAAGATAAATGTTTTGAGTATTTATAGGTGATTGAAACAAACTCCTCTGTTTATAACATTCTTAGTCACTCTATAATTTCCCCCACATTTAAGTGTTAATTTTGTTAGAATTAGCATGTACCGTCATCCTTACTCCCAATGCAATAAGATGAAAACAACTTCAGGGTCTGAACCATTTATCTGTCAGTGACGGTGAAATAAACCCATAGCTGAAATAGAATTAAAAAATTAAGTGTTTTAATTTCAACAAAGGCAAAATGACAGATTGGTTTTGGAATAGCTGTTGACAAGGCATAGACATAATGCCTGTGACCAGTATAGACATGACATTTTATTTTCTGATTTCATAAGTAAGTGGGATGTGTCAAAATTCCAGTTCTTCTTGCTCCATCATGAGAAATGCAGAGATGATTGGACAACCGGGGCTTCTTCTTCCGTCTTAGAGCCTACCTTCTGTAAGAATCAAACAGCATCAATAGGGCTGGAAAGGCCCATGAAAGAAGACACTCAAAGTACAGAAACAGATTTTTTTTTCTTTCCTCCAAAGTTGCTCTGTGTTTCTAGGCTCTCTCTATCTCTGTCAATTTTACTCAAGGTTTGTTTTTTTTTCCCCCCGAGGAATGGTTTCTTCTTGAACATAAATGACTATAAAACATTTTTCAAGGGGATGTCTTTTTGGGTTAATGCAGTCTCATCACAATAGGGGACCCCGACTGTGTTTGACTTGAGCCAAAGAAAAGAAATTCCCTGGATACTTTTATGTAAACCAGGTGGATAAATACACAGAGAATACTACACCAAATCTACAGATGTTTGAAGGTCTCAGAATACAAGCTAGATGCTGAAAAACCGGGATGTGAATGTTGAAGTGAAGAACAAAATCTTACCCGATAAGGGAGGTCTATTTGTAAGAATCTCTAAAACAGAAGACATAACTTCTCCCTTGACGATTCCATAATACTTTCAGAGCCAGATTCTTTGTAGCGTGGTCTACAGGTGCTTCACAATTCTGCCCTACCCAAGTGCCACAACTTTGCCCTTGTTGCTCCTAATGCCCTCCATGCCCACATCCCATCCCCACCCACAGTCACCATTTCCAGTACTTCCTTCCCCGAGTCTTTGTGTGGCTGCGTCCTCTGCCAGAAATATCTTTCCTCCACTTCAGGTGAACTGTGACTCAACCCTCAACAATAACTTGAATGTCAATTCTGAAATTAATAGCTTTCTGGGAATCTCTTCTCCCTAACCCAGAGCAGAATTAAGTTCTTCCCTTCTCTGTACCCCTGCAGCCCTGGCGTTTGCCTGCACATGGCACTTGACACGCTGCATGATGACAAAAATTATGAGGTATCATCAGTGCCATTTGCTTTATACCATCTTGCATGTGTTCATCTCCTCTACTAGCAACTGAGCTAAACTCACATTGCAGGGCCTGGAACACAGTATACTTAAATTGAATATTCTCAACCTAATTATTAAAATCCATACCATTCATGTTCACAAATGTCTTCAGACTGCCAGTCTGTTGTCTTAAAAAAAAAGAGGGAAGACTGTATCACCTTGCATATATTTGTTCTTTGAGTACTTGTTTATTTACTGATGAATCATCAGGGTACTTTTAACATATCAAAATTTTTATTGAACTTGGCAAAATGATAAGTTCATTCATTTCCTTCTATTTCCCAAGCTAATGACTGTATTTGTTTTATTTTAAACACCCTTTTAAAGGAGTTTTAAACTCTGTTTTAAACTCCTATTTATACACACGGACAGTTTTTTAGATTTAGGGTCAAGACACCCAGCATGTGAGAAATGGAGAAGCACAAGGGGCCAATGGAAACATGTAAGTTAAATTTAAATTGGCTTGAAAGTCTGCCTTTTGTTGGTAGATCATTAATTCATATGAGTTGTGAAGTGATATAATTTAATGTTAGAAAATACCAGTCTTTTTCCATAATTAGAATGACTTGGAAGTGGAGTGATTTGGGGAATATTTAGAAGAGAAAAGATAATACAGATAAGATTGTTGAAAGTCAGTTTGGCCAGATGGTTAGATGTGGGAGTTAGAATCAAAAAGAGGAAAATCCCATCCAACAAATATGTATAGACTTTGGCAACCGGGTCCTAGAGACAAGTAACCATGTTAATCATTAACTAACATATTAAATTAACATTAAAAAGCCTGAACAGTGGCTGAGATTTTGACACCCATCTCAGGGAAGATTCTTTGTTCTTACAAAAGAGAAGTGCAAATCTTTTTGTAGACCTAGCTCATTTCTTAGGTTGGATGGGAGTGCCTGCCCTGACTAGAAAGGGCCTCTTCAGTCATATCTTATTTCAGGAACAGGAGTTACCATCTGAAAGGCTGAGATGGAGCTGTGGAGGGTGGGCATTTCAGCCAGAAGGGACAGTCAAAGCAAAGTCTCATTGTGATCATCAGTACGAGGTTCGGAGTGTGGAGGGTAGTGCTCGAAGGAGGGATTCGTTGAGATGAAGACGGCAAGGCAGCAGGGATCAGGCCCCGGAGACTTGACTTGCTACATTAAGAATCAGATTTGGGGAAAACACCTGCAGTGATTTTTCTTCCTGACACGGTCCACTGTGCAGAGAGATGGGATGGTTGGGGACATGAGCTTTGTTTTCCCCAAAATGTTATTTTCTGGATTTCTCTAGTCGAATTTTGACAGAAGTAATCTTCTGAAGGCATTTTATCTGTTCTCATAAGATGTTTGTAGATGCATATAGCAGTGTTTCAGGCCTCCCCATGAGGGAACACCATGAGGAGGAGCTTTCTGGCAGTTGTAAGGAGCTATGTCACATGTGCGGTAAAGAGGATGTAGTTTGTAAGGCAGGCAGAGCTATTTCCAAGAAATCAGATTCCACCCAAAAGCTTTAGACACAAGTGTTAACTGCAGAAATGGCTGAATGCCCTTGGTTATGGCAGGTACAAAGAGTCATTCTGAACCAATGAGGTCACCAACTTCAGTGCAAAAAGGCTGAGTCATTGGCAGTTACGTTTATGAAATACCTCCCAGACTAGGTAGGATGCTAGCTTTCCCTTGCCTTGGTGTGATTTAAACAACACAAGAGAATGTGAGGTACCACTCCTTCCTGTAGCTGCCCATAAGACTTTCTGTAGTGATGGGTTTCTACTGAAAAAATGAGCTTAACCACATTTGCTCACCAAAGTCCCCTTCTTTGAGGGTCAAAACTATAAATAGCCCTACAGTGAAAACAATATCCTGTTAATTCATAAATCTGTTATCTGGGTGTAATTTCTACCGTCTTTTGTTCAGTTCTTAAAATAGTAAAATCATAAATATGAATCCTCAGTTTCTTTCCTTCCTTCCTTTTTCCTGCCTTACACACACACACACACAAAGCTAGGCAAATACACATACACAAAAATGGGGGATATATTCCTCTCAGAAGTATTTCTGACAGCACATTTAAAAAGGAGTGCCTTTGGCTTTTAGACAAACATACCTTTTCCGGATAATAGATTCTATCCAGACAGGTTTAGACACAAAACCTCAGCCACCGACTGATTGCAATAGGTAAAATTAGGTCTCTGAATGTATTATCTTGGTGTTTTAGAATTCTTAACTGAGATGTACTTTCAAGTATGTATATATAATTTATTTGGTGTGATGGCAATTTAGATACCAATAAGAACTTTAAAAGGGAACATGGGGAGATGGCTCAAGTAACCATAAAGAACTTAGTATTTGTATTTAAACTTCAACTCTTTCTGAATCATTATTCCTTGATTCACTTGTGACAACAACCAGTGTTGCTGGTCAGCAACCAAATCCAGGTTTTTCTGCTCACTTTATGGCTTCACCCTTCCTTGTAATAAATGATGTGTCAGATTGGCCACTGGGCAAGTGGTCCATTGCCATCCTGGGGGAGAACTTGCTAACTGAAACAAGAAGAGAAACTGTAGTGGTTACCAGGTCCCAGGCCCTAGTACAGTACTTATTCATCTCCCCCTACCTGTTTGGGGAACCATCTTATCTTACATTTCAAGCCCTATGGTTTGGTTGAGGTTTTCCTTACCCTTAGCTTCATTGATTAGTTTGGGGTTGGTTTAAGTCAATCAGCATTTCACACCCCTTTGACTAGAGCAATTGATGGGGGAGAGGGCAGTGAGCAGGCCCCAAACACTTGTTTATCTGTTAGCAGAGAAAAGTTCCATTTTGTGGACTTGCAGGTGAAAAAGTATGAATCCTGCGGCAATAATAGTTATCTAGAAACCAAGGACACCTTACTTCAGAATGAAGATGAAGAGCCAAGTTCAGAGATGTAGAAAATCAGGCCTCAGTTAATTCACTGAAGCCCTTGAATTAAGGCTCATCTAGTCCTTATTCTTGGACTTCTCATTACAGCCCTCAATGGCTTCCCTATATGTTTAGGCCAGTTTTGTTGGGTTTTAAATGGCTTGCTATGGAAAGAATCCTGTCTAATGCTTCATGTTGTATTGCTCAGTCATGTCCAACTCTTTGTGACCCCATGGACTGTAGCTCGCCAGGCTCCTTCTGTCCATGGGGATTCTCCAGGCAAGAATACTGGAGTGGGTTGCCATTTCTTTCTCACTAATGCTGCATATCACTTTATTATTGAAGCACCAGCTTAGACTTTTACCTTCTTAGTTGTGACTCCATTAGAAGGATAATGACAAGTAAAATCATGACCCACAGCTGTCAATGACATCAAAGACTAGTATCTCATCTTTATTGATATTTACGATTATATATGTATGTAATCATGTGTATGTCTGACTCTTTGTGACCCCACAGACTGTAGCCCACTAGACTTCTCTGTCCATGGGGATTCTCCAGGCAAGAGTACTGGAGTGGGTTGCCATGCCCTCCTCCAGGGGATCTTCCCAACCCAGATCTCCTGCACTATAGGCAAATTCTTTACCATCTGAGCCATCAGGGAAGCCCAAGAATTCTGGAGTGGGTAGCATATTCCTTCTCTAGGGGATCTTCCTGACCCAGGAATTGAACTGTGGTCTCCTGGATTACAGCCAGATTCTTTACCAGCTGAGCTACCAGGTGAATATGTATATGTGTGCATATATATTAAATATGTATGTGTGTATGTATAATTGTATATCAAAACAAAGCTGTTTTTGGTGAATTAATGTCTTTTTGATTAAGCGACAGGAGATTGGGTTTGCTGATTCTGCGTCCGGTAATCCATAAAGCATGCAAGTACAATCATGTAACTTGAATGAGGAAAATAAGCCTCAGGAAGATCTAGATCTAATATTTTAAGGATTAAGCAGTGTTGGGAGAGAAAGGCATGCTGATTAATAAGGACCCCTCTAGTGGCCATAAACAGGTAAACAGAGGGAATCATAATCGTATTTTCTCATCTGTCCTGCTCAAACACTTTGCTTCCTCTCATACCCTGCAGCTGAAGTTGTCTCATTGTGTCCAAGTGAGCTCAAATAAAGTTGGATGATGAAGAATTGCAGCCCAGAGGCAAGCAGCAGTCATGTGCATTGAATTGTAGCTTGAAAACTGACAGGCTTAAAATGGCTCCTAATATGCGAGAAAAGGGATGGGGTCAGCTGTTTACTGTGTAATGTTCAATGGCCCCATGAAGAATCTACTAGAGGAAATGTGACGCCTTGTTAAGAACCAGTAGCAGAGGCTAGGAGAAACAGTGTCTGTTATGCCATGTTTTACTGCATGAACATGAAGTTTATTTCAAAGAACCCTCACAATACTGTTAACTAGTATTGAGAGTGTAGCTGTAATATAAGCTGTTCAAAGTATTCTACATTTTGTATTTACACAAGTGAAAGTGTTAGTCGCTCAGTCATGTCCAACTCTCTGCAACCCTGGACTGCAGGCTGCCAGGCTCCTCTGTCCATGGAATTATCCAGGGGAGGATACTGCAGTGAGGTGCCATTTCCTTCAACAGGGGATATTTCTGACCCATCATACCTAGTTCTCCTGAAATACAGGCTGATTCTTTAGTGTCTGAGCCACTAGGGAAACCCCTTGTACAGAAGAAGGCTTCTAATATATCTGCTTAAAAATGTAGCAGTTAAACCTAGGCAATTAAATTAAAAAGTAATAATAAAGATAATATGGAAAATTAGGGAGTTCCCTGGTGGTCCAGTGGTTAAGAGGGGCTTCCCAGGTGGTCAGTGGTAGAGATTTGCCTGCCAATGCAGGAAATGCAAGAGATGCAGGTTTGATCCCTGAGTCTGGAAGATCCCCTGGAGAAGGAAATGGCACCTTGCCCCAGTATTCTTGCCTGGGAAATCCCATGGACAGAAGAGCCTGGTGGGTTACAGTCCACAGGGTCACAGTCCATGGAAACTGGGATGGAATGAAAGAAAATAAAGAGCAGATAATAATAAATATTTCTTCAGATTCATGTTAAAATCATCTTGAGTTTCTGAAAGGAGAATAAATATTAATTGATAAGAAGTAAATTTAAGGTTTACTCAAAACAATATAAATGTAATAATAATTTGAAATGTTTTGTTTGATGGGAAACTTTCAAGATGAATTTGACTATATAGTGTGGTTCTGATAACAGGTGGGCAGACATGGCCCTTTGAATTCAATGTGGCCAAGCACTCTTCTAGCTATTATGGACACATTAGAGAATAAAGGAATAAGGACACTCTCCCTGACCTCATGAAGTTTACATTCTCTGGTACAGGGAAACAGGAAATGAACCTGAGAAATAACTATATTATATATATAGCACTTCCCAGGTGGCGCTAGTGGTAAAGAACCTGCCTGCCAATGTAGGAGACATAAGAGATGTGGGGTCTGTCCTTGGGTCGGGAAGATCCCCTGGAGGAGGAAATGGCAACCCACTCCAGTATTCTTGGCCTGAAGAATCCCATGGACGGAGAAGTCAGTTCATAAGGTGGCGAAGAGTTGGACATGACCGAAGTGACTTGGCAAGAATATAGTATGTAGTATTGACAGAAGATGTTAAGTGCTATAAAAGACACAAGAAGTAGAACTGAGCTGCTGCGGTAGGGGGTTTATTTAAATAGGGTAGACAGTGATGCTTCAGCAAGTATTTGAAAAAAGTAACGAAAGGAACCTCATGGATATCTGATGGAAGACTATTACAGACAGGAAACAGCAGCGCAAAGATTTTGAAGAAGAAATGTACCCAGTGTGTTTGAAGAATAGGAAGGAAGTCTAAGTGTCTGGTGCAGAGTAAAAGGGATACATTAACAGATGATGAGATCAGACAGGTGTGAGATGGAGTCTTGTAAGGATTTAGATATTTTTAATTGAAGTATAATTGACATATAATATTATATTAGTTTCTTCAATATCTTGTAATAACTTATAATGGAAAAGAATCCGAAAAGCAAAATATATATGTGTGTGTGTGTACTCACACACACACATATATATATGTAAAACTGAATCACTTTGCAGTATACCTGAAACATTGTAAATCAACTGCACGTTAGTTAAGAAATTAAAAAATTAAAAATAGCATTAGTTTCAAGTGTATAATGTAAAGACTCCATATTTCTGTATAATAAGAAATGATCAGCATAGTATATCTAGTTAACACCCATCACCATACATAGTTACAGAATTTTTTTCCTTGTGATGAAAATTTTTAAGATCTACTGTCTTAGAAACTTTCAAATAATGCAATTCAGTATTATTAACTATGGTCAACATGCTCTACATTAGTCCCCATGACTTATTTTATAGCTGAAAATGTGTCCCCTTTGACACCCTTCACCCTCCATGCCCCTTCTCTGCCTCTGGTTACCACCCAGAGGTGGTTCTCTGTATTTTTGAGTTTGGATTTGTTTGTTTTGTTATGTTTTCAATTTTTCCACATAAATGGCATCATGTGGTATTTGTCTTTGTCTGACTTATTTCACCTAGCATAATGCCCTCTAGATTCATCCATGCTGTTGCAAACATTAAGATTTCGTTCTTTTTTAGGACTGAATAATATTCCATTGTGTGTATGCATAAATATATATGCATACAGTCACATATTCTTTATCCACTCATCAATAGATATTTAGGCTGCTTTCATATCTTGGCTGTTTTAAATAGTGCTACAATGAACATGGCGGTTCATATATCATTTCAAATTAGTGTTTTTCATTTTCTTCAGTGAGATACCCAGAAGTGGAATTGCTGGATCATCTGATAGTCCTATCTTTAATTTTTTTGAGGAACCTCCACACTGTTTTTCATAGTGGTTGCACCAAGGATTTAGATTTTTAATGTGCATGAAATAAGTCCTAAGAGCGTTTTGAGCAGAAGAGTGGCATGACCTAATTCAGTGTTTTAACAGTGTCACCCTGGCTCCGTTGAGAAGAGACTGTAAGAAGGAAAAGGTTCAGGAGTATCAATTATTGCAATAATCCATGTGACGGTTGATGCTGATTTGGATCATGGTATTAACAGTGGAGGTGGTAAAAGTAATGCTAGATATGCTTGGAAGGTAGAACCAGTAGGGATTTGGATATGTGACAATGAAGGATGGAAGACGAAGAGACAATAATTATTACAAGATATTTGAACTAAGTAATGCAAATTTGCAGAGATCATTTCCTGAGATATTAAGACTGTATGTGGAGTAAGTTTGGGAGGAGTTAGATGAATCTGGAGTTCAGAGAAATTCTGACCGAGAGGTCCATTTTTGGGGGGGCACCTGTGTGAAGTCATGAGACTGAATGTATAATGGCAAATAGATAAGTGAAGTTTCTATTTTAAGCAATTTGCAAGACTAAATATCTATAAAAATTCCTTCTGGTATAGAACACTTAAAATGCAAAACATCTAGATAAAACATAATAAATTTTAAATAAATACATCTGAGCTCTAGTAATGAAAGCAATCAGAAGCCAGATAAAGAATAAAGAATGATTGCACAGTGGTAAGCTAAATCTAGAGTTTCTTTTGATCTGAGGGCATCTCTCAGTTCCTGAGGGCTCAGAGCCTGGCTTTTAACTGGGCCCACATATTTAGGACTAGAAACCAAGCTGCAAGGTCCTAGAATATGGTGGACAGATGACACATTTTAGTAAAACAACTTGAAATTACTCTCTTAGAAAGTGCATTTGTTGTTGTTTAGTCACTAAGTCATGTCTGATTCTTTTGTGACCCTATGGACTGTAGCCCACCAGGCTCCTCCATCCATGGGATTTCCCAAGTAAGAATACTGGAGAGGGTTGCCATTTCCTCCACCAGGGGATCTTCCCAATCCAAGGATTGAACCCATGTGTCCTGAATGACAGGCAGATTCTTTACCACTAAGCCACAGCTCATTAGGATAAATCAACCCACCACTGGAAAGGAAATATCCCCTCTGGGGGATAGGCTGGGTGGTGGGAGTGAGGAGATATAGTAGGAGTTTGGGATTAATGGATACACACTACTATACATAAAATAGATAACAAGGACTACTGTAGACCTATAGTCAGTAGGAATTATACTCAGTTGCTTTAATGATCTCTACTGCGGCAGTCCCCAACCTGTTTGGTACCAGGCATCAGTTTTGTGGAAAACAATTTTTCGATGGACTGAGGTTGGGGATGTGATTTTGGAATGATTCAGTCACATTACATTTATTGTGCACTTTGTTATTATTACATCATCTCCACCTCAGATCATCAGGCATTAGATCCTGGAAGATGGGGACCCCTGCTATAATGGTAAAGAATTTGAAAAATATATATGTATAAAACTGACTCACTACTAAACACTTGAAACTGACACAACACTGTTAATTAACTACACTTCAAAAATACTTAAAACCTACAGAAACCATGTTACAATAAAACCAAAAAAAGAGAAAGGAAATAGTAATAGACTTAGCACTGGGCAGAGGCATGGCCTTATGATTAGGGGGCAGAATTGAAACCACTTACATGGTCCACAAACCCGTCAGTCTGAAAGTTAAGTTTCTAACGTTGTCCTGGGTTGTTGGTGATATCAGCAGTAAAGCAAATGCAACACAGTTCCTCTCTGAAGGAGTTGATTTCATTACTTACCCGTGTAAGATATTTCTTCTCTCTGACTCTTTCCCCCTCCCACTTTTATCACGACATTCTTCCCATTGCCTCTCTTGTCCTTTATCCCATTTCATTTTGATTGTGTGCTCGGCAGTTTTACTCAGTGTAGAGATTCACTTTGGAAAGAGAGCCTATCAGGCCAGGCTTCAGAGGTCACAGAAACGAGACTGCGCACATCCCTTGTAGTCCCGGGACAAGCCCTTTCATCCACCTGCCCAGAGTAGACAGGACCCACTGAGGTTTCAGCCGTGGCTCCTGACCTGATCGACTGCGCTTTGTGCACATGTTAGCTCTCAGAGTTCCTGTGTTCTTAGACACTGACTTCTTTGACATTGCTTCCTCCTGCATAATATGGGTCTTAGGGATGCTGGAGGATTGTCTTCACTCACTTGCATTTTTGACCTTATGAGGATAACTTGTCTCCTAGTTATTCTAAATATTGTCTTTCAGTCTTTGGTTTTGCTATCAATTTTCTCTGTTTTTATATGGGGATTTGGGATGTGTCAGAGACAATGCTCACCATTGTTACTATCTTCTAGAATCCCCATTTAAATCTTTTGAAAAAAGGAAATAGATGAGGGAGAATGAATATGTATATATATATATATATATATATATATGGCTGAGTCCCTTTGCCTTTCACCTGAAACTATCACAACATTGTTTGTTAATTGGCTATATATCCTAATACAAAATAAAAAGTTTTTTAAAAAGGAAATAGAATGACTTAGTTTTTATAAACATAAACTAATATATATTCACATATATGTAAATATATATGTTTTCATAAACAAAAATCAAGACAGTTCTTAGGAAATGGTATATGAAGAAAGAGCAAGCAGAGATGGCTAAAGAGTAAAATGCATTACTGGAAATAATTATAACGTGCAGCAATAAGACCAATCTCAGGAAAAATGGCCAATAGTAACAGATTTTCTTTGTTGCTCAGCATCTCCTGGTTCTGTGGTCAATGCCCTCTTCTAGCTTGCCACACCTAGTGTCCCAGAAACCTGTATTTTGTTCCATGTAGGGCCTACCGATAACTACTTTTTGATCCTTATTTCCCATTCAACCATAATTCAGTATTAAGAATGTTAACTAGTGTTTTTGGAATGAACGCTAGACTAAGTGGAGATCTCAGTTTAGCCATTAACTGACTGGATCAGCTCTGATAAATCAGTCTCTCTCTGTTCTGTAGATGCATGTATATAATTATGGATGTGCTTTCTTGTGCTCCGGTGCTCAGCTATATCCGACTCTGCGACCCCATGCACTATAGCCTTCCAGGGTCCTCTGTCTGTGGGATTTTCCTGGCAGGAATACTGGACTGGGTTGCCATTCCCTCCTCCAGGGTGTGTTCCCCACCCAGGAATTGAACTCACATCTCTTACACCTCCTGCATTGGCAGGCAGATTCTTTACCACTAGTGCCATCTGGGAAGCCCATAAATTATAGATAAATTTTAATAAAAATGAAGAAAAAATAAAATCCAGACTATGTAATTCTTAATCAACATATAAGCATGAAACACATACATATGGAAAAGAAGCTTGAGAGACATGGGACCCATTCATCCCATATCCTTTTTTATCTGATTACAAAACTCAGCTCTGAACTCTTAGAAATCAGCGTGGAAAAAGTACATTCATGGCTCTATGTGCTTTGCTCACCCATGATGCTCTTACACAGCACGACTTTTCTCTCCATGAGACACAAGGCTCTGGCCACCCTGTCAAAAATATAGTTCCTGACTCCACCCTACTATATGTTTCCTAGCTGGTAATATTCATTTCCCTTATAGAATTTATCACCTCTCCAGTTATTTTATATGTCTGTGTATTTGTTTTTGACCTGTCCTCTTCATGACCCAGATAATCATGATGGTGTGATCACTCACCTAGAGTCAGACATCCTGGAATGCAAAGTCAAGTGGGCCTTAGGAAGCATCACTATGAACAAAGCTAGTGGAGGTGATGGAATTCCAGTTGAGCTATTTCAAATCCGAAAAGATGATGCTGTGAAAGTGCTGCACTCAATATGCCAGCAAATTTGGAAAACTCAGCAGCGGCCACAGGACTTGAAAAGGTCAATTTTCACTCCAATCCCAAAGAAAGGCAATGCCAAAGAATGCTCAAACTGCCACACAATTGCACTCATCTCACACTCTAGCAAAGTAATGCTCAAAATTCTCCAAGCCAGGCTTCAGCAGTATGTGAACTGTGAACTTCAGATGTTCAAGCTGGATTTAGAAAAGGCAGAGGAACCAGAGATCAAATTGCCAACATCTGCTGGATCATTGAAAAAGCAAGAGAGTCCCAGAAAAACATCTATTTCTGCTTTATTGACTATACCAAAACCTTTGACTCTGTGGATCACAGTTAACTGTGGAAAATTCTGAAAGAGATGGGAATACCAGACCACCTTACCTACCACCTGAGAAATCTGTATGCAGGTCAAGAAGAAACAGTTAGAACTGGACATGGAACAACGGACTTGTGCCAAATCAGGAAAGGGATATATCAAGGCTGTATATTGTTACCGTGTTTATTTAACTTATATGCAGAATACATCATGTGAAATGTTGGGCTGACTGAAGCGCAAGCTGGAATCAAGCACAAGCTGGAATCAATGCCAGGAGAAATATCAATAACCTTAGATATGCAGATGGCACCACCCTTATTGCAGAAAGTGAAGAAGAACTAAAGAGCCTCTTGATGAAAATGAAAGAAGAGAGTGAAAAAATTGGCTTAAAACTCAACGTTCAGAAAACTGAGATCATGGCATCTGGTCCCATCACTTCATGGCAAATAGATGGGGAAACAATGGAAACACACTTTATTTTTTGGGGCCCCAAAATCACTGCAGATGATGACTGTAGCCCTGAAATTAAAAGACGCTTGCTCCTTGGAAGAAAAGTTATGACCAACCTAGATAGCATATTAAAAAGCAGAGACATTACTTTGCCAACAAATGTCCGTATAGTCAAAGTTTTGGGTTTTCCAGTAGTCATGTATGGATGTGAAAATTAGACCATAAAGAAAGCTGAGCACCGAAGAATTGATGCTTCAGAACTGTGGTGTTGGAGAAGACTCTTGAGAGTCCCTTGGACAGCAAGGAAATCCAATCAGTTCATCCTAAAGGAAATCATTCCTGAATATTCATTGGAAGGACTGATGCTGAAGCTGAAACTCCAATACTTTGGCCACCTTATGCGAAGAACTGACTCATTGGAAAAGACCCTGATGCTGCGAAAGATTGAAGGCGGGAGGAGAAGGGGACAACAGAGGATGAGATGGTTGGATGGCATCACCAACTCAATGGACATGAGTTTGAGCAAGCTCCGGGAGTTGGTGATGGACAGGGAGGCCTGGCGTGCTGCCGTCCATGGGGTCACAAAGAACCAGACACGACTGAGCGACTGAACTGAACTGTCCTTTTAGTGGGCTGTGAGCTGTAAGGTCTCTGCCTGTTTTCAATAATCTGTGCCCAGTGCCCAAGCATAGTAGGCTCCCAGATATTGGATAAATCTCAGTGCAAATGAAAAAAGTGAATGAATGGAACACATGGGGAACATTTTGCATGGGACTAGTCTGTGATGTTTGAAAGTGGGCACTGGAACCAGAAAATAAGTTGTTCAACAAGAATAATGTCTCTAAACTTAAAGTGAAAGAACAGAAAGTATAAAGAAAACATAAAGGTTCCTAGAAAAGCACACTGCATGGTTAGACAGAACCTGGGAACGGTTGCTAAGCAGGAAAACAAAACCTTCAGATAAGTGAATCAAGGTATTGGTTAAGTAAAAAATAATTTGATAAAATATGATGTTATTTGAAGCAAATTTTATTATTTAAACAATTTATGGCAATGTGAAAAAAGCTAAAACTGGAAAAAAGTAAGTTAGAGTTAAAATTTCCTGGGATGTGTAGCAGTAAAAGAGACACTGAAGGAAGGGCATAAAAATTCATTTCTAGTGAAGAATATGAAAGGTGCTGTGTAAAATGAGAGTAAAGAAGTCATGGCCAGGCACTTCCCTTGTGGCCCAGTGGTTAAAACTTCACCTTCCAATGCAGGGGCTGCAAGTTCGATCCCTGGTTGGGATACTAAGATCCCACATGCCTCACAGCCAAAACACTAAACCATAAAACAGAAGCTATATTGTAACAAATTCAATAAGGACTTTAAAAATGGTGCATATAAGAAAATCTTTTTAAAAATTGAAAGAATCATGGCTACAAACACTGAAAACATGATTATCATGAGTAATGGAAATGTCACCTGAAACAATAGAAGATGTAACTCAAGTCATGAGTCTGAGTAGAAATTGTAAGCTAATGACGTCTTGTGTAATTCTCTAGTTCAAGCATCAGCAAAACTATTGAAAAGTATTCCATGACCATAGCGCATATGTCAGACCACATACCCAATAGTGTATGTTTGATTAAAATATTAGAAACAATTGTTTAAGTTCAGGAAAAATGGATTAGCCGTGTGGTTGGTGCAATTTCAAGACCGGAAGCCTTAGAGGAGGACAGGGGTGAGAGAGGGGATGTCCCACGTTGGCTCTAGGAATGGCCACATTGGTTAATACTTCCTCACAGGGGCAGATGATCCTCTGGAAACAGACAGACAGTAGGAACATGTAGCCAAACCGCACAACAATTAAAATTCTTAGTATGAGGAGTCTAATCCAGCTCCTGCTTGATTCATCACTTCCCTTACTCTCATTTTCCTGTGTCAGGAAGACGGGACACAAAATGCATGTTTCCCTAATCTCTGTGAGTCAATGTCTTGATCAAAGTGTAATCAAGCTGTGTACAAGTTATACTAACAAATTGAAAAGACACATGACTCCAGTCTATCTTCTCTGAATTGGAGGAGATTCTTAATATTTACCAGGTAAGACTTTCTGAAAGTCAGGTTACTGCTGCAGCTGATGAGAAAGTGCCTACTTTGGCACATCTTCCAGCTCTAGGCAAAGTCAGTCTCAAGGGCTATTCTTTAAGCCTGAAAAATGTTTTGAGGGTGATCCTATGAGGGTTTTATTTAAGAATGGAATCTTCTAAGCCTAAAATTAAAACTGTAGCAATGATAAAACTAAGAGAAGAGAGGAAGTGAGTTAGCTACCTGCTTATGAGCCATTTATTCTAAATGGATAACTTGAAGGGTTTTGTCAAATCCATAGCTCTTCAGCAAATCTATATCCTATGATGCTCCACTTATCCAGCACCACCAGGAAAAACTGGTTCGCATAGATCAAATTTCCAGATAACAGAAGCAGCAGAACTACTATTTGAAATACATGACCTAACACACTGATTTGCCAATGGAGGATTCTGAATTTAATAATCATTCCTTCTTTCCCTGAGAGGCTGATTCAAAACCGTCATAATGCATTGTCTTTAGTAATAACCTGGGGCTCCACCAGAATGTGAAGGACTAAAAGATTTTCTTCAGATCAAATGGGCCCTACATATTCTACTTCTGTAGTTTAATCAGATTTTAGAAAAATTTTTTGTCTTATTCTTTGGGCATTTTTTCTCTTCTCCTGTTTCCTTGTTTTTAACTTCTTGGCTTCTTACAACTGTAATTTCCCAGTTTAAAAGCTTTTTCTCTTAGAGTGAATTACTCTGGCTTTATTATAACTGTTTTGCCATAGCATTCATCACTCAAAAGTACTTTTTGTTTAAATCCAAGTTTGCTGATGGGTTCTAAATGGTTGTGGATTTCTGAAATCTCACATCTAAAAAATACATTTTTCTTTTTTAGTGAATAATTTGAAAAATAAGATAAACCAGTATTGTTTGATGCTCAACATGTAGAAATTCCAGTTCAAGGATAAAAGCATGGCTATTTATGAGAAGAGAGTAAATGACAATTTTCTGCTTTAGTTCTCACCTGCCTATTATTCAATCCACAGAACTTTGAGGAAGTTTAGAGTATTCCTACTGGATTAGAATATTCCACAAACAAACAAATATAATTTCATATTCCAAGTTACTGGGCACCGTGTAGAACCACAGCGGATATGTTCTTTACATCCTTTCCCATATAGATTTTTTTTGGTGAAACTTTGCCTGCCCTGCTGAAGCCAGTATTGTATGCATCACATTGTAATGAGGAGAGGAGGGCTTACTATTTACAGTGAGTTAGACATGATACACTTGATTGAATTCTAAAATATTCAAAAGGATTCAAAAAGATTAATCTGAACAATACATTTCTTTGAAAAATCCACAACCTAAGCTTTATAATTTATTTTAGATAGTTTTGGGTTCTTGTTCCTCCCTCACTTGCGTAATCCTAGCCTGGAATCTATGCTTTCAAAGACCACATAGAGAAAAGCAACAGTCATACCCAAGCGCAATGACCCTTGAGGCTCCAAACTGTCTCTATAGATTAAAACTTCTGCTAGGAGAAATGCAGACTGTGAGGAGAAAAACAAATTTTATCCAAACCCTGAGCTAAGAGCAATGCTCTGAAGTTAGCCTGAAGAATTGTACAACAGGAGATCTAGCTCCTCTGAATTTCTACTTGGTTGTCTCAGGATTCCATCCTTCTCCTATAATATCTGCTTACTACCCTGTTTATTCATTTCACTCTTATTCTTTTAAACTTTATTGTATAATTAACTGTTCTAAATATATACTTCTCCCTTATATGCAGTCCTTTCTGCAAAGAGATCAGAGGCTCTGAAAAGGTTTCTTTGGGAGTAAGCATGTTCAGAAAATTTCTTTTAACTGTATCATTAATCCTCCCCAAATTTCTGTGGATTGAATAATAGACATATGAGAACAAAGCAGAAAACTGTTTTTTATTCTCTTCTCATCTTCCTTTAGTAGTGTACACAGTATCCAGAGCAGGAAATGATTACACATCTTGAATTTTGCGAACTTTCCAAAAGGTATGCAATAGTCACTTTGCCTTCAATAAAACTGCTTAAAACATAGAAATAAAGCCAAAAGCAAAGATATAGCCATACCTAAATTCTTTAACTATCCATGAAATCAGATATCAGGCAAACACTAGTTAAGAAGATAGTAGAGAAACATGTAGTACATAAAAAATATTTCTCAGGAGTCTTTAAGTAAGTTAATGCATTTTAATTAAGTTTTAATTTTTTTCTGTTTATTGACTGCTTCATATATGAAATAAGGATATAAAATATAAATAAAACCTTTTCTTATCACATAGATTTCAAGAATTTTCTGTCTGTTATTTAATTTGTTTGGAAGTTTCTTTATAGTCATGGAAGTTTTATATATACATTGTCTAAACTATCTGTTTTCTTCACTTTGTCTTTTTTGCTTTGGGTATAATGCTTTGAATAGCTATTCCCTCACCAATAATGCACAATCACTCTTCTAAATATACTCTTCTCTTTTCTTTATGGGTTTATTTAGCTTTTACGTTTATTTGAAATTTATTTTAGTGCATAGCATGATATAAGGATCCCCCATTTCTCATATGTTAGGAACACACACTCCCAACAAACACAAACCAATAATTTTAGAACATGTCACATTCTCTGAATTGGAGTCTGGGATTAATTCTTATAGAGTGAATCTGAAGTTTAAAATGTTTGCAATAGATCAATAATCTTTCTTTTAAAATTAAGATAGCTTTCTTGAATACAATGTCACTGTATTTCTGAATTTAGAGATATATTTATTAAAGTTCTTATTGAGTGCCGATTATTACCAGGAACTAGGAACTGTGGATAACTGAACTATATAGATCTATAGTCTCTATCCTCAAGCTCATGACCTAGCTGGGATGGGGCTGGGGAGAGGATTGTGAATACAAGCAGACACCTCCAGAACACTGTGGTAAAGCCTATGCCATTAAGCTCTGCCAAAGTTACCTTTGTGGCAGTGAGGGCTCCCAGAGGAGGAGATATTTGAGCTGTGTCTTGGAGGATAAATGGGGATTCACCCAGAAGACAGAGGGAGGAGGCATTCCAGGTCAATAGAGCAGCAGTTGGCAAGATGCACTTGTGAAGTATGCCAGCAGGTTGGAAAATTATGAGAAATTTGCTATAATTCAAATAAATGTGCCTGCAAATATGCCATGCTTGGAAGGGTCATTGTTGTGGCTGTTCAGAGGAAGTATTAGAAGAGAGGAGAAAGTGAAGGTCATTGATGGAGAGTTATTTTTTAAGCCCTGGTGAAATATGATGAGTGTCTGAACTGAAGTCATTACAATAGGGACAAAGAAGGGAAGAGAATAGGAAAGAGGGAGTACTCCGAAAGCAGACTCCTAGATTTTGTTTGCTAAACAGAGTAGATGGTGGTACTAAAGTCAGGATGTAAGTGATAGGAGGCACAGCAAGTTTAGACATTATTTACCTCTGTATACCTGAGTTTCAGTCACCCAAAGACCACCCAATTGGTTATTGATATCTGGAATATAGCAGAGATACCTGAGCTAAATCTTTGGGCATAAAGGATGTGAATCAAAAAATCAAATGTCTACAGGTTATAGTTACTAAGTAGACAAAGTAAATGAGTAAAGTGGATAATAAGGGGTCGTGGGGACTGTCATGAGCTGGAGAGAGCGTGCCCTGTCTATGGGGGATAGCTGCTACTCAGGTATAATAGGTTATTGATGTGAGACTCTGGGGGGGGCCAGAGCTGGCAACTTTTTAAAAAAGGGAAACCAGAAACCTGTATTTTATTATAGGCTTTCCCAGTCTTGAGTTAGTGTAAGATTAAAAACTTGTGAGCCAAGCAAATTAGTTGCCTGGCCTCATTAAATCAATGGATACCTCTATTTTAGATGGTAGTGTCAAATGTAAATATGAATGAAATTCCTAAGAAGAAGGTAGTCTATAGTGAGGAAAGGAGAACCTCAGAGTGAAACTCATAAAAGCTTGAGGTTGAAGAGAGAGCCTTGAGCCAGATACTGCACAATATAATTCATATTTTTAGTGGAGAAAGAGTAAAACTAACATTCCACAACATAAAGATGTGTCTCATTAGAAATCCAAGAGTACCAACTTCAAATAAGCCCTCAATGGTGGGCAATCCTACATTTCTTTCATCAACTCACCCTCATCCATCTTAGACATCATTTCAAATCTTCTCCACAATCTTTAAATCTCTGACCCTCTCGATTAATTCCAACTATACCCTCTCTTAGCTGGTGACCCCATCTAATAGTTTATACAGAAAATAGAAACTATGAGATAGGCTCCTGTATTTAGTTTCAGGGATATGAGAAATTCCTATGCTCTCCTGTTCTATCCTGTTCTCCTCCCTCCAGTCTCTCCTAAATCTTACACTCTCAGTACTTTCTATGATATATTCAGATACCCATCTTAATCTTTCCCTAGGTTTTAAAACACATCCAGGCTTCTCCCATTAACAAGAATGAAAAACAAAACAATCACTTGAGTTCCAGCTCACTCTAGCTTTCTTCCCTTTTATAGTTAAGCTTCATGAAATAATTCATGAAACACATAAAACACACCCTGTCTCCAGTTCCTTTTCTACACTCATTCCTTAGACTATCTGATCTAGCTTCTGTTTCAAAACCCTACCAGACTGTGTCTTGTTAAGGTCACCATGGTACTAAATCTATTGAAAGTTTTCAGTCCTCACTTTTCTTGTCCTCTTAACATCATTTGACCTTCTTGGCCAGCCTATGGTTTCCCTGGCTTCTGTGATACTTGGCTTCCCTGGGCTTCCCTCCTACTCCTTCTTCAGATCCCATATTATTCTTCATTTCCCCAGGGAATCTTGCCTTGACTGGCTCAGGTCTCACTATTATATGCTCTCTGAGGACAGTAAAACTCTCCTTTGTAACATTTTTCACTGTGAAATTTTATATTTGTCTGTGTGCTCTCCCCACTTATAAGCTGAAGATAGGTAGGAAATATGCTGTTTTCTCATCATCATGTGCACTCTGGCTGGTCAAAGTCCTGACAGGTTACTATCTATCTATCTAAAGAATGAATGACTAAATAACTGAAAATGAGTGAATTTAAAGCCTGAAACTACAGACAATAGAGGCTGCCTCACTTGTCTAGCATCTTATTTCACATTTGGATCATTTTCATTTTTATTAATGAAACATGCAAAATATATTTCAGAAGTTTAAAAGGGGTTATTTCAGTTTATTTAATTTTGAATTATTTTTATTTTTACTTTTTATTCTTCAACTCACACTTAGTATATGATATGACCTCTAAGTAGAGTGACACAAAAATGAACAAGAGTTTGTCTCTACTCTGAAAGGCATATTTTTTTCCTTTTTATGTATTAACATTGAAATCAGAAATAAAATTTAAATTATCTATTAATTCAAACAGTTGCAAATGCAAAGAGAATAACAATAAGAATGATGAAGAACAAGAGGACAAAAGGGTTAGAAGTCTTAAAAATCTCATTGAAATTATATAAAAAGTCTTTGTTACACCTAAGATATTTTTACATTGTTAAATACGTTCTTGTGAAGGATCTATATCTAGAGAGATGTATAAAGGATCTATATTTAGAAACTAGTATGAATGAACACTTTCAGTATGAGAAATGAACCAAATGTTATTACTTATGATCATCAGCTATATTCATTCAACAAGCATTTTTGGAGCTCCTGCCTTTTGCTAAGGTAAGCTAGGTCACATCTGCAAGACCAGCTGAATGTGAGATTGAACACAGCGGGGAGAAAAAGATCAAAGGGCAGAGAGATTTCTAGATGTGTTGACTGCATGGGGAGGGATGAACAGGAATTACTTTTTTGGAAGTTTTCAATTTAGGCTGTTGATGTGTAACTAAATCAGAGCATTTGACAGTGTGCCTACAGTGAAAACTAGAGTTCTTGCTTATAAATATCATCCTGGTGATGACTGACACGTCACTAATGGAAGGGCAGGGAGGAGTCAACAGTGTTGGAGGGTCATGGAGAGATCAAGCCATATAACCAATGAAAAGGCTTTGAGATTTTCTAATTCAATATATATGAGCATCTAGGAAGTAGATTCAGAAATTAGAAAACAGAATTTTCTGAAAACGGAATGTGTCAACTCAATTCAACCCATGTCAGACAGCCCTGTGTTCAAATCCAGTGTTTTCACCTTCAATATATGACATTGGTCAAATTTACTGAACCTCTGAAAGCCTCAGAGGCTTCTCATCTGTGAGGTGGAGATAACAATACCTGCCCCCACAATGTTTAGTGAAAGTGAAGTTGCTTAGTCGTGTCCGACTCTTTGTGACCCCATGGACTGTAGCCTACCAGGTTCCTTCATCCATGGGATTTCCCAGCAAGAATACTGGAGGGGGTTGCCATTTCCTTCTCCAGGAGGATCTTCCCAACCCAGGGACTGAACCCCGGTCTCCCGCATTGTAGGCAGACGCTTTACCGTCTGAGCCACCAGGGAAGCCACAATGTTTAGGGAAGAATTAAATATGATGCTTAGTACAATGTCTTTCACATTGTATAAATGCCAAATATAGCATTGAGGAGGAGGACAGTGGTGACAACCATCCAGTGGTGACAAACCATCATGTGTTTATGAGGGCCAGGAAAAGAGAAGAGAAAAGAGGGAAAGAGATTTTGATTCAACATAGAGATGACATTTTAAAAGACTAAGTTGTCTAGATGGAGAGGTGAACTGTAGGAAGGGTAAATTTCCCATCATCAGAAGGAAGGATTAGATGCTCATTTGGTGGCAAGCTGAAAATGAAGTTTCAAGCATGAGATATAAGTTGACATTCTAGATCTATGACTTTATTATAGCTCTATATTCTGTGAGAGATCAAATTGCCAACATCCATTGGATCATTGAAAAAGCAAGAGAGTTCCAGAAAAACATCTACTTCTGCTTTTTTGACTATGCCAAAGCCTGACTGTGTGGATCACAACAAACTGTGGAAAATTCTGAAAGAGATGGGAATACCAGACCACCTGACCTGCCTCTTGAGAAATCTGTGTGCAGGTCAGGAAGCAACAGTTATAACTGGACATGGAACAACAGACTGGTTCCAAACAGGAAAAGGACTATATCAAGGCTGTATACTGTCACCCTGCTTATTTAACTTATATGCAGAGTACATCATGAGAAACTCTGGGCTGGAAAAAGCACAAGCTGGAATCAAGATTGCTGGGAGAAATATCAAAAACCTCAAATACGCAGATGGCACCACCCTTATGGCAGAAAGCAAAGGACTAAAGAGCTTCTTGATGAAAATGAAAGAGGAGAGTGAAAAAGTTGGCTTAAAGCTCAACATTCAGAAAACTAAGATCGTGGCATCTGGTCCCATCACTTCGTGGCAAATAGATGGGGAAACAATGGAAACAGTGAGAGACTATTTTTTTGGGCTCCAAAATCACTGCAGGTGGTGACTGCAGTCATGAAATTAAGAGATGCTTGCTCCTTGGTAGAAAAGCTATGACCATCCTAAACAGCGTATTAAAAAGCAGAGACATTCTTTGCTGACAAAGGTCCATCACAGTCATTGCTATGGTCTTTCCAGTAGTCATGTATGGATGTGAGAGTTGGGCCATAAAGAAAGCTGAGCGCTGAAGAATTGATGCTTTTGAACTGTGGTGTTAAGAGAAGACTCTTTGAGAGTCCCATGGACAGCAAGGAAATCCAACCAGTCCATCCTAAAGGAAATCATTCTTGAATAATCATTGGAAGGACTGATGCTGAAGTTGAAACTCCAATACTTTGGCCACCTTATGTGAAGAATTGACTCATTGGAAAAGACCCTGATGCTGGGAAAGATTGAGAACAGGAGGAAAAGGGGACGACAGAGGATGAGATGGTTAGATGGCATTACCAACTCAATGGACATGAGTTTGAGCAAGTTCCGGGAGTTGGTGATGGACAGGGAAGCCTGGTATGCTGCAGTCCGTGGGGTCACAAAGAGTTGGACACGACTGAGTGACTGAAATGAACTGAGACTCTGTTTGCTCTATGATTATATCGGTTCCAAAGGAATAGGACATGTAGTGAGCATAATTTGGGGGGAGAGGGGGAAACAGGCAACTTTCTTATCAGATTAATAGAAAATCAAATGATCCCCAACTGGATAATGACGATTTTGTTGTCAAATGCAGACTGGAAACTATTACAATTGACCCTTGAACAATGCATGGGTTAAGGGCACCGGAACTGCCCAGTGGTAAATCCTAGGGTAACTTACAGTTGGCTTTCTATATCCATGGTTGCTCTGTATCCAAGGCTCCAAATTTACAGATTCAAGCAACTATGAATCATGTAGCACTGCAGTGTTTACTCTTGAAAAAATCCATATATAAGTGGATCTGTGTGTGTGTGTGTTGTGTGTGTGTGTGTGTGTGAAAGTCGCTCAGTTGTGTCGACTCTTTGTAACCCCATGGACTGTGGCAAGAATTCTGGAGTGGGTAGCCTATCCTTTATCCAGGGGATCTTCCCAACCCAGGGATCAAACCCAGGTCTCCCACATTGCAGGCAGATTCTTTACCATCTGAGCCACAAGGAAAGCCCCATAAGTGGATCTACACAGTTCAAGCCCAGTGTTGTTCACGGGTCAACTGTGTACTCAAACACATCCTTATGCCACTTCTGCCCACACATTGAGTTTAACTAATAGCAGCCTCATTTCCTTCACTGTAATGTCAAAACTTTAGGAAAAATAAAAAGAATTTTATCTTCAAAAAATGTTGGGACCCCAGATTTGTGGAAATAACAGTTTGTATTTTCCTAAAAATAAAACCCTAGATTTTGAAAACAGGCTCTTTGGTGGGTGATTAGTAGCATTACCAAAGATTTATTCAATTAAGAAAATCATTACTTAGAGAAATCTTTTAAGTGGCAACTCTCCAAAAGCATTTCGCTTTACTCTAAATGTGTAAAGTCCACATAGGATGAAATGCTTATTAATGTAGCCATTTCTGAAGACTGTGTTCTTTTCGTTGTTTTTAGAGTATGGTCATGAGTGATGGAGCCCTCCCCAGTTGTTCTTGTGATGGTTCATATTTAACTCTCGAGATGACTGACTAGGACTACAGCTGTAAATTCTAGCTCGAAGCCTAAATGACAGTCACAGTCCTGGACTCACTCTCACAAGCTCAAACAAAGAACTCAGGGACTCTAAACATTGGGATAAGATTTAACATGACATTATTCTTCTGAGGAAAGTATTTCAGATAAATCTTCCTAGTCTCTAGATGACAGAGAGTATAGGCTGCTTTGTGCAATAATCCCTCAGAGGAGAAACTTTGAAGGAGTCCTATTTTTCTTATGGCATATGGAATCTGAACATGTGAATTGTTCTTACATACAATCAGCTCTAAATTCTCCAGGGTAAGAGTTCTTTCTGGTCTTAAACATACTAAAGAGACCTGTTCTGGATCTGATTCTCTCCCAGGCTAGCCGACTTAGATATAAAGTGGATTTATAGTTCACTCGCATACATTGTATGGAGGACAACACTCCTCTGTTCTGAATAAGAAATAAAATCACCAGGATAGCTAGGGTCTTCTAGGGTTATCTCAATCACACCCTATATCTTGAGTCGTAATTATGAGAAATGCATCAAAGCAACTCCTCATTTGTGTATGGATGAAGAGGAGGAACAGGTCTCTTTATCCTTGAAGAGTAAATAAGGGGTATAGAGCAACATGTAAGCAGTCTGGCATTCTTGGATTTCACAGTCATGGTTCTACCTAGTCTTTTGTGATATTATTAGACCCTGGCTGGCAGTGTTTTATACTTCTCCTGAGGCATAAATGTCACTTGAACATGCAGCAAAGCCAGAAAGTTTGGATTAGCTAATGAGCAAATTGTTTGCTGTTGTTTAGTCATTAAGCCATGTCTTACTCTTTGCAACATCATAGACTATAGTCCACCAGTCTCCTCTCTCTATCCATGGGATTTCCCAGGCAAGAATCCTGGAATGAGTTGTCATTTTCTTCTCCAGGGCATCTTTCCGACCCAGAGATTGAACCCACGTCTTCTGCGTTGGCAGGCAGATTGTTTACCACTGAGCCAACAGTGAGCAAATGGATAAGTCCAACTGACTACTCAACATCCACATCTCAAGGCACCTTTGTCTTCTTCCTTCTGGGACGTATTTACAATAACTGGAATAAAGTTATTTTATAATAAACCTTTGTTACTTAGGAAATCTGGTCATGAAGTAGGAAAGGAGACAGTTGAACTTGAAACTGTGTATAATGCATGCTCACTGTAATGGAAGCATGATTGGATCACATTTTGAATTTTGTCCAAACTTTTTTCAGGCTTCCCTTTTGGCTTAGCTATAAAGAATCTACCTGCCATTTTTTTTTTTCATACCTATGAATTTAGGGGATTCCCAGGCCCACATTTTCAGAAATATCTTTCATGGAAGCAAGGAGTTAACTGTATTTATAAGAAAGATGTGAAACATATCAAGGCACATGGAAAGGCATTTGCAGATAAGAAATAAAATTTAATTTCTGCCTTCCAGGAAAAGGCTTCAAGGCAATGTCTCCTTTTTCCAATGTTTGATCTCTTATAAGATTTATTTGGAGGACATAAAAATTATCAAAAAATATTTTGTAGGATCATCTTAAATGTTGCCCTTGTTGTTGTTCAGTCACCAAGTCATGTCTGACTCTTTGCAACCCCATGGACTGTAGCACACCAGGCTTCCCTATCCCTCACCAACTCCAGGAGTTTGCCTAAGTTCATGTCCATTGAGTCAGTGATGCCATCCAACCATCTCATCCTCTGTCGTCCTCTTCTCCTCCTGCCTTCAGTCTTTCCCAGTGTCAATGTCTTTTCTAATGAATCGGTTCTTCACGTCAGGTGGCCAAAGTATATTGGAGCTTCAGCTTCAGCATCGGTCCTTCAAAAAAGTACCTTACAGAGAGAAAATATCTAAAACAATCCCCCATTTCAGTCAATAAGACTCAGTTAAATTTAGCAATATAAATTCATCCTGAAAATTCATTTCTAACAAAAATTTTAGTATAAAATACAGATATCATTTGACAAATAATTATTTTACCACTTCATAATATAGAAAATAAGATAAATTTTTCCTATGAAAGTACCTTCTGATTTGTTGTGAAATCCTTTGGTGGTTCCTCATTGCCTTCAAGATAAAGTCCGTATTCCTTCTCTTGATTCATAAGCCCCTTTATTGCCTACCAATGGAGCCTCACCTTGAACCACACACCCCAACTTATATTTCTCCAAGCACCAGTCACACTGAACTATTTGCACTTTGGACCTTTTGGGCCTTTGTTTATGATGGCTTCTCTGTCTGAAACTCTCTCCTCAGTCTTTTGACCTTCACAACTTGTTTCAGAAACATGTCTTCTAAAAGGCCCAAGAACCTCCCCAGTCTGCACTCACTGTCCATCAAACCCTTTCCCAAGGACTCCATGCTTCTGTGTATCATAGCAGTTTTGATACTACATCCTAATTGTCTACTTGTCAGTTTTTATCATTCATTCATTCAAGCATTGCACAAATACTGAATGAATATTAACCACGTGACAGTCACTCTTTGAGGCACTGAGGACAATGAACAGAAAAACTACCAGCTATCATGGAACTTGGCTTCTAGTGGGGACACAAAAAACAATAACACATAAACATACAATAAAATGCCAGGCAATCTTAAACGCTATGAAAAAATTAAAAACTCAACAGGGTAAGGTAAACAGGGAATAAGTTAGTTCTGGTGAGGACAGTGGTTGCTTTTACAAACAAAGTGGTTTATTTTTAGAAAGATTGTCCTGAGAGACCCTTTAATGAGATGGCAGGGTTTTGTTTTTTTTTTTAATTGTTTATTTTCTACATAGATTTGAAGTAAGCAAGAAAGCAAGCAATACTGGTGTTTAAATGAAGCTGTGTGCTAGGCAGAGGCAGAGGAAATTATACATGCAAAAGGTGTGAAACAAAAATATTCCTGGCACATTTGAGGGAATGGCAAGGAGGGCAGAATGGCTGTCGTACATACACTCTGTGAAGGAGAGGAGTAGAAGATGGCATTAGAGAAGTGTCCCATGGTCAAGCAGAACAATGGTTCTCAAGAAGGCTGCACATTAGAGGCAACTGGTGAACTTAAAAAAATGTAGGACAGCCCAGTCTCATCCCAAGAGAGTCTGAAATTAATAGCTTGGAGTAGAGCCCAGGCATTGATATTTGTTGTTGTTTGTTTCTCTATCATTCTTTTCAAGGTTTAATAAACTTTTCATTTTAGAATAGTTAGGGGGTAGATTTAAGGTCCACTTTTTAGAGGGAGTGGGCACAGATATTTTTAAATAGATCCTGTGATAATTCTCATGTGTAATTTATTTTGGGTATTTTAGGCCAGTGTAGGATTTTGACCAGCATTCTGACTAAGACGGGAAGGCATTGAAGAAGTGTGAACCACTGAGTAATATGATCTGACTTGTGATTTCAAAGAATTTCTCTAGCTTTATAGGGGACTATGAGGGAAAGGACAGGAGCAGTGAGATCAGTTGAGAGATTCTTACAGTAATTCAGGTGAAGAATCTGTGGATTTTGGGACCAGGGCTGGCTATGTGCTACCTGTATGGAAAAGGATCATGATTTCTTTATATCTTCAGGGTCTAGCACATGTAACAGATGCCCAATCAATATTGCCTGAGTGATTGTGAAACAGATGGTTTATGTACTGCTCTTTGGGAGACAGCACAGCTCAAAGGGTAAGAAGATAAGAAATCTGGGAAGGTTCTAGGCCATAACATGGCCTGGATCATTTACAACTGATTAAACAACTGAAAACTTACATTCATTATCTACAAAATGGGAATAACAGTCCTTCACGGGGTAGTTAGTGGACTAATAAAAAGAGTCAGATATAAGGAGTAAGTTTATACTGCTGGTAATCTGCCATAATTACTCAAAGCTTACGTACACCTTGTCATACAACAGTGATAAAGAGTGTGAGACCTGGGGTCCTAGAGACTTGGTTCTCATCCCAGCCTTAGTACTTATTGCTTTGGCCAAAGGATATCACCTCTGTAAGTCTCATTTCTTCCCCTTAGAAATGAAGACAATAGTTCCCATCTCATAACATTGCTGTGAACATCAAAAAATACCATATAAAAATACTTTGATTCCTAGCATATAATAAACTCTCAACATTCAAACTACTACTATTGCTATATCATCACTAGAGTATGTTCTCAGAACATTTTCTCATTTAATACCAGTGTGCTGGATACGCTCTGTTTGCCTGCCCAGATCCATTCTCCACTCTGCTCTGGGCCTGGGCAGCTGACCTTTATGGGCCATGTGAGGATAGTGCCCAGTTGAAAGGCAATCAGAGGACATCATAGGGTAAAAGGAGAATGATGGTAGAATATCAGTCCCCCTCAAAAACCTCCCCCTGCTATCGAGTTGATGTTGGCTGTGTTTCCTTGTGATAACCCTCAGCTCCGGGCCAGAAGGCCTCTCTCTCTACATTCTCCGCTTCCATTAATCATTGTCTTTTCTGCCCTTGAAGGCCATGAGGTGGCACCTAGCCAGGGCACTGTCCCTTTTTCTATATATGTACTCACCCTCTAGTAAATAGTCCCTTTATTGGAATCTTCAATTATTTAATTTGGGTGTATATCAGTTTCCTGTTGAAATCCTGACTAATACATCTGGAAATATGTGTCATTCCCATTTTGAAGGTGATGACACTGAACCTTTAAAATATAATACTAAAGATAGTGAGAAGAGATTTCAAATTAAACAGCCATGAGTTCAAATACTGTGGGAATTTGAGCAAATTTCTTGAACTCCTTTTTGCTGTGTAAATTATGGAAAATTACTTTTACCTGCGTGAGTTTGGACAAGTTATCTAAACTCTCCAAGGCTTAGTGTTTCCTACTACCACATAGGATTTCTGTATTGTAAATAATACTGCTTTTAAAATAATTATCAGAGTATCAACCAGAGTGGTTAATTCTTTAAAAACGTTAGTTTTATGTCCCAAGAAGTCCCTACAAGTCATAATCTTTGGCAACTCCTCTGTCCATGGCATTTTCCAGGCAAGAATACTGGAGTGGGTTGCCATTGCCTCCTCCAGGGGATTTTTCTGACCCAGGGATCGAACCCATGTCTCCTGCATTGGGAGGTAGATTCCTTACCTCTAGCATCACTTGTTGTTGTTCAGTCACTCAGACATGTCCAACTCTTTGGAACCCCATGGACTGCAGCACACCAGGTTTCCGTGTCCTTCACCATCTTCTAGAGCTTGCTCAAATTCATGTCCATTGAGTTGGCGAGGCCATCCAACCATCTCATCCTCTGCCGTCCCCTCCTCCTCCTGCCTTCAATCTTTCCCAGCATCACGGTCTTTTCTAATAAGTCAGCTCTCCACATCAGGTGGCCAAAGTATTGGAATTTCAGCTTTAGCATCCATCCTTCCAATGGATATTCAGGATTGATTTCCTTTTGGTTTGATTTCCATGCAGTCCAAGGGAGTCTCAAGAGTTTGCTCCAACACCACAGTTCAAAAGCATCAATTCTTTGGGTCCAACTCTCACATCCATACATGACTACTGGGAAAACCACAGCTTTGACTAGACAGACCTTTGTTGGCAAAGTAATATCTCTGCTTTTTAATATGCTATCTATGTTTGTCATAGCTCTTCTACTAAGGAGCAAGCGTCTTTTAATTTCATGACTGCAAGTACCATCTGCAGTGATTTTGAAGCTTTACTTGGGAAAACCATAAAATTTTTGATATAGTTTGGTAATTTCTGATTCAATATCAGTGGTTTTTTGAAGGCTAATTTTTCTCTTTGTATTATCTTGTAAGTACAGCTGTGGATGTAAAAAGTGTCTTGGCCTAGTGTAGAAAGTTTTCATCAAAATGACATTTACTAATGATAGCAATCATCAATAGCAAATCTCCCTTTTAGATATTAGCTTTTTCCTATTGGTGTATTTGATAGTTGCTTATCTTACACAGTGGGACAGATTTAATTCAAAGCTATTTCTGAAAGCTTTTCAGGAGATAGCAAACAACTTTTTTCAACAGCATTTGGCTTAGAATAACTGTTTCCACATTGGGGATTTTCAGTGATTATCAGAAATCATTTACAATCCGATTGGCAATGCAAGTGGCATTGAATGGCTTTATTGAATCTGGCGTTTTGTCCAACTAGTATGTTGACTGGAATATGTCAGCTCTAGGCATATTACCATTTTGTAACACAATGTAACTGTCACTTGGAAATTTCATTATAGAGTGGTGCTCTAGGCTTGATCCTACCAGGAAAAATATAAATTGCTTATTAAAGAAAATTAGACTCTCAGACTGCCAATTCAAAAAAAGAAGTCTTTTTATTTTAAAGAATTCATTCCCATGGATTTTAGAGGTGAAAAATAGGGCAGAAAGCAAGCTAATTGGCTATCCATGTGCACCAAATACTCTTCATAATTTATTTAAACATCCCAACATTTAAACATCTTGCAAAGCAGGAATTACCTCCAGTTCACTGAGGTTCAGACGGGTGTCTGACCATGAATAATCCATCTTGGAAGTGATGGATGTAGGTCTCAAGTGTAGGCTTTTCTGATTTCCACACTCAATCCACCCCATCTAATGACCTATGTTATAAGTGCAGAAATTTTTAGAAAATGGCTCTTTAAAAATGACTAAAAATCTCATTTTTCTTGATATTTAGGTAATTTTCTCAACTACTAACTAATCTCAAAGCTTCCTCTCCCGTTCTATTGCTCTATTCTCAAGTTAAGACCTCTTAACTGGATTGCTATAATATCATTTTAACTTATCTTCCTGAGTATTGTTTTGTCCACAGCAGTACATTATTTATATTAATATTTTAAGCACAGAGACCTGATTATCAATTCCTATTGATACCTTTCTATGACTCCTACCTGCAGTTCAGGAGACCTGGGTTCAATCCCTGGGCTGGAAAGATCCCCTGGAAGAGGGTATGGCAATCCACTCCAGTATTCTTGCCTGGAAAATCCTATGACAGAGGAGCCTGGTGGGCTACAGTCCATGGGGTCACAAAGAGTCAGACACGACTCTAAGCAACTAACACTTTCTTTCTTTTTTTTTTTTTTTTTTGCAACTAACACTTTCATAGCTCCTTATCACCAATGAGATAAAGTCAGGATTCCTCAGTTCCATGTTTGGCATTCCTGACTACGTATTCAGCAATCAGGGTAACTTCTCATACCCTTAGTTCCCAGAATATGGAATTTTCCTAAATCTACCACACTTTTCCATGCCTCCCAGCCTGGACATGTTTCCCTCAATACTCACCCCCAGCTTACCCAGAGAACGTTTATTTATCTTTCAA
This sequence comes from Cervus canadensis, assembly GCF_019320065.1. Classification (NCBI taxonomy): domain Eukaryota; kingdom Metazoa; phylum Chordata; class Mammalia; order Artiodactyla; family Cervidae; genus Cervus; species Cervus canadensis. Next base: position 87,750,575 of record NC_057392.1, read on the forward strand.
GAGCTTGGTAAAAATTCCCCTTTCAATGAAGTCTTCCCTGTCCTTTCCGAATGATTTTATGCCCATATTATTATTTCTCTTTGTAAGAACAACACTGTACTGAAGGCTTTTTGTTATGATTTGTTGTTTCCTTTTTGCCATTTTGTTTCCTCCTAGCAAATTTTGAGCTCTTTGCAAGCAGGGACTATGTCTAGATGTTCAATAATTATTTGTGAATTAACAAATCTGTTGAAACCTTTAGAGTTAGTTTCATGCTCTCAAGCAAATACCTTTCAAAATAGCAACTTCAGGGACCTAATTCGTTATATTGATGCTTCTGACAGAGTTCCAACAGACTTGACTTGAGATCTTCTAAATGGGCCCTGGGTATGCCTAGAAAGTGATAACTGCTCACACTATAAAAAGTTGGGAAGAGGGCTCAAGAAGAAAGAGAAAGAAAATATAAGAAGCAGAGAGCAAAAAAAGAAATTGCCCAGAGAAGAACCTGGATGTCACAGAGTTGAAAGAGCTGCATAAAAAGTACAATCTATAGAGTCAATGCAATCTCTATCAAGCTACCAATGGTATTTTTCAGGGAACTAGAGCAAATAATTTCACAATTTGTATGGGAATACAAAAAAACCTTAAGCAGCCAAAGCAATCTTGAGAAAGAAGAATGGAACTAGAGGAATCAACCTGCCTGACTTCAGACTCTACTACAAAGCCACAGTCATCAAGGCAGTATGGTACTGGCACAAAGACAGAAATCTAGATCAATGGAACAGAATAGAAAGCCCAGAGATAAATCCACGAACCTATGGACACCTTATCTTTGACAAAGGAGGCAAGAATACACAATGGAAAAAAGACAACCTCTTTAACAACTGGTGCTGGGAAAACTGGTCAACCACTTGTAAAAGAATGAAACTAGAACACTTTCTAACACCATACACAAAAATAAACTCAAATGGATTAAAGATCTAAATGTAAGACCAGAAACTATAAAACTCCTAGAGGAAAACATAGGCAAAACATTAGCTGACATAAATCACAGGAGAAGCCTCTATGACCCACCTCGCAGAGAAATGGAAATAAAAGCAAAAATAAACAAACGGGGCCTAATTAAACTTAAAAGCTTTTGCACAACAAAGGAAACCATAAACAAGGTGAAAAGACAGCTCTCAGAATGTGAGGAAAATAATAGCAAATGAAGCAACTGACAAAGAATTAATCTCAAAAATATACAAGCAGCTCCTGCAGCTCAATTCCAGAAAAATAAACAGCCCAATCAAAAAATGGGCCAAAGAATTAAACAGACATTTCTCCAAAAAAGATGGCTAATAAACACATGAAAAGAGGCTCAACATCACTCATTATCAGAGAAATGCAAATCAAAACCACAATGAGGTTTGATTTGACCACGCACCAGTCAGAATGGCTGCTATCCAAAAGTCTACAAGCAATAAATGCTGGAGAGGGTGTGGAGAAAAGGGAACCCTCTTACACTGTTGGTGGGAATGCAAACTAGTATAGCCACTATGGAGAACAGTGTGGAGATTCCTTAAAAAACTGGAACTAGAACTGCCATATGACCCAGCAATCCCACTGCTGGGCATACACACCGAGGAAACCAGATCTGAAAGAGACACGTGCACCCCAATGTTCATTGCAGCACTATTTACAATAGCCAGGACATGGAAGCAACCTAGATGCCCATCAGCAGATGAATGGATAAGGAAGCTGTGGTACATATACACTATGGAATATTACTCAGCCATTAAAAAGACTGCATTTGAATCCATTCTAATGAAGTGGATGAAACTGGAGCCTAATATACAGAGTGAAGTAAGTTAGGAAGAAAAAACACCAATACGGTATATTGACACATATATATGGGATTTAGAAAGATGGTAACGATGACCCTATATGCGAGACAGCAAAAGAGACACAGATGTAAAGAATAGACTTTTGGACTCTGTGGGAGAAGGTGAGGGTGGGATGATTTGAGAGAACAGCATTGAAACATGTATACTATCATATAAGAAATAGATCGCCAGTCCAGGTTTGATGCATGAGACAGGGTGCTCAGGGCTTGTGCACTGGGATGACCCTGAGGGATGGGATGCAGAGGGAGGTGGGAGGGGGGTTCAAGATGGGGAACACATGTACACCCCTGCCTGATTCATGTCAGTGTATGGCAAAAACCACCACAATATTGTAAAGTAATTAGCCTGCAATTAAAGTAAATAAATTATTATTATTTTTTTAAGTACAGATGTAGCTTCAGAGTAACTCAGATGGGTTGTGGCTTCCTGAGCATGGAGTAGTCAAGGAAGGGTTATGAAATAAGAAAGGGGGACAGTAGGCTGGGCTCCTCTGTCCTTGGGATTCTCCAGGCAGGAATACTGGAATGGGTTGCTATTTCCTCCTCCAGGGGATCTTCCTGACCCAGGGATGGAACCTGTGTCTAAGTCTCCTACATTGGCAAGCAAATTCTTTACCACTGAGCCACCTGGCAAGCCCCCATGGCATTTGGGACCCACACATGTCAAGTCTGACCTCATCTTAACTTGATTCCATTTGCAAAGTCTATCTCCAAAAAGGTCACAGTCAGGGGTATCTTGAGCTAGGACCTCAATCTCTCTTTTTTTGTGGGAAACAATTCAACCTGCAAGCTCCTTAAGTGATTCTAATGCACAGCCCAGTTTTAAAAACAATGGTTCTGAAACTTGAGCATACAACAGAATCACCTTGGGGCTCGAAAAATGAAAGGCTGCTGAATCCAAACTCAGATTCTGATTCTTGGGCCTAAGAATTTGCATTTTTTCACAAGTTTGAAAACCAGTGGTGTAGGGGAACAGAAAGTAAAATGAATGTACACTTTGACCCTTAAACAAAGCAGATTTGAACTGGGTCCACTTTATGACATTTTTTCAATAGTAAGTATTACCGTCCTATACAGCTTGTGGTTGGTTAAATCCACAGAATCACAGATGCAGAGGAATCTCATGAACAAAGGGCCGAGAATAAGTTATACACACAGATTTTTGACTGTGCAGAGGGTTGACACCTGCAACCCCTTTGCTGTTCAAGAATCAACTTTCTTTCTTTCCTACCATTGGAGGAACAATGTAGCTATCATCTGGGAGCTGAGGAGAAATGCAGAACTTTGAGCCCAGCCCAGATTTCTGAATCTAAGACTGTATTTTAACAAGATTCCCAAGTAATTTGCACATCCATTGAATTTTTAGACACATTATTGTATACTATTCAAAATAAAATTGATCTTAAATCACTGGTTGAGTTAGTTAGTAAAGGGATGGCTGGATAAAGAAATAAATGTGTGCTAAGCTGCTTCAGTCGTGTCTGACTCTTCGAGACCCTATGGGCTGCAGCTCCCAGGCTTCTCTTCCACGGGATTCTCTAGGCAAGAATACTGGAATGGGTGGTCATACCCTTTTCCAGGGGATCTTCCTGACCCAGAGTCAAATCCGCAGCTCTTATGTCTCCTGCATTGGCAGGCGGGTTCTTTAACATTAGGGCAACCTATGAATGAATAATAAAAAAGATTCCCTAACTGCCTTTCTCCCAGGAGACAGAAAAGTGGTCCTTCTAAGTCCATTGATCAAGTTGCCTTAGCAACTGTGAAGACAGTGGCTCATCATCACAGTGGCTCCAAGGCAATCTTGTCTGTTGGTTCTTCAGCAATGGAGTGTTCTTGCTTACTTGGCCTTTCTCAGGCTTCAACCAAGAAATTCCATACTTTCATTTCCCTGCTTCTTCCCAGATGACCTCATCTTAACATTTTGTGGCTTCTCTATCAGCAGTTTGTCATTTGTGCCAAAATCTGAAACAGGAGGCTGGCTGGAATACGCAGAAGTAGAGCACAGTGTAGATTTAGTGATGAACTGGCTTTGGGCCAGAAGGGTAGCAGGTAAGTTTCAGAGTTTCAGCTGAAGAAGAAAGAAAAGCTTTTAGAAAGCTTAGAGCCAAGTCAAAACATGCCTTATATGATTTTTTTTTTGGCAGATATACTGTAAAATAAGAGTAGACCAAATTCCCCAGGTAATAGTAATTGACCTATAAATGTCATTATTGATAGATTGTGTTTCTGGAAACATTGTTCTAGAGCTAAAGTACTCATGTGAATCTCAAAAAGGAATTTAGAGACAAGCTTTGAAAGTCTTTCTTTTTCTCTCTCCACTACTGATTTCCATTTTCCTCTTGGAGAGCTGCACTTTTTTTTTCCCCTCTTAAACAAGTCACACACCCAAGCTGTCACAAACAGTTGTCTTTTAGAAGGCCAATGTTTTCTTGGGGAAAAAAGTTGTTTTTCAAAGGCCATCACCTTTTATTCCTTCATGGAGCCATTTCACATCTACAATGAATCGTTTAGTAGAAAGATTGACAGAGTTCGCATTAAAGTTTGCTTTTTTTAACTTGACAGTTTGAGGAAGAGTTGATATTTCATTTTAATAAAGTGGGTATTGTCTGGAGAGGCACAGTCTGATTTCAGGAAGCAATGCTATACATGTGGCACCTCCTGTCACATGGCTTACGGAGTATTCCTTTAATGTTTTGTTGCCTCCTTCTCTTATGTAAAACAATCTGTCTCCCAGATGTCTGTTGGAAAGAAAGAGGACACACATCTCATAACCAAGAAAAAAATCTCTCATGTCTTTAGCCACATGATATAGGTACATTTCTGTAATCACCGCTTAATTTAACTTAATTTCTTTTTGGTATGAACTTATGAAAATCAGTTTCCACATTCTAAATGTTCAGTTAAAGCATATAAGTTTGTTTTCTTTTTTTTTTCTTTTCTTGTCTGAAATTAACCAGTTATACACATTAGCAGCTCTGGAATAAAGAACACATTAACAACTCTAGATATTTCTTTATCTGTCCACAATGAGAAATGTTGCCTAGCTAAATCCAGGATGAAAAAATTCTCCTTCTCTCTGTCATATATTCTGCTAGTAAATTGCTGAATCACTGTGTGTGGCAGCCGAGTTCAGCTCTTGGGCATGCCTCTTAGAGAACTGCCAGGGGCACCCAAGGTCCCTCTGCTATTTCTAGATGACAGGAATAGCAAAGCAGCCAGATGCCATACTCTCAACAGCTATGTGAGTATGTGTGTGGATGAGAGAGAAATTATTTTCTTCCTCTTTATTAAAGCTGGTAGAGACTGTATCCCCGCATATTTATGCAAGTCACAGTTTGTACAGTTTGAGCATAAGGTAAGGGTCTTAAGAAATCTTGTAATATGACCCTAAATGGTAGTGTGATAAAATCTAGGCAGCCCTGGATAGAAGTCTGGGGAGTTGGGTCCTGTCTCACTGAGGTACATAAACTATAAATCACTTTCTAAGACTACGGTGAGTAAAAATTTCATACTTAAAATTTTCCTTCTCTCACTTTAAAATTAAACCACAATTTGCAGGCTAACTCTACTTTTAAAAATTCTTGTTGGGAGTGTAGTACACCATTCTGGTAATAATGCTTTATTGATTTCTAGTTCTGCTACCATTTTTGTCTTCCTCAAATTGAAACAAGTCTCTTTAATCCATCTTTGAAAAAGTCTTCTGTAACCCCTTAATTATTATCCTTTAGAGCGAGACATAATAACATAGTAAAGAGCTGATGAACACTCAATAAAACTAGATTATTTTATAGGTCAAGAGTATTAGCTCTATAAGAGAAGAAACCAACTTAAATGCTGGAAAAGGCCTGCCTGGATTTGACTGAATATTTTACTAGTAATGTGATACTGAGCAAGTTACGTAAATTCTTGGAGTATTAGTTTCTTCTTCCCTAATAGACCCTACACTACAGGGTCATTGTAAGAATGAAATGTTGTAAAACATGTAAAGTTTTTAGCATGGTGCTTGATATGTAGTAAATGTTTGTGACTTACACTGAAATACTATCCAGTGAAATGTTTCTTAAAATGCTTGCTAGCTGGGTCCTAGAATCTCTGGATTACGCAGAAATTTATTTTTTGTATTTTATTTGTTATGATGGATTCTATTAACACCTATTTGAATTTACAGTATTGGGCTCTATTTTAGTTACTGTTTATTACTGACTGATTCTTTCAAATAATGTGTTACAATCCTTAAGCCTTTTTAGTTTCACTGATATGTCATCAACCTTCCCCAATCCTCCAATTCTTTGTCAGAAGATATGACTGCTTTTTTTTTTAACACAAAATTATCTTTAAAAATGTTTTTAAGATTTATTTATATATATATATTTTTTGGCTATACTGAGTCTTCATTGCTCCACATGGGCTTTCTCTAGTTGCAGAGAGCGTGGGCTACTCTTCGTTGCGGTGTGTGGGCATCTCACTGCAGTGGCTTCTCCTTGCAGAGCAGAGACTGGAGGGCGCGTGGGCTTCAGCAGCTAACACAGGCTTCAGTAGTGGCAACATTTGGGCTCAGCAGTTGTGACTCCTGGGCTCTAGAGCACAGGCTTGACAGTTGTGGTCCATGGGCTTAGTTGCTCTATAGCATGCGGGATCTTCAGGCAGCAGGGATCCAACCCATGTCCCCTGCATTGTCAGGCAGACTCCCAACTACTAGACCACCAGGGAGGCCCATGACTGCTTTTGAAAAAACAAATTCCAAAAGAAGGTCTATTTCCAACAATCAACCCCTCTAGCTGAGTAAATAGAATTTAGATGTGGAAAATTCATTTTTTAAAAAAAGAAGATAAGAGAACATTGTAAGAAAACTTTCACAGTAGGAAGATAAGGCAATTTTCTGAATTATTTAGGGAGAAAATCTACTTTTTATTAAGTTATATGAAGATGTCATGTTTAAATACCCTTCATCTGAAGGCTTTGAATATCCAGTTTACTTACTGAAGTAAAAAAGAAAAAATTCTTTGATGTTGGGAAAATTTTGCAAATGCTAGAGCAATTGAAAGACATGTTCTCATTATTTTCTATTTTCTTCTGCTGTCTCTATAGCGTATGTCTCAATACGCTATGGTTAATTATCTAGAATATCTCTTAAAATCTCCAAAGGCCATTGTAGATAATGGGCTGATTATGTATTGTGAAAGTTCATAGGTTTTTTTTTTTTATCTTTGGAAAGAATTATTGTTTCCTTTAATCCAAACTGCAGTTTATACTCTGAAAACACAGTCTTGCTATTTATATACTCTAAGATGGGCTTCTCTGGTGGCTCAGACATAAAGAATCTGCCTTCAGTGCAGGAGAGACCCAGGGTCGATCCCTGGATTGGGAATATTCCCCTGGAGAAGGGAATGGCTACCCACTCCAGTATTCTTGCCTGGAGAATTCCATGGACAGAGGAGCCTGGTGGGCTACAGTCCATGGGGTCACAAAGAGTTGGACACGACTGAATGACCAACACTTTCACTTTCATACTCTGAGATGAATAAAAGTTTATTATTGTCATGATAATGGTAACTGTTAAGCTATTAAACTCAACAATAACACACGTGGAGAATTAATAAGGTTTTTAACTGGGGTTTCAAAGCATTTGTTGAAATAAGAAGAAACAACTTTTCATATCTGGAATTTAAATGGAAAATTCCTGATTCAAGTTATATCTATCATGATTTTCAAGATAGTATGATGACTGCAGAGAAAAATTGAAGATGACTACAACAGGAAACTGGCTAAGTATTGATTAAACCAAGATGACCACTCATGATGTAATGCCTCTAAGTAAAACTTATTAGAAACAGTAAAATGGAGGAAAAAAAGAAACAGTAAAATAGAAGACTGATGGAAAACAGACAAATGAATTTATCATTAGAAGTATAACTGTCAAAGGGACTAGATATTTGTTTTGTCTGGGTAGTTTTTCTCTTTTCTAATACAAGGATTTAATGCTATAAATGTCCTTCTCAGCTCTGATTTAGCTGCATTCCATGAATTTTGGTACGTTGTATACTCGTTTTCATTCACTTCTATGAGTTTTTAAGTTTCCTTTGAGATTTCTTTCCTGACCCATGGATTGTTGAGAACCGTGTTGTTTAATTTCCAAGTGTTTGTTAAGAGGGCAGATCTCATGTCAAGTGTTCTTAACACACACACACACACACACACAGCCAAAGGGACACAGGAGAATTTGGGAGGTGTTGGATATGTCCTTTACCTTGATTGTGGTGATGGTGTCAGGGGTCTTTGTCTATGTGAAATTTATCAAACTGTGCACATTAAATTGGTATAATTCTTTGTATATGAATTATACTTTAATAAAGCTATTAAAATGATTTCATTTGAGTCTAATCTACTCCATTCTGTAATGATTTTACTAATTAGTTTCATTTTGATGTTGTTTTACATAGTCTTATTTGCTCATCAGTGATACTGGCATATCACTGAGATATGATATGAGAAAAATGAGAAAAATTTAAAATAAGAAAAAATTTAAAAGAGCACAACTATTTCTAGGTATTAAACTGACAGATTAATATTAAAGACAAGAGCATTTGCTTCAGATTACTTATAGGAATAATAGATGTAAGTGATTAGATTTGTTGTTATGCCAAAAAGCAGGAAAGATTATTGTTCCAATAATATAGCTCTGCCAACTTTAACTTGTTCACCCTTCAAAGTTGTTTAATTATTAAGACCATTATTGATTACAGAAACAACTTGACCAAATAATTTATTCAGTAAATATCAGTTCAACAAATATTGACAGATACCCTGCCACTCAATAGACTCTAATCTGCTGTAAGAAAAATAGTCCTTTTTCTGGAATGAATCTTACTATCTGCATTGTTTTTCTGAATCTCATTTGTTCCATTAATAGAGTACTGGTCCATTTAGCCTCGGTCAAGCCTAAATAGACTGTGAGACCTCAGCTTCTTTCCTGGTAGAAAACTGAAGTCTAGTGTCATGGTGGCAGGTATGTAGTCAGGAAGCCTCCCTGACAGCTGGAAGTGCCGTGTGTAATAAACACAGTCCAGCCTTCCCTCTTGAGATCAGTGAATTAGGGAAGCTGGAGGGTGTAGCATGACAATTACCCAGCCACACCAGCGTTTATGCGTTGTTATTTCATTTCCATGCCCCTCAGCCTCTTAAACTTTACCTAAAGCAATTATTATTTAATCTGAATTATTACTTATCAATTGACAAGATTAATTTTTCAGAGGCAGCATCCATACCTGTATTATATTTATGAGAAAGTTCTAAGGGTGGCTTTAAAATACCACACATATCTTAACACTGGGGAACCTTGTTCAATTGAAATACAGTCACCTTTAATGTATTTAAAATCAGTCCAGATTTTTACATCTATTTGACACAGAAATTTTATAGTTACTATATAATAGATCATTATGCAGTATTTACCCCTGGAGCAGGGCATGGCAACCCACTCCAATATTCTTGCCTGGAGAACCCCATGGACAGAGGATCCTGGCGGGTTATGGTTCATAGGGTTGCAAAAAGTTGGACAAGACTGAAGTGACTTAGCATATCACAGCACAGGATCCATATTTCAAAAAATGGAACTGATTGAAGGTGGAAGAATTACTTATCAGTCAAGATGCAGATGTTATAGGTTTAATAAGTCCCTCAGACTATCTGAAGCTGGAGAATTCTGGAACCCTAACAAACTATTTCATTTTGTTCTCTGTGGCTCATAAACCAAGACTGGCATCTCTTTGGGCAGGTTTTGGAATACTATGCAATCGGAGCCTCATAAGGACAACACACAACTTCATACTACGGCAGCCCTGGCACCCAAGGGTGGCCCTTGACTGCCAGTGTCCAAGCTGATTTTTTAGGTCCAGCGTTCTAAGGAAAAACTTGGTCCAATTAATTGCATCTATATTTCTCATTTCTTTCTTTCTCACTGCCCTTAAACTCAACCAGTCCTGCTGTTGGAGCTTGATTCCAACCACAATAGGGAACCCAAGATTTACTTCCTACTAGGTCTATCCACAAGAAGCTAAGGACTTGAGGTAAGCCATTATTGAGCTTAGACCTTAGTGCATAATGAATGAATGGGCTAGAAACTGACAGTGTTGTGGTGTAGACTGTGGACATTGATCTTCGATAAGCATTCATCTACATAGATTATTTTTCTTTCTATGCGCCTCTAAGATTCTTTAAGTAGGTCAGCCACTCTCCTGTTGGGAGATAGTGCCAAGAAGTGGGAGGATTTCAGCTGTTCATAAACTTTTGATGAGCCAAAACCTAGAAAACTCAGAGACTTACAGGAACCAGCCAGATAATTACTGCTGCTCTGGTAGTGACTCTGGTGAACTCCAAACCACATTGCATCAGTCTAAAAAGAGTGGCTCCTCCTAGGGTTTCCAACAGGCTTTGTAGATTAAGGGAATTTTCAAATGTGGGATTCTCAGGACTAAACCTGGAAATCCCTGGGCCACTGGCATGAGTTGGCAACCTTAGCTTCTACTCAACATAGCCAGTTGTTACTATATTTGAACTTCCTTCTTTCTAATTTTCCTTTCTTCATTATATAAAATCTTCTAATGTTGGGAATTAACTCAAATCTGAACAATAACCTATGGATAAAAACAATGCCTAAACTTGGTCCAGGAACCTCCCAGTTTGTAATCTCTGTTTAAGAGATGAGAGTGTGGACTGAGAGAGGGAGAGTTAAGTAGATGACCTTGGTTTGCTTTTAGTCTGTATTTTAAACCAGAGTCAAAAATTAATCATTGTGGCTCATGTATCCATAATATCTTGCTAACCCTGGGGCTTCCCTGGTGGCTCAGACGGTAAAGAATATGCCTGCCAATGCAGGAGACCTGGGTTTGATCCATGGGTCAGGAAGATCCCCTGGAGAAGGAAATGGTCACATACTAAGATCCCCTGGAGAAGGAAATGGCCACACACTCTAGTATTCTTGCCTGGAGAATTTCATGGACAGAGGAACCTAGCGGGCTACAGTCCATGGGGTCACAAAGAGTCGGAAATGACTGAGCAACTACAAATGTTCCACGTAAGCCTTAAGGCTGAAACTTAAACTAGTTATAAATTGTGTTATTTTAATAGTTTTTTTTTTTTTTTAATTCTTGTATATGTATATACCCTCTTTGGGAATCCACCAGAGGTATCTGTGAGAAAACAGGATTCAGAGACTCTGTTTATGGCCAAGACTATCATCACAACTAATATTCTAATTATCAAAACGCTCTGCATGTTCTTCTGTCCTTTTACCACTGACCCTGTCACTTTTTTCTTTTTGCCATTTTTAATTTGCTTATTTCATCAAAAACAAACACCTTTACATCCTCAGCTTTTTCTTTTTCACAGATCATCCCCTCCCCCCGCTAGACATAAATAAATTAATAAATATAAAAATACTTAGAGCAGTGCCTAGAATGTAATGTGTCAATAAACATTTTAATCACAATCACAACAATTATTAACTGAAACCTGACTCTGCTCAGAGGACACACTATTTTGCAGTTCTCTCAAAGGGAAGCTTCCTGTTGTCTATGATGCCTCAGCTGTCCTCACGGGGACAAAATGGTTGTCTTCTCCCAGCTACCCACTGTTGTTGATATGTCATTATTTTTCTTTCTTCCCGTGAACACTCCTTGTGTTTTCGGATTCTTACCATTGACCCAAACGCTGTTTTCCTCATCGCTGTAGCTTAATCACAACCCTATTGTCACTGAGGCTTGGTGATGCCTCTGCGTTTTCCTCCATCTTGAATCCTGTCAGAATCCCAACAGACTTCACGCCCCTGTGAACGAGCCGTCCATTATGGCTTCCTGCTTTCTGTGCTTCCAGTTTCACCGTGGGCCTTTTCAGAGTCATCAAGAGGAGCTCTGAAGTCCTAAGTGTCAATATTACCCTCTCAGACGACATCCTCCTTTAAAAAGCTCTTTTACAAAAGGCACCTGAGCCTTTGTCTTTCTCAGCATCATCCTTCATAGAAGAAACAATAACTGCCATGTGGAAATAGCCTTAACTTCCCTATGTTGAACCTTGACAGTTAGGCATCTGTCCTTCTACTACCTGACTCACAGGAAAAGGACCATGGCACCATCGTGACCAAGCTAAACGTGCCACTTGTGTTTTTCATCTAATCCACACTGTCTAGAACATTTCCAGATCACTTCTTTCCATCTTTTCATTATGTGTTAGTTCTGGATCCTTACTGCTTGCCTGTCAATCCATTTAAGTCTCTTAAGTCTCTTGCATCTTAAAAAAATACCCCAAACCCAACATAAATGCCTCTCTATATCCTCCCACTATTACCCCACCTCTCTCATTCATTCACACCCTAAGTTTTCAAATGCTCTTGTCCAGCATCTTTACTTCCCACACCCTTTTAAGCATTTCACACCTGGGCATTTTCCAGTCACTCTAATGAATAACTTCTGTTTAGCTTACTTAACACATTTTATTTTCTAACACACTTGCTACTAAGGAGTATTTGACTAACCTTCATTCACTTTTTCCTCCATTGCTTTATGTAGAGAATTTCGTATGTGTGCATGAGTTTTTGTCATTTGGGGGCCATTTTTTAGCCTCCTTCATTGTATCCTCCATGATTTTTCTCAGTTTTATACTTACTCCTCATACTAACCAATATCCTTGTTATTCTCATTCATAACCACAGCACAGACCACCACCGATTTGATAACTGTCAAATCTATACCTGTGTCTCTGAGCTCTCTTCTGATTTCTTGATTCATAATACGCAGTTCTCTGTAGGGCTTCCCAGGTGGCACCAGTGGTTAAAAAAAAAAAAAAAAATCCACCTGCTAATGCAGGAGAAACGAAAGACATTTGATCTCTGGGTCGGGAAGATCCCCTGGAGGGGGAAAGGGTAACCTACTCCAATAGTTTTGCCTGGAGAATCCCATGGACAGAGGAGCCTAGCAGGATGCAGTCCATGAAGCTGCAAATAGTCACACATGACTGAGCACACAGGTGGGAGTGTGGGAAATCTGTCCCTCGGTGCCCTAGAATCCTGCAAGACGACACATACCAAACTGACCTGGTGTTTCCCAGACTCTCATCATAGTCCTTATCATTGTTACCAGAATTGATTATTTTTTTCTAGTATTACCCTGAGAATCCTTTCGAATCTGCCTCCTCCAATTTCCCTACATTTAATTAGTACTATGTTACTGTGATCGAGGAGTCTTACGCTCTATAGGAATGGCCTGCACGGGCCCAGCCAAGCTCATTCATTGGTTGGGAGCAGCCCACGGGAAGCACGACCTTGTCATGAATAAAGTGGTGGACCCGGTGTGATGGCCACTGGGGCCACTGGTCCATTATACTCTACACACTGCAGGAGATCTGAGAAATACATTTTCATGGCTGCCACTTTCCAAATCTTCTCCGTTCAACCTCCCAATTATCTACGTACTTCTTTCTGACCCATCCCTCTGAACATGGCCTCCTCATCTTTTTGGGGGGTTGGAACACCACCTCTTCTCTCTGCCATCATTCTTGCCTGGTTTTCTCTCTAGTTCTTTCTCCAAGGTGCTGACAAAATGCTCCTCTGCACATTCAAATCCAACTTGGTAACTCCCAGCAACCAGACTATAATATTCCAGTGGACACTCAGGGATAAAAAAAAAAAAAAAGCCAAGCTTCTTAGCACGGGAACAAGGATGTACCAAAATTTCTACTGGGCTGGTCCAACTGCATCTGTCAATGTGACTTCTCCAGAAATTCATGGTGCAATCCACTGGCTGAGTTTGTAGTCCCTCCAATGCATTTTCCTCAATTCCATGCCTCACACCTTTACACACACAGTTTCATTTGCCTTAAGTGTCAACTCTTCACTCTCCTGCCTCTGCCTGCCTCATGGGCTCGTTATTTACGGCACATGGCTCAGTATATTCTTCTAAACCCACAGTTCTTGTCTTGGCTGTGCAGCAGCTGGGGAGCTTTCAAAGTAAAACAAAACTGAGGCATAAGTACCTAAGAGTCTTATTTAGTTAGCCTGGCTTCTTTTTCTCAGCACAGCATGTTTGAGATTCATCCATGTTGTATGTATTAGTAGGCTGCTTAAGTAATTACTGAACTGGTGGTAACTGAAAAGACATGATTTTTTTGAATAATTAGTGAACACATATGCTGTTGACTTAGAGTCGTTTCTAGAGTTCTTTTGCCAATGACCTTACATTGAAAGCAATTTGAAAATTAAGTATTTAAATGGATCATTTGAAATAAAAGTTTGGCAACTGTTTAGTGATAAAGCTGCTGCTGCTAAGTCGCTTCAGTTGTGTCCGACTCTGTGCGACCCCATAGACGGCAGCCCACCAGGCTCCCCCGTCCCTGGGATTCTCCAGGCAAGAGTACTGGAGTGGGGTGTCATTGCCTTCTCCGAGATAAAGCTGGTTGTTTGAATTCAACTAATTTTTTTTTTAAGCCAATTGTTTCTCTGAATTATTTTTTTTTCAAAACATTTTAGAAATTTCTGTGAAAAGGTCATGTACATAAGACAACTAATGACTACTGATTCTATTTCCTTCACAAAGGGAAAAAGAAAAAAAAACATATATTCGTGAAAGTTGACTCTTAGGAGTGTCTGAATTCTTGTTCTGAATAAGAAAGTTCTGAGGCAGGAGATTTGGCTTTGCCTCCCGGGGGCCTGCTTTCAACCAGATTTGGGCTCTAGAACCAAGAAAAAGATGGCAGACAAGGTGCCCCACCAGCAGAATGTAGGCAGCCTGCTTCACTGAAGTGTAGGTTGCAAGGGCCTAAGCAGAGAGTCAGGACCCAGGTATGTTTGTGAGGAAAGGAGAGCCACATAAGCCATGTCAGAGGAGGAGAAACGAGAGCCCCTGGGGCCATGGCTACAGGCTCTTCATAGGCAACTGTGTTTTGACTGAGTGGGTTGTGAGTTGGGAATAGCCTCAAACTGGTTCAGCTATTCCTGTGGAAAAATTTTTTAAAAACTGACATGGTAGCGACAACCAAAAACATAACTAAATGTCACTTTCTTGAGTTGAATGCAAGGACTACTCATATCTGAAACGTTTAGTAGACTATCAGAGAAAATTTTGAACCACAAGGGGAAATAGTCTTAAAAGCAGCCACACAGAAAATGCAAGTTACCTACAAAAGAAAGAAACTATCCTGCTTTGGTTTCCTCTTGGTAACAATGAAGGGCAACAGGGGCAGAGCCGCATCCACGTCATCGTGAAGGAAGAGGCTGTACCCAGCACAGTTCTTGCTGATGTACAGTACCTACATTTTCAAATGTCGATTTGAAAGACCTTCAAAAGATTTTGAAATATTTTCAAATTAGTCACACACTAAGATTTTCAAATATGCAAAGATTCCAGAAACATTTCACTCACTTATACTAATGCAAAGAAAATTACTTGAAGATGTGTGTAGTCAACTGAAAGATGTCTAAAATGTAAAACTTTCTGAGAAAGTTATGCTATAAAAGATTGATGATAAGCATCAGTGTCAGTTAAATATAGAAGTAGGCCAACAAATCTATAATATACCACACAAGAAAAAATAATTTGTATAGGTCACACCCTTTCTACAATGCAAAAAACCAAGCCATAACAAAAAAACTTTGCATAAAGAGCCTCCCCTGCAATGTGTCAAATGCCTTATAAAAATTACATCCTGTCACCCAATAATCCTTTCCCTGAGCTAGCCTAAGAAACCATCTGAGATACAATGTATACACAAGGATGTTCCTCACATCATTACTTATTATAGTAAAAATCTGAAATGCAATATTCAACTGTCATTGAATGGGTACCCAATTACATGTGCATTTAAAATAAGTGGAGAAAAAATTATAAGGCAGAGTATGGCGTGATTTAGGCAGGCATTTGATCACAAAGGATATTGACAGTGGATATTTCCAGGCTTGCAAACTGCTGAGCTAGCTTACATGCTTCCCTGGGCAAGGCCATCCCTCTTTCATACCTAAACTCTCTACTCTGGAAAGGAGTATGCAACAATCATTTCTCGTTTTCCTGATGGTTAATTGAAACCCTACTTGTAAAATTCTCCCCCAAAATGAACTCAGATTTGTTCCAGGGCTCACTATTTTCCACCAAATTATATACATCCAATCCATCTAGAAAGAAATCCAAAGAAATTGTTATGAGCTCTTTGATCCCAAAGTCTTCACAGAGAGTTTCAGAAACAAGGGATGGAAGAGTACTGGCACACAAATATTTATTTATGTCCAAAAAGCATTTATTGAAATTATTTGAATGTATCTGATGAAGAGAATGCAGTGTCAGTAAATTTTGAGAAGTTCCAGGACTGATGTGGAAAACTAAATGATTGTTCAGCAAATGTTCACTCACTGCCTAGTGCTCCCACCTCTTTGGGAGGAATGTCTTCTCTGTGCTGTGGATAATGGGTTTGGCCGTGTGACGTGTTTTGGCTGATTGGATGTAGGTGAGATGACTGGCAGAGATTTGAAATGTGCTTGTGAGATTGGATGTAGCCTTTTGACTTTTGCCACAAAAATAAAATGTTTGGGTAGCCAGCCCAGGAGAAATGAGAGATCCATAAAGTAGGTTTGGATCTATCCTACAGTTTGGCACCCAGCACAGTGAACCCATTCCAGACCAACAAAATTCTAACAACTTGAAGATATGTGAGCAGAAAATACATGCTTGTTGCTCTGGGTCACTGAGTTTGGAGACTTAGAGCTTTCTTACACAGCATATGCTGGCAGCAGCAAGCTGATAAAATTCTGTCTGTAAACTTGGAGACAAATCAGTGAACTAAACAGTATGTTGTGAAAAATGTTAGTACTTGTCAAAGATGAATGTAAAATATGAAAGACTAATGTTCTTAGGGAAAAGAATACAGAAGTAATAGTTAAGTATATTCAGAAGCTAAGCTCATGAGAGAAGGAGAATAGAGGAAATTAAAAAAAGAGAGGTTATTCAGAATCTTAGAACCATCAGCAGCTGAGGACTAAAACACTTGGACCAAAACCTTCTAAAAGTTGAAAGGAAGTGGGGTAATACACACGGTCTATATTTTGACCCAGTTATTTTATTTATTTGGGCCTCTGCTTTATCTTCTAGAAAAGAAGAGAATAGCAGTGGGTAAGCTGTTTCAGCATTAAAGCTTGATAAGCCTTTGAGATCATTTTAAATCTCTTTAGTAAAATAAGCTTAAAAAAGTATGCATCAGAGATTTTAAGGAAATTAAATTTTCATTATTTTGGTAAACCTGACTTTTTATAGTTATTCCTTATTCAGGTTATTAAATAGGACACTCATAATTCAACAAGAAATCAATTCAATAAGTAAATAAAATTCCAGCTTAATGTAAAAACTGATTTGAACAGGTTGCAGTTTTTGAGTTAGCTATCTTTAATGCAATTACATCCATTTTCTTTTAAATTACTTCTCTGCTAAATGTTATTTCAATATTTTAAGATACCTTTTACATATTTCTAATTTCCCATATTAAGGAAACAATTTCTCTTTCAACATCCTCTAAGTGAAAATACACTCTATAAGACATTTTCATTTTGAAAAATCATAAAAGCAGCTGAGAAACAAATTTCTATCAGTTTTTATCCAAATGATCACTCAGTCACAAATTTTTATTAGTTTTGTGCTGGTACACAAGTTAGGGGGTTTCCCTTATGGCTCAGCTGGTGAAGAATCTGCCTGCAATGCGGGAGATCTGGGTTCCATCCCTGGGTTGGGAAGATCCCCTGGAGAAGGGAAAGGCTACTCACTCCCGTATTCTGGCCTGGAGAATTCCATGGACTGTATAGTCATGGGTTTGCAAAGAGTTGGACATGACTGACCAACTTTCATTTTCACACAAGTAAGGGTTTAAGGATAATAAAGATTCTAACAGATCTGGAAGGTCACCTAGTTGATAAGACTGAAACTATCTAATCTCCTGAAGAGTAGTATAAATATAAGCTTGAGAAATTTATGACACAACATAAATCATATAAATATGACAAAAGTGCCTCACATTCTAATACCCATTTGCTTTCAAATGCTACCTGATAGATGGATAGGGCTTTCTCCATATGCAATTGCCTTTTGTGAAGAATAAGTGTGAGAAGTGCAAAGCCTATGTAAGACAGGTCTATGAACTACTAATTGGACTTTACAAAAGTACTGATAAACATCAAAGTTTATTACAGTCTACTGAGGTTAAAATTTAATTAACAATGATAAATAATTTTAAGAATTTAAGTATTGCCCAAACCCCAAACTAAAATTCTTGTTTGATGTTTAAGTGTATTTTTCATTGCAGAGAGTATCAGAAAGAACATTGAACTCATCCAGTGATGCTTATCCATAACTTCAATCATATTCATAGCCTCACACTATTTCTGTTTTGCTGACCTATGCATAAGAAATATGACTTTAATTTTTATTTCTATAAGCATAATTTTCATTTTTTAAAACCTTTGGCTAATCCCATTTACTCTTTATATTTAAAGAAGTTCATCAGTTACAAACTATTTGGTGGTTGTTGTATTTCACAATTTATTTATGTACTGTTCCAAGATGGAAAACCAGGAATAACTTTTAACCATAAATTAAGGGAAAAAGTATTTAACACAGTTTCATGATTCAGAATCACTTGGTATTTTAAAGAGTAAAATGTTGACTTCAGTGTGGGCAATACAAATGAGATCTATGCATTTACATAATAGAAATTAAAATTGTAAAATAAAATTTAGAAGGAAAAACAAAACTCATGGCTAGGCAAAGAACTCTATTTCACCAAAAATCTTTCAAAAAGTAAGTTTTATATGAGTGAACAGCAGAGAGTTGTTAGCAGTTACATAGGAAAACTAAATAAAAAACATGAAATATGTTCTCTGCTCAAGTCTTAGGGAGCTAAATTTGTAGCTCTAATGTCAGAGCATTGTGATCCATGGGAATTTAAAATGATATACCATGTTTTAGCAATGTTCACAAAATTATTTTTAAAGAAAACTAAAATTTTTATTTGTTTTATTCTCAACCCTCCAGGGGATATTTGACTTCGTAGAAAATTATCTGAAAGTAAGCATGGGAGAGGAAAAGCAGCAAGATGGTTGCTCTTCTTAAGGGTGTATTGATTGCTTAGTATTTGGGGAAGAGAGGGAGGAAGAATAGAAAATGTATACAAGTAACTACAATAAAAAACTAGTAAAATGTGCCATCAGAATAAAAAATAATTCTATCCATGTTAAAAAGGGAGGAGGAGTGGAGAGGAGAAAGAGGATAGATAAATTCACTGATTAAATATTTATTGATAGTCTCCCATATACCAGGTGTTGTGCAAGGTTCTTAACCAACTGTAAAGATAAAGAAATATAATTTCTGCTCCTCAGGGCTCAAAATCCAGAAGGAACAATATGATAGGAAATGTGCCCACAGCAGTCTGTGAGTTCAAGAATGGCAGGGACTGTATTTTGTTTGTTGTGGCATCCTAAGCGGTGAGTGAATGCTGAATAGATACTTAATTCACATTTCTAAAGAATCAGTCATCTGCACATAGACAACTTAAAGCTAAGCATGACATTTTTTTTTTCCTATTTGATCCTTACAACTCTGAGGAAGCAACTGTCAAGTGATGAAAATGAGGGTTCACCATAGATAATATACATGCTGTTCTTTTGAAACATCCCACCCTCACCTTCTCCCACAGAGTTCAAAAGTCTGTTCTGTACTTCTGTGTCTCTTTTTCTGTTTTGCATATAGGGTTATCGTTACCATCTTTCTAAATTCCGTATATATGTGTTAGTATGCTGTAATGTTCTTTATCTTTCTGGCTTACTTCACTCTGTATAATGGGCTCCAGTTTCATCCATCTCATTAGAACTGATTCAAATGAATTCTTTTTAACGGCTGAGTAATATTCCATGGTGTATATGTACCACAGCTTCCTTATCCATTCATCTGCTGATGGGCATCTAGGTTGCTTCCATGTCCTGGCTATTATAAACAGTGCTGTGATGAACATTGGGGTGCACGTGTCTCTTTCAGATCTGGTTCCTCAGTGTGTATGCCCAGAAGTGGGATTGCTGGGTCATATGGCAGTTCTATTTCCAGTTTTTTAAGAAATCTCCACACTGTTTTCCATAGTGGCTGTACTAGTTTGCATTCCCACCAACACTGTAAGAGGGTTCCCTTTTCTCCACACCCTCTCCAGCATTTATTGCTTGTAGACTTTTGGATAGCAGCCATCCTGACTGGCGTGTAATTGAGGTTTTGATTTGCATTTCTCTAATAATGAGTGATGTTGAGCATCTTTTCATGTGTTTGCTAGCCATCTGTATGTCTTCTTTGGAGAAATGTCTGTTTAGTTCTTTGGGCCATTTTTTGATTGGGTCATTTCTTTTTCTGGAATTGAAGCTCAATTCCAGGCAGATTCTTTACCGACTGAGCTACAAGGGAAGATATTCTGGACAGAAGGGACTATGAAAACAGGGAAAGCAGCAAGGAAAGAACGTTCAGGTCTGTTCAGAGAAGATCAGGGTGTTGAACTTGATGATAGCATAAAGTCCTTGTTACTATGTAGGACATGATAAGTATGTGCCAGATATATTTTTGATGATGTTAAATGCCAAGAAGTAGAATTTATGTGAACATGGAATGCATTGAGAAACATGGAGGATTTTTCACTAAGGAATTGTTATTGGATGGCCTTCCCAGGTGGTGCTAGTGGTAAAGAACATGCCTACCAATGCAGGAGGCATAAGAGATGGTGGTTTGATCCTTCCCCTGGAGGAGGGCATGGCAACCCACTCCAGTATTCTTGCCTGGAGAATCCCATGGACAGAGGAGTCTGGAGGGCTACAGTCCATGGGCTTGCAAAGAATCGGACACGACTGATGTGACAGCATGCATGCACATTCTGTTCTGGAGGTGGTTCATAGGACTAATGAAACAGTAAGAGCTGATGGTTGGAAAGCTGGCCATGAGGTTGTTGAGCTTAGGAAAGGAAAAGCTGAAAAGGATGTGAGAAATTTAAGTTAGAACCTCTATGACTTGATATCCTGAGGAGAAAATGAAAAAGAAGGTTGAATAACGAGGAGAGTGGTGTCACAACTGGGAGAATGGTGTCAGAATGGGAGAATATTGTCAGAAATGCAGAAGTCAGGAGGATGGGATTTGTTTCAAAGGGAAAAAAAATAAGTGTAGTTTTGAATATGTTGAATTTAAGGTTCTTTTGAGACATTTATTTGGAAATTTCCGTGAAGCACTGGAGATATATTCCAAATCCTTTATTTTCACAGAAAACTCAATGGCTGGTCTGTGAAGATGAGGTAGATGGGGAGACAAGGAAGTCATCACCTGCAGGAGGACCAATATCCAAAATGTGAGGAGTGAAGTCCAAAAAGGTGCCAAAGTCAAGAATAGCAGATATGAAAGTTGAAGTAAAAAGCCAAGAGTTGGGGATATGACTGATGTAGTCTAATTTGTCTCTTACAGTTTTGGAATATTGTGCACTTTCTTAGCCCTATTGGTTTAACATCATTTCCCAGAGAGACTACTACTAGGAAAGTTCCTAAAAGTTTTAATTTCACATTGTTTGCTAACATCTTAGATGTTTATGACAGTATGACAGTGACTTTGCTGTGTATGACATGTTATCAGAAACTTGTGTGGGATCCTTCTAAATTTTTTCTATGGACTTTCATACATGATACAAATTGTTGTATTTCACTGAAGCAGAAAGCCTTGTAAGAGTTGTAAACTATCAATCCTGTTGTTTCAAATATCACAGAGAATCATGAGGATTTCTTTCACCTTAATGTTAATAGATTCCAAGATCCCTGGGGTGATTCTCTTTCACAAGAATTTTTCTATTCAGTATTTAGATTCTGTTAGTGTAATTGGTGGTAGAAGGAAAGAACCAGCTATATCATTTAAAAGGGAAAACAGAACACAGATGGTAAGATAAAGTCCAACTTCATGAATAGAGACAGGAAGAGATAAAGATCTTTCTATCTTTCAAAAGATAATTAAGTCTTTGTCACAAATGAAGACAAGGTACTTTTGACAACCAAGATTTCAGGGAAAAAATAATTTAACATAAAAGGATGGGTACTAACCCAGAATTTTGAAGTTTTACACAGTGGATTCCTGAACATAAGGCAAGTGTTCTACCAGACCTCACTCTGTATGACTGAATATATAAATGCTGATTTTGTTCAGTGAGTTAGTTGTTTAAAAAGGTTAAATACTTGTAATTTGTACACTTCCCAAGGCTGTAATTACTAAAAAGCCATTGAAAGTCCTTCAGTTGGGGAATTTTTAATGAGTTAACACTTAATCCTCCTTGAGATATCTTGAGTTCAAAAGGAAGGATGCAGGTGCAAAAAACCACAAGAGAGGTGAACTGAATAACCTCCAGTAGAATCAGGATTGAAATGCAGACCTCCCAAATCTCAGTGGCAGTGTACATTAGTCAGAAAAGCAAAATGGACTTGACAGCAAAGGGAAGAGAATTAATATGAAGAGGAAACTGTGATGGTGTTGAGAAGTTAGTCATTAGCTATAGCAATTAATTGCAATTACCATTACTTACAAAAGCATAAGATATTTTACCCAAGCAACTATTATTCAGTAAAAGATAATTATTTCTCATGATTATGGTTGTGTGACAGGTTGTGTGCCATAGATCAGCTAAGACAAAGTGAGAGTAATTGTCTCATCAACTGTATTTCAAAACAGATACCTTCTGCATCAAGACTAATGTTGACAGCATCTATCCAATCCCAAACACCCAAAGGAAAGGTGAATGCATTTTACTCTTATCCCCATATGCTGTATACACAACGTCAACAATATAGGTGCCTGAAAAGACTGTTTTTCATTTAAATAATGGAGAAACTAGAATTCTACCATTAATATTTTCATCTGAATTTGGATTTTTCACTTCTAGCCTCAATTCTAGCAATACAGTTAAGACATGAAACAAAAACTCACAGAATTTCTCTAATGTGAACTGTATTTTTCCAGTAGCACAACATGTATTTGAAAGCTTTTCTTGACTGCACATAGTTACCTTTGAAAATGCCATAAAAGCAAAGATGAACAGAACAATAGCAAGGTGGAGTTCAGTCAGTTCAGTTCAGTCACTCAGTCGTGCCCAACTCTTTGCGACCCCATGAATCACAGCATGCCAGGCCTCTCTGTCCATCACCAACTTCCGGAGTTTACTCAAACTCATGCCCATCGAGTCGGTGATGCCATCCAGCCATCTCATCCTCTGTCATCCCCTTCTCCTCCTGCCCCCAATCCCTCCCAGCATCAGGGTCTTTTCCAATGAGTCAACTCTCTGCATGAGGTGGCCAAAGTATTGGAGTTTCAGCCTCAGCATCAGTCCTTCCAGTGAACACCCAGGACTGATCTCCTTCAGGATGGACTAGTTGGATCTCCTTGCAGTCCAAGGGACTCTCAAGAGTCTTCTCCAACACTACAGTTCAAAAGCATCAATTTTTCGGTGCTCAGCTTTCTTCACAGTCCAACTCTCACATCCATACATGACACCTGGAAAAACCATAGCCTTGACCAGACGGACATTTGTTGGCAAAGTAATGTCTCTGCTTTTTAATATGCTATCTAGGTTGGTCATAACTTTCCTTCCAAGGAGTAAGCGTCTTTTAATTTCATGGCTGCAATCACCATCTGCAGTGATTTTGGAGCCCAAAAAAATAAAGTCTGACACTGTTTCTACTGTCCCCCCATCTATTTCCCATGAAGTGATGGGACCAGATGCTATGATCTTAGTTTTCTGAATGTTAAGCTTTAAGCCAACTTTTTCACTCTCCTCTTTCACTTTCATCAAGAGGCTTTTCAGTTCCTCTTCACTCTCTACCATAAGGGTGGTGTCATCTGCATATCTGAGGTTATTCATATTTCTCCCGGCAATCTTGATTCCAGCTTGTGCTTCTGGGCCGTGTCATTTATAAATTCTGGGCCGCAGCTTGAGTCTGGGCCGTGTCATTTATAAATTATTTCATTTTGCACAAACTATTTAAACATTGTCAGCCTCAGTTTCCTCCTCTGTCAAACTCAGATAGGAGTAATTATGTCTTATGATTTTTGAGAGTTAAATTAGATGACACAGAATAATACACAGTACATTTCTTGGCATAAATAGTTTGATAAATGTGAGCTGCTAATGGTGGTGGTGGTGATGATGATGATGGTAATGATGGCTCCACTTAAACATTTGTTTTGCTCCACTTAAATTTTGGTCTTTAATCACTGATAGGCTTCCTTATTCTAACGTTTCTTTCCTACTTCTGTAAGTATTCTTTCTCCTTTATAGGACTTTTCTTTATGTACCTCTTTCTTTAAGGGTTATGATTGGTTACTAAGATCTTTACACAGAAATTGAGATATGGGTAAACATACAGTAGTCGCTCAACAACTTGTTCCAACTTTTGTAGTGTTTTACACACCTTTAAACCTATCAAATATGTAGAACCCATATAGGAATTTGAGGAAGAGACAAACTATTTCTGAGGCATAGTTTCCTCTGAGGTTAAAGTCTCTTAGAATTCGGAATTTGTGACACAGGAGAATTTCTGGCCAGGGGTCTCTTATGACACAGACCTATAGATCCATCTGGGAGGGGTGAGGTAAGTAGTCTTCATGAGTAGACAGAAGGTAACTGCAATTTATTGGATGCTATGCACCTGGATAGCTCAGCAGGTAAAGAATCTGTGGGCAATACAGGAGACACAAGAGACGCGGGTTCTGTATCTGGGTTGGGAAGATCCCCTGAAGGAGGGCATGGCAACCCGCTCTGGTATTTTATCCTGAAAAATCCCATGGACAGAGAAGCCTGGTAAGCTACAGTCCATAGGGTAGCAAAGAGCCAGACCGGCCTCAGCACTAACGCTCTATGTGCCCCTTTTAAGTAAATATTCCTCGAAGATCTACCTGGTTGCTATTTAGCTTCTCACGATACTTCTCCCATGCATGCATGCATGCTCAGTGTCCAACTCTTTGCAACCCAATGGACCAGAGCCCTCCTCTGTTCATGGAATTCTCCAGGCACAAAAACGATATCTAAAATTCTTTACATCTTTAGATATATATGTTTTTTCAGATGGTTCAAAGGCCCTCTCTCTGGCCCTGACTTATCTCCAAGTCTCCAGTCTGACAGGCAAACTTCAGGGAGATGTCCCACCATTACTCCAACCAGTGAAGCGCTGGTAAACTGGCTCCCAGAAACATTATTTATGGACTTGTCTTTCATGCACTGGAGAAGGAAATGGCAAGCCACTCCAGTGCTCTTGCCTGGAGAATCCCAGGGACGGGGGAGGCTGGTGGGCTGCCGTCTATGGGGTCGCACAGAGTCGGACAGACTGAAGCGACTTAGCAGCAGCGGCAGCAGCTGGTGGCCCAGCAGTGAAGAACCCACCTGACAATGCAGGGCACACAGGTTTGATTCCTGGTCTGTGAACACCCCACAGGCCTCGGGGTAACGAAGCCTGTGTGCCACGACGACGGAGCCTGTGCACCAGAGTTCCCGCTCTGCAGCGAGAGAAGCCATCGCAATGAGAAGCCCACACAAGTGCAGCTAGAGAGTAGGCCCCGCTCACCAAAACTAGAGGAAGCACACACACAGCAGCGAAGACCCAGTGCTGCCAAAAGTAAATAAATACATAAAAGATTTGAAAAGCTATTTGTAAGCATTTGTCAGTTTCTATCCCTGCTAGCTCAAACGGTAAAGCGTCTGCCTACAATGCGGGAGATCCGGGTTCGATCCTTGGGTCGGGAAGATCCCCTGGAGAAGGAAACAGCAACCCACTCCAGTATTCATGCCTGGAAAATCCCATGGACCGAGGAGCCAGGTGGGCTACAGTCCATGGGGTCGCAAAGAGTTGGACACAACTGAGCGACTTCAGTTCACTTCATAGCGTA
Organism: Cervus canadensis; assembly: GCF_019320065.1. Lineage (NCBI taxonomy): Eukaryota > Metazoa > Chordata > Mammalia > Artiodactyla > Cervidae > Cervus > Cervus canadensis. The sequence goes on from NC_057392.1 coordinate 87,776,393, forward strand.
AATACTTTCAACACGGCCTGTTTCCTAGCTACCATCTTAACATCAGTGAACGCAGACTTGGAAGGAGATGTGCACACTTGCTCCAACACAGACCGGACTTTCCCTAACTTGTAATGCCCCAAACCAAATTCATCATCTTTGCTCCAATCCTAGTTAATAGCACTTCGCTCACCAGCATATCCAGACTAGAAAAGTAAGAGTCAGCCTCAGTGGAATAGGAGGTATTCCGCAGCTGTCTCCTGCCTACCCCTCTGCCTTTGCTGGTGCTGCTGCCTCAGACTTCACTGTCTCTGTGTTCACAGCAGAAAAGCTTCTTCAAGTCTGAGCTCAAACATGGAATCTGTTGATAAGCCTTCCTTACTTGACGCTCCAGTTGGAAGTAGTCCCTTTTTCCTCTGTAATCATGCTAAGTATTTTTTCTTTAAATAGAAACATCTAAAGTTGGTACATTAAAAGCAAACCCAGATTTCTCTACGTGAGTAAAGAAAGAAGAGCTCCACCTGTAGGGTGTGAAGATGGGTCTGAAGTTCTGAGCTCTGGTCTGCAGTCATTCACCTTCCTCCCAGGAGGATTTCATATGGGTCTTCTTTCCTTAATTCTGTCATCACACTCCAGTCAAGATTGGAACTTTAAAACAAAGCATTCACACCAACTCAAGAGGGGCAGGAAGGAAACAAAGGACTTTGCGTGGATCAGGTCAGTGGCCCACTCCAGCATGAAGGTCTGAGTTTGTAAATAAAGCTGATCTTTCAAAAGCATTTATTTGTTTATTAATGCTAATTATAGTCTTCACCAAATATAAACTTCTATCTGCTAGGATGGTGTTTTACTCATCTCTAAACCACTCATACAGACTGGCACTATATTATGTATAATACATAACTCAAAATTTGTGAACACAATTCATGAATGCATGACATTAGAACTTTGATTTCAAAGTTTCAAATCTTGAGAAGATTGTGACAGGTAACAGAATATAAATATGCCACTATCCTGTGAGCATCCATAAGAGAACTTTTGTGATCCCGTTTGACCTTAAATGGAATATAATAATTTTATTTTTACTTATTTCTATGCTTCTTCTGAAGAAAATATAGCTAGAACTACACTATTCAAAATGCACAATAATCCATTAAAGGGAGATAACTTTTAGCCTTTCTTTCTCCTTCAGAAACATTAAGAGCTGTGACTTTGTTTTCCAGTCCTTAATTTGCAGGCAATTGCTTCTAAAGAATCCAACTTCAAACTGACATGAGGATTGCAGAATAACGTTGTCCTTTGAACTTCATTTCAAAAGATCTGAAAACTTAGATGGTTTATTTTTCTTAACTGAAGAGCCTTTAACTTCTGGGACAAAAGAGAAAGAGGAGTTGTAGCAAGGACTGTGATTAAACCTTAACCTGAAAGACGAACTGGCCAGACATGGATGCATGTGCTGGTTTAGCTCGTTCAGACTTGCTGCTCCTTGCGTAAACATTCTCATCAGACCCACCCATCCCTGTCTAGTAGAGATCAGTGAATCATGCTGAATCCAGATCTTTACCTTTTCAAGGTCTATCTATTGCTTTTGCCTCCAATCACCTTTTCTTTGCCTCCTGCCTGTTTGCTTGATGTCACTGTTTACCAGGCATCTGGAAAAGGAAATAGGTTTAGAAGGAGATTTGGAATGGAGTGATATTTGGAAATAATTAGGCAAGAATTCAGAAGACCTGGTTTCGTTCTAGTTCTAGCTGATTTTGAGTAGCTATTGACCTTGAATAAACCCCATTATGTTTCTGGATAGAATTTATAAAAATTATTGAACTGGGATAAATAGTATTAATGAATTTGTAATATTATCATATGTTTAGGTGCTATCTTTGCCTTTTTAAAAAATAGACTTTTAGTGATATATACAATGCACTAATAAGCACAGAAGTAGATATAGCACTGTAATGAGAAATTAATAGGATCAAAACAGTTGATATGGGAAGAGAGGAAAACAGGGAAGAAAATATAGACCTAGGTACAGTGATGGGTAGCCTTGACCTCCAGATTTGTTATATAAAATTAATTTTGCACAAAGGAATTGGTTTTAAGGGGCAGAATGTACTGACAATTTATGGTTTTACTTAGTTATAGACATGGGTTGCTATTTTACACTGATAATGTCTGCTCCTGTTTTTTACTTTTAGTCTGTATCTTTTGCTTTATAATTAAAAAATGAAAGCATACCTTAAAGAAAATAATTAATAAAATTAATTAATTAATTAATAATTGATAAAATAATTATACTTATTAACCAGAATCATTGAGTCACAGTTTTAGAATTCTAGTGTTTTTGTTATTTGTACATAATGTATATATTAATCTGTATTCTTCCAGAAGAAGATCCTCCAACAATTACTTGAGGGCAAATAGTTTATGTGAGCTGAGCAGGGGACACTAGAAAGGCAGTTGGATAGGGAGAGAAGGGGAAGCAGCTGAGAAAGAGTATGTTAGCCAACCCACATCTATGGTGGGTAACTGGAGTTCGTCCCTTGGAAAGACTCTGGGACATAGTATGAAAACAAACAAATACCAGGTCTTGATAATCCCGTCTGAAGTTCAAGAGGGCTGGCTTTAGGGCTGCTGGTGTGCATACATGCTAAGTTGCTTCAGTCACATCCGACTCTTTGTGACCCCATGGACTGTAGCCTGTCAGGCTCCTCCATCCATGGGGTTCTCCAGGCAAGAATACTGGAGTGAGCTGCCATGCCCTCCTCCAGGGGATCTTTCCTGGGATTGAACCTGCATCTCCTGCATCTCTTAAACTGCCAGAGAATTCTTTACTGCTGAGCCACCGGGGAAGCCCTAGGGCCACTGTGGGGGGTGTTTGTGTGTGTTAATCCCTCAGCACCTGTAGGTCATTTTCCATGTATAGAGGGCACAGCAGCCTTCCATGGGCTGGAGGATGGCCCTTGAGCACAGAAATGTGGGTAGTGGCAGCAGGGGGTCAACTGGAACACACAGAAGAGTTAGAGAGATTTGGGTGTAGTGCCAACAATGTCTACTTCAGTGTATCACTGAATTTTTTAAGTAAATAAATTTTTTAATAAAGATGAAACATGTTTACCTTGAGCAAGTTAGAAAAGTTAAAATGATATATGTTAAAATCATTCTAAATTTGACCATCTTATAGTAGTCATCAATATGTTTAGGTGAACACCATTCCCATTAAATAAGTGTATGTGTGTTTCCATGTGTCTGTGTAGACATGTGTATGCATATGTGTAGAGAGACAAATTTTGTGAATTCTTCATTTCAGGAAGAAATTTTTATGTCGACTGAAAGAAAAACACACAATAGAAAAGCTGCAAGTTAAGTGTCATTGGGACCTTATTGAAGACTATAACCCAAGAGTCAGCCACTCAGATAGCTCTGAGGAATGGCTCCAAAGAAGTAAGGGACGGGCCAGGATGTATATCAATTTTCTACTGGGGGAAAAACACACACACACACACACACACACACACACACACACTATATGTACTCTAATCACAAAGAATAGACATTTCAAGTTAATGATTTTAGTGCAGATCTAAGTATGGGAAGATGCAAGAATCTGAGGTCATTGAAATTTTCCTTAGATATGCATCTTAACGATCTAGGGGCCGGTATATCCAAAGCACAGGAGGCTTTCTGTTTTTCTTCATTGCAAATTCCTCTCAGGGTGCACTTGTCCCTAGGCGACAGCAGTATCTCCTGGCTTTGATTCTTGTAGAACTGAAATGGCAAGAGCATTCTTTTCTTTACAGATATATCTGCTTTTCTTTGGTCAGATTCCTTATTTAAGGAGTGCTGTATATGCTCATGTTGGATTTTCTTTGTCTTCAATATCTATTAGCCATTCTGTGGTTGTTTAAATTTTTGCCTCTTTCATATGCATTTATTAAAATTATCTTAAACTCTTCTTCTAGTCAGTATTTTGATATTTAGTGAAGTTTACTTTTTACTTTGCTTTCTTTAATTTAGCTATTTTTGTGATTATATTTTAGCCTTCTTTTATTTTCTTAAATCTACACTTCCCTTTTTCATTTATTTTTATTGTTCTGACATCTTATCTTTGAGTTTCTGAATTCATATTCTTACTAAGTTATTCTCTAAGTTAAGATTATTGTGATGAATTTTCTTGTGCTTTGAAGTATGTTTTCTTTCACCTTCAGGATCCTTATCTTCCTTGGAAAGTCACATTTCTTTCTTGCTTGCTTTTCTCCTCTTCTCTGCGTATTTTGTTTTGCTGTGGTATGTTTGCATTTTTGCCATGGAACTTTCTTTCACATTGTTCAAAATTGAATGGTTCTATTCAGACTTTTTTTGTGATATTATGTGAGTATACACATGATTCTTCCTGGTACAGTTGAACCAAGTTTCTTTTGCCCTTCTAGCTACTGTTAAGAGATATTTTGCTTTCTGTTCATTTAAGAACCCAGCTGAAGTGCTATGCTGTCTATAATACCATGGCTCTGGTCTCTTCTGAGATGTTGTTAATTATCGTACTGTGTTCTGTGTGTTATTTGTGCTTGTGTTCAGTCATGTCCAACTCTTTGCGATCCCATTGACTATAGCCCACCAGGCTCTGTCCATGGAAATTTCCAGGCAAGAATAACTGGTGTGGGTTGCCATTTTCTCCTCTAGGGTATCTTCTGGACCCGGGGATCAAATCCGCAACTCTTGCATCTCCTGCATTGGCAGCGGATTCTTTTATCACTGTGCCACCTGGGAAACTGTATAGAAGGATTAAAACCATCTAGTTTGGTAAGTCACATACTTTAGGGGGATTATACCTGGATTTCACACTATTTTCTCAATTCAGTGTATTTGTTTCACTTTTCTAGGATAGTCATAATTCAGCTTCTTAGCTTCAGGACAAAAAGAAAAACTTAATCTATTAGTTTACTCTCCCTTATATTAAAAAAAAATGCTTAGCTACTTATATTTTTCAAACTACATCTTTAGGTGGAAGAATACCAAAGAACTGAATGGGATAATTTACTTACAGTGAGATTATACATATATGGTTACACGCCAACCATGATGGTGCCTGTAATTGGGTGAGTCAGTTTGTGGTTTATTTTAACCTTCGTGACAAGGTGAAAGAGTTTGCTACACTCTCATTTTAAATAAATGCTTGTTTCTATTCTGGAATTGTTTTTAATCAGTCAATATTCAGGCCTGTTTTATTGCAATATAGATTATTTACAATATTATGTTAGTTTCAGGTGTGCAACACAGTGATGCAATATTTTTATAGATTATACACCATTTAAAGTTATTACAAAATAATGACTATGTTTTCCTGTATTATGCAATGTATCTTTGTTGCTTATTTATTGTATGCTTGGTAGTTTGCACCTCCTGACCCCTTACCCCTCTTTTGTTCCTCTCCCCTTCCCTCCGCTCAGTGGTAAACACTAGTTTGTTCTCTATATCTGTAATTCTGTTTCCATTGTTATATTCATTTGTTTCATATTTTAAACTCTATATGTAAGTAGTAACATAGGGTTTTTGTCTTTGTTTGACTTATTTCACTTAGTATGATACCACCTAGGTCCATTCCTGTTCCAGATGACAGAAATGTTGCTCTTCTTTTATAACTGAGTAGTATTCCATTGTATGTATACACTATATCTTCTTTACCCATTTATACATTGATGGACACTTAAGTTGTTTCCAAATCTTCATTATTATAATTAATGCTGCTATAAATATTGCATGTATCTTTTTGAATTACTATTTTCAGATTTATTCTAGAATGATATTAATACATTATATAATTACAGATTTAAAAAATTCTTACGATACACAGAAAGAATTCTTACATTGGAGAAGTTAAACTATCTGAGCATTATGATAATTTCCAGTAGATTCATTTTATAATTCTAAATAGTATATTGTGATATGAAATATGTAACTTAGAAATAAGACAATCAAAGGTGACCTGTAAGAATACTATCAAATTCAACAGACATATAAGTAAACCAAAAGTATCTATTTTCAGTCAAAATCCATAGCAGATGGAAAAAATAACTGAATAATATTTAACATAACATTTAACAAAAAGACAAGGCAGTGATAGATAATGAGCACCTTTACTCAAGGACTAGAAACAATGGGAGAGTGTTACCACCCCTAAATTGGAAGGGGCAGGAGAAGGGAGGCTTACCGACCAGGTGTTAGAAGTGCAAAGGGGCTGCCCCTTACCTGGAGGAAGACATTCACAACTAAAACCTTGGAAACAGTGTTGCCACGGACTCTGATCCTTTTCTCTTTCCAACCTCAAATCTCCTATCAATGCTCGTTATTGACCAAACCCACAGAACGCTGAAGGCAGGAGTCCAGGTGTAGAAGAGAGGACAGGTTAATCTCCAGGACTTAGTAAGGCAGGAAAGGGTGGAGGATGGATCTGGAGGGACAAATGGAGGCCAGCCAGCAGAGCATCTTACCTTAACATTGTCTTTAAACATCATTTAAGTAACAGGAATGAGCTCTTTAGTTATAGAAGTAAAGAGCATACTTTTCTGTATTTACATAAACTTACAAAGCCACTCATGTATAATTTGTAAAATGGAATCACTTCATGCATGTTCTTTGTATGTAGGCACTCACATTCAGAGTTGTTTCTACTACTTGAATTAGCTCACACTTCTTGAGTGGTATATGCAAGGGACTTTTCCAGTGGTGTTAAGTGAATTTACTCATTTACTCTTCAGTAGTGGCAGTATCGGAGAAGGCGACGGCACCCCACTCCAGTACTCTTGCCTAGAAAATCCCATGGACGGAGGAGCCTGGTAGGCTGCAGTCCATGGGGTCGTGAAGAGTCGGACACGATTGAGCGACTTCACTTTCACTTTTCACTTTCATGCATTGGAGGAGGAAATGGCAACCCACTCCAGTGTTCTTGCCTGGAGAATCCCAGGGACGGGGGAGCCTGGTGGGCTGCCGTCTAGGGGGTCGCACAGAGTCGGACACGACTGAAGTGACTTAGCAGCAGCAGTGGGCACTACCGTCCCCACTTTGCAGGTGAGGAAACAGAAGCTCAGTGCAGTTGCCTCAGGTTAGTGACAAGAAGTGGGACTCTAAGCTGGGATGCTAACTGTGGCACCTGGCACCAGCGCATTTCCCCCCAACTACCATCCCTAAAGGAAGTCCGTGCTATTAGCCCATGGGCTAGTCAATTGCCTAATTCTGAGTCTCATGAGTTTTTGTGTCACTTTCATTACACTTGAGTAATAACTACCGAATTGGCAAAGTAACTTAATCTGAAAGAAATGACCCACTTCCCAAATTTCGCACACAAAGTCTAAGAATCAGATTCCAGGATGTTCTGGGTCTGAAAGGAACTTAGCCAATCCTTCCTTTAGTTGTGACCAGACCAGTCCCCTCTCTAACCTCATTAGCATCTTGCTGATTCACTTACTGGAACAGATGTAACTCCTGTTTCGTAAGCTTAAAAATCATCCTCCTGAAATACTGCATAGCTTCTGAACAGTGGCCGTATGAAGATATTTTGCATCAGATATGATTCAAATAGCAATGTGTGGCAACTCTGTCAAAGGGAAAGAAATCTAAATAAGTTTCTTCTTGTGAAACAGAATAAAGAAATGGAGATTTTTGTAAAAGAAGTAATGAGTTCAGTAGCTTCTGAAAGTGAAACTGGGAATTAAATGCAATCACATAGAAGTCCTCTCTTTAAAATGAAAGTCAATTTGGGAAATATCTTAGGTAACCCAACCTCCATAACAAAATATCATAGACTACATGGCTTAAACAACAGAAATGGGAAACAGAAATATTCTCACCGTTCTGGAGGCTAGAAGGTCAAGATCAGGCTGCATGGTTGGGATCTGAAGAGAGTTCTCTTCCCGGTTAGCAGATGGCTGTCTTCTCACTATGTGTTCACATGGCCCTTCCTCAATGTGCGTCTGGTTTTGAAAACAAAGACAGCTCTTCCTCTTCTCATCAGATCAACAATTCCATTCAGTTAGAACTCCTTCCTTTCACTACTTCCTAGAAGCCCTATATCCAAATATTGGCACCTGGAGTTTAGGACTTCAATTTAGGAGGACACATTCAGTCCATAGTAGGCAACTACTTTTCTCCTGACTAGATTAGCAAAATAAAATTATTCTAAACGTTACTCAAGAATAATTTTATCACAGCACATTTATATTTAAAATAGGAATAACCCACGAAAGTTTATTAAAAAATAAACCAGCAATTACTGCTTTATGAATTGCTAAATGCAGGCCATAACATGGAATTCTATTAGCATTCTTAGCTTACTTCAAATTAAACTGATATATAAAATTTCTAAAATAGATTGGGCTTGAAATTGTAAAGATAATCAGTTTCCCTAAATGTGACCTCCTTCCACCGTCATTGTAAATGCAGATGACTATGGTGATTGGAGTGGGTGGGGGAGGTGAAGATTATATTGGGTCCCCTCCTTTGGAGCTTCTGTTTGTTTAGGGCAGTGAATCAAGGTGGCTGTTAATTGGGGAAAAATGATATGTCAGTGCATTTGTGTCAAAAAGACACAAATACAATCAACCCACAATTCCCACCATCCCTCAAATGAGTTATTTCATTTGTTCACCTATAAGAGGCTTGGTATTGTTCTTGTATTACCTCTTTCCACTCTGAGTTTCTTTAGATATGGCGCTTAACTGCATTTCTTAGGAATACTAATACCTGGGATTAGTTGGGTATAGCGGTTTAGGGGCATAACTGCTCTGGGTCCTATGCAATTCCAAAGACAGCCATACTATTAATACCTGAGAAGCCTGGATAGTGAAGATATGTGTGAGCATGGATAGTTGAGACACATTTTTACATGACAAACTATGCCTTTCAACTTATATGACTTATATAACTTTATGCAACCTCCTAGACTTCAATATATTTATTTATGATATAGGTCTAATAATAGTATATTACACATAGTGTTGTGAGATTTATTATATTATAAATATTATATATGATGTATATTTGTATCCACATATGTGTGTATGTGTCTATCTAGAGGGAAAGATCCTTTCAGTTGGGACCACTTGATAAATGTTAGTTGTTCTTACTACTTTTGATTTGGGGTTATAATTTCTATTTGAATCTTTTTAGGTAGATACTTTTATCACTGGTCCAATTTAACTCAATTTCTATGTCTTTTTAAAGGGCAAAAGCAAGAATAATTTTGAAATTATAAAAGAAATTATAAAATTAATTTATAAAATTGGATTGGGGTGGTAAATTAGCCAAGGTTGCAATATATGTCTTATCTGGCTCTGATTCCTTCAATGAGTAAAAATGACCTTTTGTGAACATAAGACTGCCTCTGAAAGAAAATCACATGTTTTCAATTCAATACTGAAAATAAACTTATAATACTAAAACAAATCATCTTATTTTCTGTTTAACAGTATACTTTATCACCAAGATGTTTCTTTTTTAAAATGGAGCGAGAATATGCTTCCTGACCATGAATACTAGTAAAACCCCAATGACGCTCTCTGCTGTCATCATCATCGAATGATCATATAAAATGCTTTACAATGTCCCTTGGATTATTTATTTAAACAATGTGATATATACAGCAATAATATGCATGATCCATTCTGAAGGATTGCCATTGACTGTCAAAGTAAATTCAAAATTATGATTTTAAAATAATCAAAAACTGACAGAAAAGTTGGAGGTAACTGTACAAGAAACTTTTTATTTTCCTGAACTGTTTAGAACAAGTTGCCAACCTGGTGTCCCATTATTCCAGAATACTGTGATGTGTATTTCTTACAAACAAGGACCTTTGCTGTACAACTGTAATAAGACCATTGAAGTCAAGAAAATTACCACAAAAACATCACTAACATTTAATCCTCAGAGTTCATTTAATTTCACCAATTGTCCCAACAATGGTCTTTATAGCAATAGGATCTAGGTTTGAATCACAGGATACAGTCAGTTGTCAGGTCTTTTTAGTCTCCTTTTCCTGGAACAAACTCCTGTCTTTCTTCGACCATCATGACCTTGAAATTTAAAGGCCGGCTATTTTATAGAATGTTGTTCTGTCTTTTAGAATGTTTGGGTTTGTCTGATGTTTCCTCATGATTAGGTTCAAGTTGTATATCTTTGGCAGAAATATCACACGTGAAATGCTGTGTTCTTTGTGTTGTAATCTATCAGAGAGCACGCAATTTTGATCAGTTTCATTACTAAAGAAGTTCACTTTAGCCACTAAATTAAGGTAGAGTCTGCAAAACTTCTCTGCTATAGTTTTCCTTGTAGTAACCAATAAGTATTTTGTGGGCTGGTACTTTGAAACTGGGTTGCTATTTTATTCCGTACCGAACCTTCAATTTATTCACTTATTTGTATTCGAATGGATTCACAGTTTTCTGTATCATTCAGTGGGTTATAGTTGTTCTTTGCTGTTTCTATTTATTTTGGCATCCATACTGATCCTCATTGGGCCATGCAGGGACAACTAGTCCTATGGACACCCTCCTCACTTTCCTTAAACTTTTACACCCCACACCTGACTGCCTTCCTACACCGATGCTCTCTCAATCTACTGGGGTTCTTGTACCCTGATCTTGACCACTGCATCTCCCCCAGACTGGCACAAATGCCTACCTCACTCTGTTCCACCTAACGGCTTTCGAACTAAATTGTTCAGGAAGGAGAGATGAGGGGAGTAGAGGAAAAGAGAGGGGAAATGAGCCAAAGTTACAGCTTGACAATAAATTATGTAGCCTTAAAATGCGGCAACTTAAATTTTTTTCTCTGATATTTCATATGAGAAAGCCATCAAGTCACTCTCAGGCAATTCAAATCTATCTGAGCTTGTGTGTGTGTGTGTGTGTGTATGTGTGTGTGTGTGTGTGTGTGTGTGTGCATGCACACACACACACGTGCACACACTCAGTTGTGTCTGACCCTGTGAGCCCTTGGACAGTAGTTCTCCAGTTCTTCTGTCCATGGAGTTCTCTGGCAAGAATACTGGAGTGGGTTACCATTTCCTACTCGAGGAGATCTTCCCAACCCAGGGATTGAACCCACATCTCTTGCATTTCCTGCATTGGCAGGTGGATTCTTTACCACTGCGCCACCTGGGAAGTCCCTATTTGAGCTTACTGGTGAGAAATTTATTTAAATTTTCCTTTAAATAAATCTTAATGCTTGTCTATGTCTGCCTCCTGAGTCTGCATTAAAGAACACTGAGGGAGGATCTGGTCCTTTGAAGGAGAGAAGACTAATGATGGATTTCTGAAAGGCTTCTTTCAGAAGCTTCATAAATATGCAATTGAAAGTGTCTGTTCACTAAAGAAAATAATAGAGTATGGAATATATCAAAGATCTTTTTGATTATGGGTGAAAAAGCATTCCCTTTTAAGGATATAGAACTGTTATGGTGAAACTGACTTGGGACCTGTACCTTTTCTGCCATTCAAATGTAAACTTTAACCCCAATCTGACCTCAGTCATGTGTATACTGTTGAAGAAACCTGTCTGCATGCTTTGAGAAAATGTCCAGACAGGAAAAAGCCCAGTAGAGTGAACTCGGCTTTCTAAAGGCTCCACCTGCCCAAATGATCTATAGGGCTATCCGGTACGCAAAACCTGCACCGCCTAGGGATATCTCTTCTTCTGTTGTTTCATATTAATTCTCCTGCACGTACACATTTTATATGTTTCTGTTTTGCTTCATCAGGTTGGCTGCAAACAATCTGATTATACAAATGATACATTTAATGATTTTTTTCCTGGATATCATCCAAAATAGCAGTAGATATGTAACTGTTTGTAGAATGAATCAATGAATCAATGTGTGTGCTTGCAGTACTTAGTGGCTCAGTCATGTCTGACTCTTCGTGACCCCATGGACCGTAGCCCACCAGCCTCCTCTGTCCATGGGATTCTCCAGGCAAGAATACTAGAGTGGGTAGCCATTCCCTTCTCCAGGAGATCTTCCTCACCCAGGGATAAAACTCTGGTCTCCTGCATTGCAGGCCGATTCTTTACCATCTGAGCCACCAAGGAAGCCCGAATCAATGGTCCAATTAATCAGTTAATTGACTCAAGTGCGTGGCATTAACCATAGCTTAAAAACATTTTTTCCATCCTAAGAGTCCTTAGGTTTGGGTTTTCAAGAGAGAAAATAAGTTTTTTTGCTATTAATGATCCCATTTTTATTGCTATAGATTCTGCAACTTAAAAAAAATAAAGCTTTCTTTCCCCCAATATACTGGAAACTGACATTTGGGAAGTGACAATATATGTCATTTCTGTGCAAATGTCACTTCCATATATTTTTGCAATATTGTTTAAGAAAATCATCATGATGTTCTTAGGCCATTCATCTCTCTAGTTGTACATATAATCAGAAATTGCTACAGAAGATGAGAGATTTCCCCATATTTGTAGAAAAAGTCAAGGAATTATTTTAAAATGGAGTCTTCCTATGCTGACCCTAAGAAAATGCTTCAACATCAGATATTTGGTACTGTTAATGAATTAAGGCAAATACATGGTTTCACCAATCATAGCGTTTGTTTTTTTTTTTTTTTTAACTTGCCTTAGATCTATACCAGTTATCTTTAACAAGGAGCTCCACAAATCTTAAGTGCATTGTTATCACTAAGGCAACAAACAGAACACATCTCCAGAATGTAAGTACACTTTTCAGTCAGTAAATACCATTTGGAGACAATGCTATACTTCTCCTCCTGGTCACTAGTGCTTTACGCAAATTTGAAAGGTGTTAATGATAAACAGTTATATGGCTTATCTATTAGATGATATTCGCCTGAGGAAGGCAAGTATTTTACATAAAAACATAGAAAATAAAACAACGAATATTTTGCCCTTTTCCCTTCTAAATGTACTTTTTTTCTCACAGTGTGTTCTAAAAACAGTGACTGTACCAGATGATGACTTGAGGATTTAATATATAAAACAGAATATACACCCCCATCAATCACTTCCCTGCTCAGACCCTCTAATCCTCTTACTAGTGTCTGCGGGGCCAGGCGTGATGTGGCCCTCCCCCCAATTGCTTTCTGAGCTCATCTCTTACTCCTTATGCCTCTGCTTCTTTACCTGTTCCAGCTCCTGGGAGAGCCAGACTAGTTTCTGCTTTTGTGCCTTTTTCTTGTGCTCTTTGCTCTGCTTGGAACTGCTGGTAACCCAAAGTACCACTCTAGGTGTGAAGAGAGGTGGTTTTTTTGTTTGTTTGTTTGTTTGTATCAGCTTCCTCCATCTCAAATAAAAATGCACTATAAGTAAACAGTATTTTTTCTATGCAAATGTCACTTCCCAAAAAGGTCCTCTCAAACTTCTTCCAACCAGATGGCCGCTTCAGTAGATGAACTCTGGGATCCATGTCTAAAAGTTCTTCCCCTGTTTCTCCTCACGGCTGACTCTGCATCATTCAAGGCTCGGGTCAAATGCCAGCCCTTCAGAAAGACATAACACCCTCACCCCAGTCACTCTTTCCTTACTGTGCTCTCTACTAGTTTTACATTCTTCACAGCACGCGGTACCTTTCAGAGATCAGTTTATCTTAGTGTCTACTCATCGTTTCTGTTTTGGGAGTGGATTGTAAACACAGGGAGAGCAGGAGTTGTGTCTTTATTCCTCCTACTATATCCCCAGTTTTCAGTGGTGCTTGATACACAGCGCACTCAAAATCTGTGTGTTGAGTGTAAACAGACACAGTGAACAGACTTACGGCCATGGGGAGAGGGGAGGAGAGGGGGAGATGTATGGGAAGAGTAACGTGGAAACTCACATTCCCATGTGTAAAATAGAGAGCCAACGGGAATTTGCTCTATGGCTCAGGACACTCAAACAGGGGGTCTGTATCAACCTAGAGGGGCGGGAAGAGGAGGGAGATGGGAGGGAGGTTCAAAAGAGAGGGCATATATGTATACCTATGGCTGACTCACGTTGAGGTTTCACAGAAAACAGCAAAATTCTGTAAGGCAATTATCCTTCAATAAAAAAATAAATTTAAAAAAGTCTTATCTGTTGAATGTAGAAAAAAGTGATTTCTTTCCTTGACAAAGTTGGAGACTTGACCCAATTCTAAACCAGATGACTCTACAGTCATATTTAGCAATCCTATAACAATTTCAACTGCCCTCTCACCAGTATTTCTTCAGAATATTTAAATCTTGCTCTGTTTATAACAAGACACTTTTAAATAAAAGCAAATGAATAGGCTGGTAAACACAAAATGATATTTATTGGAGCACCACTTCTGGACCCAAGTAATCAAAAGAGAAAGTCAGTCAATTCCCATTCCTTTTCTCGGGCTTGATGAATGGCTCCACCCTTTGCCCCATTCACCCAAGCTAGAAATTTGAGAGTCATAAGTGTTTACAATCCACTCCCAAAACAGAAACTATGAGTAGACACTAAGACACTAAGTATAAGTCTATACTGCTGCCTCTCCCTCATGAAATACATTTGTGTTCAGAGAATTTGATAGATTTTTTTTCTAAGTGGTATTAAATATATTGCAAAAAAAGTTTAAATTTATGCTTTTATTTGTTATAGATTTGGAAACTCTGAAGTTGTTTCAGTTTATAATTTGTACTGAAGAACATATTCTTCTATTAATGACAATATAGTATTTTAAGAATCATTGTCTAATATTTGTAAAATAAACAGTTGAAAGAGAAAATTACTTGAGGGTACTTTTATTTACCATGGCAGACTTAATTTTATGTAATATTGGCAGAAATAATAGTAGCTATATGGAGCTAAATGCATTCTGGGAAATTAACATTGTTCAAGTGGTGTAGTTAGGCGGTTTCATAGTATTATCACTTGCATACAATTAGGACCAACTCTAGTTTCACTCCAGCTTTTTTTTTCCCCAAAAAAAGCGATTTTGAAATTTCTAGATATTTGTGGTATTAAATATTATCATTATTTTTATTGACTTGCTCTTTTAGCAGACCAAAAGTGATACTTGAACACCTCTGATGTGAAATATATAGCAGACAATGAACTAGTTGAAATATTTTACAAAGGTATAGGAAATGAGTTTTAAAAATCCATTATTGTTATTTCTATTTTATTTTAGTTTACAAGGACAGTTTGCTTTTTAAATTGATAAATAACTGATAAAGTGAAAATTTTCTTATTATAGAGAAAAACTTCAATATAAGAACACAAAAAGATTAATACTACTTTTAGCAGTTGATTTTAAAACTGAGGAGATGTGAAAAGAAATACTACAATCTACAAGTTAAGATGTGCTGTGCCATATAATGGAATTTGACAAGGCTGAAAAGATTTCAAGTCCTAATGAGTACTGTATGAATGCTAGCAGAAATACCATGGGGAGTGACTGCGCTTGCCAGAATTGGATTTGGAGGCAGTAGGAATAATATATCCTGGCAACCAGGGTCTGCTTGTTCTTCTAGAGTTTGAGATTTGAACAACAGCAGCAGATATAAACAAAGACTCACAACACACGAAGGAATCAATACATTTTGCTGCTTGACCTTTCAGAGTTCTCTTGATCCATCCCTGAGAACACAGTGTTTCTTAATATGTACTTCTTGACCCTCTGCCCTCTGGCTTAAATACCTCCCTCCCCTCTAACCATCTCTTTATTGCTAAGCCCATTTCTCTGGTCTCCCTCCACTCATTCTCTTTTCTCACTTACCCCTGCTTATCACTACTTCCGGGTTTCTTCAATGTTGTGTTTCCTCCTTCCCCTCTTTGCGTCCCTGGATATTCTGTCCTGGCTCCTTGAGCTGAGTCTTTTTAGATCGACACCAAGTCTCTCAAGTTTCCGTCTCCCTGCAGCTGATTCCATCGACCATCTCAGGTATCCTCTGCCCAACTGCACTTCCTAGGTTCCCAGCCTCAGACCCCTCTTCATTGAGCACTGCCTTAGTGCCAGGCAGTTGTATAGAGTTTCAAATAAATAATCTCATTCATATCTCATAACAACCCAATGAGTTAGGCACCACTCACCCTATTTTTGGATGAGAAAACTGAGGCTCAGAATGGTTAAGTATCTTGCCCATTTTCTCATGCTTAATAATTGTCTGTGCCGGGATTTGAACCCAATTGAGTCTCACTCTTTTATTTTTTTTTTTTTTTTTGGCTGAGCTGGATCTTAGTTGAGGCACTCAGGATCTTTTTTTTTTTTAGTTGCAGCATGCAGGATCTAGTTCCCTGAGAGGGATTGAATCCTGGATGCTGCATTGGAAGTGTAGAGTCTTAACCACTGGACCACAGGGAAGTCCCAAGTCTCACCGTTAAACACCATAGAATATTAGCTTACAACTTTGTTAAGCATTCCTATTACGAGACTTGCCCTGACCTGATGCTGTGATTTCCTTTATTCTCACTTCACTCAAAACGCACAGTTTACATCTTGTACTGGTGTCTGGTACAACCCTACATCTGAGTTTCCGCCTTGTAACTCCACTTCCTCTTTGTCTGGCCAAGGGAGGCCAGGGAAACCTGGGCAAGAGAAATACATGTAAAGTCTAGTCTTTCTTTGGTCATCAGACTTTGGAAGGGGCAGAGTCCTGTCTTGTGATGACATTTCAAGGCTGGAGACCCAGGAATGAAGTGAAAGGTATTGCCTCACAAATCAGCCTAGTAAAGTGGGCAGACTCTCTGCCCGATGCAAAGCTGACTGGGAAACTGGGGAGAGGTCGGTGTTAGACTCTCGAAAGGGACAGCTTCAGTCTCCACACAGATGTCCCCACAGAGCTTCGTGACAGAGTACGGCAGCCTGGATTCTGTTATAACCTGCCCTTCTCCATGACCTTCTCTAACTCTCTCTGATCTAGTCTGTTGGTGTCTCATGAGCCAGACATCTCCTCTGGTGTAACTTCTTAGTTCAGACCTTACTCACACTCCTGCTAGCTGCCCCGCTCCAGTTACCTCATCTATCACTCCCGGCACATGCTTGACCTCACCATTCCAGTCCACCCCGGGCTGGCTGTCGTCACAGGCTGTTGTTGTTAAGTCGCTAAGTCACGTCTGACTCTTTGTGACCTCCCCCCCTCCCCGCCCCCACCATGAACTGTAGCCTGCCAGACTCCTCTGTCCATGGAATTCTCCAGGCAAAAATAATGGAGTGGGTTGCCATTTCCTTCTTCAGGGGATCTTCCCGACCTAGGAATCGAACCTGTGTGTCCTGCATTAGCAGGCAGATTCTTTACCACCGAACCACCAGGGAAGCCCCATCCTCACAGGCACCATGAGTTAAAATCCACCCATCCCACAGATAATGTGCCTACAGTTGTGACCATCAGCCTCGCTGGGCCTTGCTCTGGAGCTGCATGCCCTGCTCTCCCCACATCTTCCTCGACCATGGGCAACTATTTTAGCCTTCAGCCTCCCAGTTCACCCTCCACCCTAAGATTAACAGGCCAAGCTGTTAGAAGAGAGATCTCTCTTCACTAGCCCCTGAAACGTGTATATTTGCTTAGATCTTACCTTTCAACTCCTCATTTGCACAGAACTCCTTAGCAATGCATTCTTTCTCATGCTTTTCTCATGATGTTCTCATCACTTCCAAATCTATCTAGCTTTGAGTATCTGTTTTAAAAGCCTCTTCCTATTCTGAGCCTTGCCCCTCTGAAAAAAACATTTCTGGATATGTTCCTGTCTTGTTATAGCTTCTAATGATAATAATAATAATAAAAAAAAACTCACAGTATCAGCTCTAATTTCTCAATTGCACTCATTATTTCTCTTTCTTTAAAATGAACTTTGTATTGACAAAGGTGGATACCTGTAACAATTACCTCAGTCATGATATAAAACACCACATTCATCAGTCCTAAAATTCCTTTCTGGAGCTTTGCCATCATTCCCCTATGCCCCACAGTTCTGGCCCAAGGCAATTCATTTTGCCTGTTCCAGAACCTCATGTAAATAATCTAGAATGATCTATTGTGCCTGGCTTTTTTCTTAGCACAGCATTTTTGAGATTCATCCATACTATATGCATCACTAGATTGCTCCATTTTGTTTCTAAATAGCATTCCATTGTAGGGCTCTATCGCAGTTTATTTTGCTATTCATCTGTTGAGGGATGTTTGAGCTATTTTCATTCTCTTTTTATTTAACTTTTTATTTGATAATTAAAGAGTCACATACAGTTGTTAAGAAATAATACAGAGATCCCATGTACCTTTTACCCATTTTCCCCTAATGGTAACATTTCTATCACTGCAAGAATCCCTCTTGTTACCATTCTATACTTACATCCACTTCCTAACCTCGCCTACTCTCTCTTTAACCCCTGGAAACTACTCATCTGTTCCCCAATTCTATGATTTTCTCATCTCAAGAATTATATAAATGGATGAGCATTTGACCTTTCGAGGGTTTTTATTTTTTCCCACTCAGTCTATTTTTTGGAGATTCACCCAGGTCATTGGCTATATAGTCTTTTTCCCCTCTTCTTGCTGAGTAGTATTCCATGAGATAGTTTGTACCACAATTTATTTGATTAATAATCACCCACTGACAGATACCTGGGTTGTTTTCAATTTTTGTCTCTTATGAATAAAATTTGTATAACATTTTTGTACAGGTTTCATTGTGAATACAGTTTTTCATTTTTCTGGAAAAAATGTCCAGTGGACAATTTCTGGGTCATATGGTAGTTGCATGTATACTTTTTTAAAGAAATTGCCCAACTATTTCTCAGAGTGGTTGTATCATTTTACATTTCCACCATCAATGTATGAGTGATCCGTTTCACCATATCCTTACTAGTATTTGGTTTTGTCCCTATTTTTTACTTCACCCATTTTGATAGGTATGTACTGATATCTCACTGTAGTTTTAATCTGCTGATGATGTTCAACATACATTTCTATATCCTTATATATTTGCCCACTTTCTGCTTGGATTATTTGTGTTTTTACTGTTGAATTTTGGGAGTTCTTTATATATTCCATTCCTTGTTCTTTGTCAGATATGAGGCGTGCAAACATTTTCCAAGAATGTCTTTTATCTTCTTAACAGGATCTTTTACAGAGCAAACATTTTAAGTTTGGTAAAATCCAATTTATCAATTTTTCCTTCATGGATTATGCTTTTGATGTCATCTAGAACTCTTTTTCTAGACCTTTAAGGTTTTCTCCTGTGAGTTTTCTAAGTTTCATAGTTACAGGTTTTGTATTTAAGTTTATGCTCTATTTTGACTTAATTTTTCTATCAGGAATGAGGTTTACAAGGATGGCTTCTCCTTTCCTTCATTCATTTGTTCCTTCTTTTATCCCTCCTTCTTTTTTCCTCTCTTCTTTCTTTCATCTTGTTCATGGATGTCCAACTGTTTTGGCACTATTTGTTGAAAATATTATTTTTCTTCCATTTAATTGTTTTTGTATCTTAGCTAAAAAGCAACTGGATATTTTTCTCTGGCTCTATGTCAAGGATCTCTGTTTTGGTCCATTAATCTGTTTATTCCTCTGCCAATACCAAACAGATTACTTTAACTATGTAAGTTTTGAAATCAGGAAGTTTTCATTTCTCCTGCTTTATTCTTCTTTCTCATAATTGTCTTAGCTATTCTAGATCTTTTGCTTTGCTATATAAATTTTAAGATAATCTTGTCTATAACTACAAAATGTCTCGCTGGAGTTTCAATAAAATTGTGTTAAATCTATATATCAGTTTGAGGAGTATTGAAGAGGAGTATGCATTTTCATTTATTTAGCTTGTTGTATTTTTCAACATTGTATAGTTTTAGCATACAAGTCCTGTAGATGTTTTGTTAGATTTCATTTTTTTATTATTTTTTATTGAAGGACAATTGCTTTACAGAATTTTGTTGTTTTCTGTTAAACCTCAACATGAATCAGCCATAGGTACACATATATCCCCTCCCTTTTGAACCTCCCTCCCATCTCCCCCCCATCCCACCCCTCTAGGTTGGTACAGAGCCCCTGTTTGAGTTTCCTGAGCCAGACAGCAAATTCCCGTCGGCTCTCTATTTTACACACGGGAATGTGAGTTTCCATGTTACTCTTTCTATACATCTCACCCTCTCCTCTCCTCTCCCCATGTCCATAAGTCTATTCTCTATGTCTGTTTCTCCACTGCTGTCCTGCAAATAAATTCTTCAGTACCATTTTTCTTGATTCCGTATATATGCATTAGAATACGATATTTATCTTTGTCTGCCTCACTTCACTCTATATAATAGGTTCTAGGTTCACCCACCTCATTACAACTGATTCAAATATGTTCCTTTAATGGCTGAGTAATATTCCATTGTGTATATGTACCACAACTTCTTTATCCATTCATCTGTTGGACGTCTAGGTTGCTTCCATGTTCTAGCCATTGTAAATAGTGCTGCAATGAACAATGGGATACACATGTCTTTTTCAATTTTGGTTCTCTCAGGGTATATGCCTAGGAGTGGGATTGCTGGGTCATATTCTCAATGGTGAAAAACTGAAAGCATTCCCCCTACTATCAGGAACAAGACAAGGGTGTCCACTTTCCCCAGTATTATTCAGCATAGTTCTGGAAGTCCTAGCTACGGCAATCAGAGAAGAAAAAGAAATAAAAGGAATCCAGATTGAAAAAGAAGTAAAGCTCTCACTGTTTGCAAATGACATGAGACTGTACATAGAAAACCCTAAAGATACTAAAACTACTAAAGCTAATCACTGAATTTAGCAAAGTTGTAGGATACAAAATCAATACACAGAAATCATTGCATTTCTTTATACTAATAATGAAAAATCAGAAAGAGAAATTAAGGAATCAATTCCATTCACCATTGTAACAAAAAGAATTAAAAATTTAGGAATAAAATTACCTAAGGAGACAAAAGAACTGTACACAGAAAATTATAAGACACTAATGAAAGAAATCAAAGCCAACATAAACAGATGTAGAGATATTCCATATTCCTGGGTAGGAAGAATCAATATTGTGAAAATGACTATACTACCAAATACAGTCTACAGATTCAATGTGATCCCTATCATTTCATTTTTTTTAAAGTCAGATTTATTGGGGTGTGTCATTTTTTAAAAATTAATTTTTTTTCCCTGTGCTGCTCAGCTTTCTTTGCTGTGCAAGGGGCTTTCTCTAGCTGTCACAAATGGGGGCTGCTTTTCATTGTGGTGTGCAGGCTTCTCATTGCAGTGGCTTTTCTCTTTTTGGGTCGCACAGGCTCTAGGCTCAGACTTCAGTCCTTGCAGCACATGGACTCAGTAGTTGTGGCACATGGGCTTAGTTGCCCCATGGCATGCGGAATCCTCCTGGACGAGGATCGAACCCATGTCCCCTGCACTGGCAGGCAGGTTCTCAACCACTGGACTACCAGGAAAGACCGAATTTCATTTTTCAGCTACTATAAATGTTTATTGTTAACATACAGAAGTACGATTGATATTTGTACGTTTGTTTTACTCTGTGACCTTGCTAAATTCACTTACATCATTTTAGGACTTTTATTTTGGAGATCCCTAGGGCTTTTCTACAGAGGCAGTCATATCATATGCAAATAATTAACTTCCTTTCCAATCTGTGTATCTTTATATTTGCTTTTCTCACCTTACTACACTGACTAGACCTTCAGGTCCTGTGTTGAATAAGAGTGGTAAAGGCAGAACTCTGTGTTGTTCCTAGTCTTTGGAGAAAATCATTCAGTCTTTTACCTTAAATATAATGTTAGTTGTGTAGTTATAGTGTTTGTTTGTTTGGGTTGTTTTTTTTTTTTAAGATGCTCTTTATCAAACTGAGAAAATTCCTTTTTTCCTGTTTCTCTGAGAATTTTTTGTCATGAATATATTGTCATATATTGTCCATTGGTTTTTTCCATCAATGGTATGATCATGTGATCTTCTTTTTCTGTTTTTTTTTTTTTTGGAGGAGGGAGGGGAGGGGAGTAAGAAGTGGATTTATTCAGAAAGGAACACACTTCATAGATAGAGTGTGGGCTGTCTTGGAAGGTAAGAGGCAATGATCTTTCTTCTTTAGTCTATTAATCTAATGATTATATAGCTGGATTTTTAAATATTAAATCAGTCTTGCATCACTGGTCCCATCTGGTGATGAAAATTCTTTTTATATATTCTTATATTATATTTGCTAATATTTTGTTAAAACCTTTTGTGACTAAATTCATCAGGGATATTAGTCTATACTTTATTTTTATCTTTAATTTTTGGTACTCTCTGTCTCACTTTGGTTATCAGGGTAATACTAGACCCATATAATAAATTGGTAAGTGTTCCTTCTTCTGTTTTCTGGAGGAAATTGTGTAGAATTGGTGTAAATTTTCTTTGAACATGTGGTTGAATTCTCCAACAAAGTCTAGTAAGCCTGGAGATTTCTTTTTTTTTTTTTCATTTATTTTTATTAGTTGGAGGCTAACTTTTTTCCAGAGGGAGGTTAAGTTACAAATTCACTTATTAATCATTTCAAGATGGCTCAAATTATCTATTTCACATTGGGTGAATTGGATAAATTTGTATTTTTGGAGGAAATTGATCTAATGTCAATTTTTTTTCTAATGTCAGTTTTTTGGTTTTTTTTTTCCTTTTTGGCTCTGCTTATTCTAGATTCTTGACATGGGAGCACAGATTATTGATTTGAAGTTTTTACCTTTTCTAATTAAATATTTAGTGCTATATATTCCCCTCTTATTAATGCTTTCATTGGATCATCAAAAAAGCAAGGAAGTTCTAGAAAAACATCTACTTCTGCTTTATTGACTATGCCAAAGCCTTTGACGGTGTGGATCACAACACATTGTGGAAAATTTTTAAACATATGGGAATACCAGACTACCCAACCTGCTTCCTGAAAAGTCTGTATGCAGGTCAAGAAGCGACAGAACTGGACATGGAACAACAGACTGGTTCCAAACTGGGAAAGGAGTACATCAAGGCTGTATATTGTCACCCTGCTTATTTAACTTCTAAGCAGAGTACATCATGCAAAATGCCAGGCTGGATGAAGCACAAGCTGGAATCAAGATTGCCGGGAGAAGTATCAGTAACCTCAGATATACAAATGACACCACCCTTATGGCAGAGAGTAAAGAGGAACTGAAAAGCCTCTTGATGAAAGTGAAAGAGGAGAGTGAAAAGTTGGCTTAAAACTCAACATTCAGAAAACTAAGATCATGGCATCTGGTCCCATCACTTCATGGCAAATAGATGGGGAAACAATGGAGACTGAGAGACTTTATTTTTTGGGCTCCAAAATCACTGCAGCTGGTGACTTCAGCTAAGAAATGAAAAGACACTTGCTCCTTGGAAGAAAAGTTATGACCAACCTAGACAGCATATTAAAAAGCAGAGACATTACTTTGCCAACAAAGGTCCATCTAGTCAAGGCTATGGTTTTTCCAGTAGTCATATATGGATGTGAGAGTTGGACTATAAAGAAAGCTGAGTGCTGAAGAATTGATGCTTTTGAACTGTGGTGTTGGAGAAAACTCTTAAGAGTTCCTTGGACAGCAAGGAGATCCAATCAATCAATACTAAAGGAAATCAGTCCTGAATATTCATTGGAAGGACTGGTGCTGAAGCTGAAACTCCAATACTTTGGCCACCTGATTCAAGAGTCAGACAAAACTGAGTGACTGAACTGAACTGATGCAAAGAACTGACTCATTTGAAAAGACCTTGATGCTGGGAAAGGTTGAAGGCAGGAGAAGAAGAGAATGACAGAGGATGAGATGGTTGGATGTCATCACCGACTCAGTGAACATGAGTTTGAGCATGTTAGGTGATGGACAGGGAAGGCTGATGTGCTATAGTCTAAGGTGTCATGAGTTGGACACGACTGAGCAACTGAACTGAACTGATTACTCCTTTCGCACCAGTTTTGCCTTGTTTCCCATCTTTGGTAGGGAAACATTGTCTTTCACCATTGAATATGATGTTAGCTGTAATTTTTTAAAGGTATGTGTTATTGTGTTCCATAAATTTTAATATTTTATATTTTAATTTTAATTCAGTTCAGTATATTTTTAAAAACTTTCCCTGAGATTTCTTCTTAATTCATGGGTTTTTTTGTGGATTATATATGTGCATTTTGTAGTTTCTAAGTGCTTGGATCTGTTATCTTTAATTTATTTCTAGTTTGCATCCATTGTGGTCAGAAAACACATTTTATATGATGTCAGTTCCTTTAAATTTTTTGAGATTTGTCTGTGGCTCAGGATATGAGTGCTTCCAAACAGTGTATTTTCTGCTATTGTTGAGTGGAGTGTTCTATACATGTTGAGTCCTCTTGTTGATCACATTGTTGAGTTCTATATCCTTACTGATATTTGGTCTAACAGTTTTATTACTTGTTGGAAGAGGAATCTTGAAGTCTCCAACCATGTTTTTGGATTTGTCTATTGCTCCTTCCAGTTCTACCAGTTTTTGCTTCACACATTTTGTATCTTTTTTGGTGCATATGATACAAATATATATATATGTGTGTGTGTATATTTTAAAGATTGCTATGTCTTCTTAGTGAACTGACCCTTTTATCATCATAAAACACCTCTTGCTGTTCCTGCTAATTTTGTTTTCCTTGAAGCATAATTTATCCTTAATTAACATAGCTAGTGGGGAAGGAAATGGCAACCCACACCAGTATTCTTGCCTAGAGAATCCCGTGGACAGCGGAACCTGATGGGCTGCTATCCACGGGGTCGCATAGAGTTGGACACGACTGAAGCGACTTAGCTTGCATGCATGCGTTGGAGAAGGAAATGGCAGCCCGCTCCAGTGTTCTTGCCTGGAGAATCCCAGGGACGGGGGAGCCTGGCGGGCTGCCGTCTGTGGGGTCACACAGAGTCGGACACGACTGAGGCAACTTAGCAGCAGCAGCAGCAATATTTTCTTTACTGTTTCTTTAGTCCTATGTTTCTTTAGTGTTTATATAACTGCACTCTTTTACTTTCAATCTGCTATACTGCTATGTTTGAAGTTAGTTTCTTATAGAAAGAATAAAGTCGAGTCATGTTTTAAAATCCAGTCAGTCAATCTGCATTTTACTTGCTATACTTAGACCCATTCACATTTATTGATATGTTAAGTGTTTAAATCATTTTTTGTTTGCCGTTTATTGTTTTTTTTTGTTGTTTGTTTCTGTTTTCTTTTTTCTGCCTTTCCATGGGTTATTTGAAAATTTTTAGAATTCCATTTTATCTATATTGTTTTCAAGTGCATCATTTTATATAACTACTTTTTATTTGTAGCTTTAGCTATTACATGGATATAAGTTTTCCTGTTTACTGTTGACATTTTACCAGTTCGAGTTAAGTGAAGAAACCTTAACTCCTCTTTATGTCTTTTTGTGTGTGGGGGGGGGGGTGCTCAGTCGCTCAGTCAGGTCCTACTAGACTGTAGCCCAGCAGGCTCCTCTGTCCATGGAATTCTCCAGGCAAGAATACTGGAGTGGGTAGCCATTCCCTTCTCCGGGGGATCTTCCTGACCTGGGCCAGGTCCCCAAACCTGGGTCTCTTGCATTGAAGGTGGATTCTTTACCATCTGAGCACCAGGGAGGTGCTTATGTCTCTTTACTGTCCCTCATTTAAAATTATCTTAAATATTTTCTATGCATATATTTAGAGCCAAATCAAATAGTATTACAATATTGCTTCAATCATCAAACAATTTATAAAACTGGAAAGGAGGAAAAATATATTTTTACATTGAAATACGGCTGATTTACAATGTTGTGTTAGCTTCCGGTGGAGAGCAAAGTGATTCAGCTATACACACACACACACACACACACACACATTATTGTTTTACATTCTTTTCCATTATAGGTTATTACTAGGCTATTCAGTTGTTGGTTATATATTTTACATATAGTAGTGTGTACTTTAATCTCAAATTTCTAATTTATTCCTCAGCCCCATCCCCTCTGGTAACTCTAAATGTGGGTCTGTTTCTGTTCTGTTTTGTAAACGGGGCTTCCCAGGTAGCTCAGTGGTAAAGAATTCGCCTGCCAATGCAGGAGATGAGGTTCAATTCCAGAATCAGGAAGATCCCCTGGAGGAGAGAATGGCAACCCACTCTAGTATCCTTCCCTGGAAAATTCCATGGACAGAGGAGCCTGGTGGGCTTCAGTCCAGAGGGTCGCAAAGAGTTGGACATGACTGAGAAACGAGCACTTCAAGGAGAAGGGCAGAGGAACGGAATTTCCGCCAGACTAGCAGAAGAGGGACCTATAAAAACAAAGTTGTAGAACAGAAAAATGAATGGAGTGATAGTGCTTGCACCAGGGACTTCAAGTCTTATGTTCTATTTTCACGCTTTCCTAAATACTCTTCCGCTTCACTTTCCAACATCCTACTTCCATCAGAATCACTGCCATCGTTCCTGGTTCTCCAGGTGGAACCTCAGGGATTTTTGACTTTTCTTTTCTCCTCTCCATTTTATCCACGTACCATTATTTCTTCATATGAAATAGTTTGGGCTTCCACCTCCTTTATTTACCACACCGCCATTGTCTGAGTGTCTTGCTTATAGCAACAGTGTCTCTAGTTCCCCTTGCAGAATTCCCTATGTCCTTCCTTTGACTTAAAACTAGTCACGACTTTCTGTTGCCTTCCATAATGAACACAAACCTCTTTGCTTATTCCTTCACAGGGTGCTTTTATTCTTCCTACTTAACCTTAATTTTTCTCATCCCCTGAACCACAGTGAATCTGTTGTCTCCCTTTCTTCCACCTAAGTCCATCCTCTTTCTAATTTGCTGCCTTTGTTCATTTTTCCATTACACCCCAATACATAGAAAGCCTGGCATACTTTCCCTTCTTCATCCTGAATATTAAATTCCATTCTACCTTTAAATCCAACTTTATAATGATTACCTCCATGAATACGCTTACTCAGTCTACTATAGTTAAACTGAAATTCTCTTCTTTGTGAAATTCTTTTATACTCACATCTTCTTGATACAATTTAACTCTTAACTATTCTCCATATAAGATTTTTTTTTTTTGGTACCAATGTAAGTGCCTTCTAAATGCCTGGTACTGTTTTGGAAGCATGGGTTATAATAACAGAAATATTTAGCCATGATTAAGCACTAACTTTAAACAATCCGAATGGGCATCTGGTCGACCATCCAATTCTCTGTATATGTGCATATCACTGAATATCATCCCTGGCTGAGGATCCCTAAATTGATCCCACCCCCCATCCTCTACCCTACCTGAGCCACACCTACCTAAAAACAAAAAAGCGATTCCCATGAGAGATAACACTGCATCGGCAGTCCCATCCCAACTGCTGTCTAACTTAGGCTTATCAGGTTATCTATTGCTGTGTAATAAAATATCCCCAAACTCAAAAATAAACACAATCAATTTTCCTAACAGATTTCGTGGGTCTGATTTTCACACACACCTCAGCAAAGATGGCTTATCTTTGCTTCTTGTTGTCAGAGGCCTCAGCTAAAAAGATCTAACCAGTTGGAGGAACTAGAATGGCTCAATGAATCAGCCTTCTTCATGTTCATGTCTTGTGTCTGGGCTGGTATGATTTGAATGGCTAGAGGCTCCTGGTCTCTTGTTTTCTCTCTCTCTTTCACAAACACACACATCTCTACATCTCTCTCCCTGTGGCCTCTCCAACATGTGGCCCCAAGGTAGTCAGCTTCTTAAACCATAACTCAGGATCAAGAGAGAATGTTCCAGCCAACAAAGCAGAAGGTATGTAGTTTTTTACGACCTAGTTGTAAAAATCAGAGTGCATTACTTCTACCGTATTCTTTTCGTCAAAACAATCGCAGATGCTCTCAGATTCAAGGGGAGGGGCCATAGACCCCAATTCTTAATGGAAAAAATGCCAAGGAATTTGAAGCCATGTTTTAAGACCACGACACAAAGCCAATCTATTTCCCTCTTCCCTGATTCCATCCAACTAAGTATGATCTGTCTAGGCTCTGGGGAAACGTAACTGCTAAAGTGCTTGAAGTATCAGTTATTTCTACCATGGGATCTTTCTACAATTTGCCTTTTTTATCCTCATGATCTAGCATGATCTCCTGGAAACAAGTTTGCTTGTCACAAAACTTTTCTTCTCCATCCATTTAATTACCCTCTTCTCCCACTTCTGTCTTCTCTCGGCCATGCTTCCTAGCCTTTCCTCCTTTTTGGAGAGACAATTCTTTCCAAAAGAAACTTCTGTACCCTCAACCTTCTTTTACCAAAAGTTGTTGACAACTTCCCAGTAAAATATTTTGCTCACTTTTTTCCCCCAGTAGAAGCCATTTCTTCTACCTCACTATCCTAACTGATCAGAAAAGGGATAGACACTCTCCCAGATCCTCACTGCTTCTTAGCATTATTCTCCCACTTAGCCATGTAAGTCTCTCTTTGGAGAATTGTTGTTGTTTGGTTGCTAAGTCCTCTCCGACTCCTTTGCGACTCCATGAACTGTAGCTCGACAGGCTCCTCTGTCCCTGGGATTTCCCAGGCAAGAATACTGGAGTGGGTTGTCATTTCCTTCAGGGAATCTTCCTGACCCAGGGATCAAACCTGCATCTCCAGCATTGGCAGGCAGGTTCTTTAATGCCAACTAATTTTTGCTAGCCATCCCCTTCCTTGGTGCTCTTTTTGGCCACCTAGTTTCAAATCAGTTTCCTCCACAATCCCCAGTCTTCTTGTAACTCAGTGACCCATCCAGTATCCTGGCCTCACAATTCTGGCTCTCCTCTGCAGGGATGGCTTTTACTGCCATTCAACTCCAAAACCACAGCCACTGCTTCCCTTTGTCCTGGTGACGTCCTCCATCTACTCCAGAATCACCTCACCGACTCTTGTTTCCTCTGGCATTATCACGCAGTCTCTCTCTTTGTACCTTTTTCTATCTCTAATCCCTGATTTCTGCTCAGACTACTCACCTCTTTTCCTCAATGGCATCACCAAAACACTTCTTGGGTGATCAGTCATCATAGCTTTTTTACAGTTTAAAAGTACTCTCAATTAAACACCAATGCTTCTAATCTCTAAATCCAACAGACTGTATATGGCCCTTGCTATAACAAGGGACACAGTGATTTACCTCCTTCCTGAAATCCTCTTCTGAGTCCGATTTCTTCAGGAGCCTGTCGGGGACTTTCTGACACCAGTTCTTCCCGCTCAGTATTCTTTATCACACTGGTGTTGCTTATGGGTCAGTTCACTCCCACACCCCCTTTGCTGGCCCTTTTTTGTTCTCTGATGACACATGCTTCCTGAGTGATTACACCTCCTTCCTTGGTTACAGCTATCATTTGCACATGGGCAATTCCCAAACCTCTATCTCTTGCTACAACACTAGAATGGTCTTTGTAATGACATGTTGTACCTTTACAACTATGTCTTTTAAGTCTCCCCAACTTAGCAAATGTTGAAATCTTCTTTACCACACCTCTCTTCCTACACCACCATTGGGAGACATTACTAAAACATAATTTGCAAGTAAAGAAGTATGTGTTGGTCAAAGAAGTATGGATTGGCCAAAAGTTTGGAGTTTTCCATAAGATATTATGGGCTTCTCTGGTGGCTCAGTGGTAAAGAATCTGCCTGCCAATGCAGGAAACACAGGAGACATGGGTTCAATCCCTGGGTCAGGAAGATTCCCTGGAGGAGGGGCAACCCACTCCAGTATTCTTGCTTGGAAAATCCCATGGACAGAGCAGCTTGGGAGGCTACAGTCCAGGAGGTTAAAAGAATGAAAGAATTCTTTGAAGAATCAAACATGACTGAGAACGCACGCGTGCATAAGATGTTATAGAAAAACTTGAATGAACTTTTTGGCCAATACAATAATAATGGTGGTGACTGATCTTGAAAGAAAATAAGCAAATGTGAAATTTTCAGTCTATGTGCTGCTAAGCTAAATTCACCAGCAGGTGGAATTTCTTCAAAGTACAGAATGGATGCTGATCATCATGACCAGTAGCTCTAGGGATAAGCAAGTCTTTTAGCTCTTCTATCTTACTGAAAATGCCTTTCAAGAATGCCTCTCTTTGTTCTTATTTTAAGCTCTGCAGGCAACTTTCTGATACATAATTAAATTAAACAACAAGGCAGATGCCTGTTACTGTGAGTGGGATATAGCTGCTGTATACTCATAAAGTGACATTCTAGTTGGTAAATGATTCTCTTGTCACTTTGCTTGGTGTGAGTCAGCGCCCCATCATTGGTGAACTCTAGGTGAACTGTTGAGATCAAGTTTCTAGATCTGCAAAACTGAAGACCAGGCTCTGGACTGTGGTGACTGAAAATAGACCATGAACTTGAAGGTGAAGCACTTTAAGGAGGTCAGCAGACCATTTTTGTATATATATTTTTAGCTGTACATACTCGGCTTTGTACATCTTCAACTTACACAGTGGCTAACATGGTACAAAGCACCAAAAAGTTGAATACTTGCTTATTATTTGAACTCAGATATTCAACAGAATGTCCAAAAGAGCAATTAAATATATATATTATATACATATTATGTTTGTACATATATGTAATTTTTCAGATTATTTTCTATTATAGGTTATTACAAGACATTGATGCTTACTCCTTGGAAGGAAAGTTATGACCAACCTAGACAGCATATTAAAAAGCAGAGACATAAAAAAAACAATAAATAAAAAAATAAAAAGCAGAGACATTACTTTGCCAACAAAGGTCCGTTTAGTCAAGGCTATAGCTTTTCCAGTGGTCATGTATGGATGTGAGAGTTGGACTATAAAGAAAGCTGAGCACCAAAGAATTGATGCTTTTGAACTGTGGTGTTGGAGAAGACTCTTGAGAGTCCCTTGGACTGCAAGGAGATCCAACCAGTCCATCCTAAAGGAGATCAGTCCTGGGTGTTCATTGGAAGGACTGATGCTGAAGCTGAAACTCCAATACTCTGGCCACCTATGCAAAGAGCTGACTCATTGGAAAAGACTCTGATGCTGGAAAGACTGAGGGCAGGAGGAGAAGGGGATGATAGAGGATGAGATGGTTGGATGGCATCACCGACTCAATGGACATGGGTTTGGGTGGACTCTGGGAGTTGGTGATGGACAGGGAGGCCTGGCGTGCTGCAGTCCATGGGGTCAAAAAGAGTCGGACACGACTGAGTGACTGAACTGAACTGAACTGAAGACATTGAATATAGTTCCCTGTGCTATACAGGCAGTCCTTGTTGATGATCTATTTTGTATATAGTAAAATGCATACCTGTTAATCCCAAACTCCCAGTGTATCCCTTCTCCCATTATTTTCCTCTTTGCTAACCATAAGTTTGTTTTCCCTGTCTATGAGTCTATTTCTGTTTTGCAAAAAAGTTCATTTGTGTCATTTGATTTTTAGATTTCACATATAAGAGCTATCATATTTGTATTTCTCTGAAAAGAGCAGTTTTAAATGCACTCAATCTCACAGCATGAATTTCTAAGAGACCTACTCTCAATCTCATGATGTAAATTTCTAGAATCACAAAGCCTCCATGGCATGAAATAAAACAGAAATTTTAATATCTCTATTAATAAAAACATAATATAATAATAACAAAATAATATGCAAAGTGGCAAAACCTTAGCAGCCTCAAGAATTATAGACCTACCATTTATTAAGTGTGTATTGTATGGTATGGTAGGCTTTGAATATTTTATTTCACTTAATTCTCCTAAATATCTTAGGAGATGCAAATTATTATAGACATTTTATAGTTGAGAAAAACTCAACCAAGACAGCTGAATTAACTTGCCCAAGATACAGAAGTAGTAAATGGCAGAGGTAGCCAATGGCAGAGGTAGCTTCAAACCTAAGGCATTCTGACTGCAAAGCCAATGTTCTTACACATAGTGGACATTTGCTATTCTGCTGTTAACTGCTCAAAACCGAGGGAACAGCATGAAGAGTTAAGCTGTCAAAGTGTACAGAGTTTTGATTATACTACCTTTAACTGCAAATAACCATCTCTACATGTAGGCTAAATTCTGCTTTAGTCTTCTCTTTGGGAATTTCAAGTGAAATCTAGAGAAAACAACATTTTAAAAAAGAGAATGCATGTAACAAAATGAATAACTAAGATTCTTTGTGTTGATTTAAAATGAGTTTTGAAAAACAATCTCTCATGCCCTACTCCGTAACTCCATGCTACCTTTTTTGTAGAGTAGTTTTTTTAACTTTTTTTTTTAACATTTTTTAACCTTTTTGACCAGGTCCTCGGTAAGAAATTAAATATCCAGTGTGACCCAGGATACAAGTACATGTGTGTGTGTATACACACACACACACACATATATAGCATATGTGAGCATGTGCGTGTGTGTGTCTGAAATTGAAATCACAAAGCCTTACTCACTGACTACAGATTCTGATCTGTTCTATTACGTGAAAAAGTATCTATCATAACCCACTATACTCATTTTTGACCCATCAGTGGGTCAAGATCCACAGTTTGGAGAGCCGTGGGAGGTGGGAAGAATGTGTTAATAGGAGTGAGAAGCCTGAGTTTTTGCAAGTTCCACCTCTAACCATGAAAATTTTACTCTCAGGTGGTGACCGGGTGGGATCATCCCCAAAACCTCCTTCTGTTCTAATCTATCATCAGGCATCTCCACCTTCTCATCCGGCAAGCAGGAAAGGCATTTTCCCCTCAGTGCAGTACTGACTGCTCCACATGCCTCCCACCAACCCCCTCACCCATGTCCATGTCTAAAAGGGACTTCAGTGCTGGCAGCTGCTCAGCCCAGGGGCCTGACTCCATCCACAGCTGTCGTTTGGATCATCAGTCCTAGAAACCAAGCTGGCTGGGGATGTGAGTCCCCACGGTCTACCCCAAAGCCACATAACCTTGCAGGGTTAAAGCAAGCAAGCACAGTATTAATATTTACATGAATTTCTAGTGACATATGTTGTGTCTTAAATGGCCCATCCATCAGACTTCTAAACCACAACAGATCTACTTTGAATTTAGGACATGCTTTTTACATTTAGAAACAGAAACTGGGACCATATTTGGGGGCAAAATTTTAAACCTCCTAAAAAGAAAACATAAACTTTCCAGTTCATCACAGAGAGAAATTAAACACAGTATATTTACTTGAGAGAGAAGGTTCTCTGACTGCGATCCTGAAGTGTTTTTGAAAATTGCAGGGTGCCCAGAGCTTTATGGCAGATTCTTCCTAAATCAGAAAGATAATTATCTGTATAATTTCTATGCATGCACTAAACAAAACACACAAACATATGTACACAGCCACAAAACATTACCAAAGCTGATGTTAATAAGTGAGGATTTCTGAGTGGTGAAGTCTGGATAGTAGACTTCCAATAAGGAGTAGACAGCCAATTAAGGAGTTAAAACTGAGTGACAATATCTTAGGAGTGGCAAAAGATTTTTTTCTATCCACAGGATTTTGTGATAGGGGACTTGTCTCAGCAGACAACCAAAAAATCCAATGAGGGACCAATTGTGTGCTTACCTTCTCCACTAAAGAAAATAAAGCAATGCTTTAAGCGTGTGTCCATTCCACGTACAGCTTTTCACTGCATAGCTACACACACACACACACACACACACACACTTGGAAGAAGCAGGCAGTGTAGATTAATAGATAAACAGAAACCACAAAGGATTATTAGAATGACTACCTCCATGGATTAAAAATTACAGGAGGCATTACATTACATTAGATTACAGCTGACATCTTAAACACAGAACACTAGTATGAGAAATATGATTATGTTCCATATGTTCTTCAAAGAATTAAGTCAAGTTCCTGTTAATAATTACATAATAAATAATGATGATCTCATCAATTATCTTGTACCAGCATTCTTTCTTTAACACTTCACTTCTTACAGTCCAGGCTGCATGTTAAGAGATGCCTATACTAATTCAATACATCCTATAGTATTTGCCAGCCAGTGCAGTGGGCTTCCCCAGGGGCTCACCAGGTAAGAATTCACCTGCAATGCAGGAGCTGCAGGAGACACGGGTTCAATCCCTGGATCGGGAAGATCCCCTGGAGGAGGGCAAGGCAACCCACTCCAGTGTTCTTGCCTGGAGAATCCCATGGACGGAGGAGCCTGGCGGGCTACAGTCCAAAGGGTCGCACAGAGTCAGACACAACTAAAGTGACTTAGTGTGCACACACACAACAGGACAGGTCAAAATTTGAGGAAAGTTGCAAGTATTAATGCTGTAATAACATAGAAGCCATCAGACCACATTTCATAGTTTTATTGAGACTTTTTCGGTTTTAATTGTCTATGGTGGGTATAATTCTAATGACCACGATGATGCCAAAGCTCTGCTGTCATTATCAACAGCAGATACAAAGCTGGCCGCCATGCTGTGGACACACACACACACTCCAAGTTGTACACTCCTGCATGCAAACTTATAGGAAATGCACATTCCTTTTAAAACACAATTATGCACAATTAGTCTGGAATCTGTTAAGCTACCATTGATACAGATAAACCTGAGAAAGCACAAAATGTCAAGTAACACTGTTTCCATACCAGTCATTCAATGGCACTATTCATCACAAAGAAATCTAGTTCAATTACCTATATTAAAATCACAGATATTATAAAAATAAACATTTTTGCAAAAGCACTAACACATACTAGAGTTCAAATTCACAATTTTTTGATATGTAATATATATTCCCCTTCATATTAATTTGTAATGATGTGTACAATACCATGTACAACAGAATTTATTTTAAAACTGTAACAGGATTCAGCAAATAATATATAGATATTATTGTAAAAGTTGGAATTAAAGTTATCAAATGAACAGAGAAAACATTAAAATCACTAGCAATGTTGAACTTGCTGGTAGTGTGTTACTTAGAAACTTCATCTCAAAGAAATTAAGATTATGCTATTTCACCTTAAGAAGAAACATAACATAAAAACTGAAGCAGAATTGAGCAGAGTAATTGATTATACCAGCTGTCTTTTTCTCTCTCCATCTCCCTTAAGTATTTCCTTAAATGCTAATATTGTATCTATAGTGCCCATCTCACCAGAGTTCTAAAACATAAGTGATGTCCTCTGAATTTAGGACAAAACTTTTGCACTTAGAAATGGGAAGCTCTGACTGTATTTGGGGATACAATTCCAAACGTATTGAAAAGACAATATAAACACTTCTATAACAATATATAAAATGTAGCCAGTACAGACCCAGTCTGGCTAAGATATTCTGTATTTACTATTGATCCTAATGAAAGTTTGACACCAAACTGTGTCTATGTAGGAGGAACCCTAAATAAAAAGATAAACGTGCAAAAGCATTTCTAGAGAAAATGAATCACTTGTATCACAAAACAGATTTTCATATTTTAGATTAAAAAAATCTAAAAACTTAAAACATTTCAAGATACTGATATTTGAAAAGCATCATAATATACAGTAACTCATTTTTATGCATCATACATTATGTAAAATACACCAATGTGACATATTAATATTATACATTGCAATAAATATAATTTACATCAGTATGTTGGAACTTTCAAGGAAGTTTTTCAATCTGTACAATGGAAGGACCGTGAGCTTCATCAATAAATACTATTATGATAGTTACAATTTGACCAGCAAAGTTAAAGCTTTACTATATCTCTAACTAGTTACACACCTTTATTTTCACGAGTCCAATTCCAGCTGCTGTAAGCACTGGCATCTCTGATATCCGAGGCAGTATAGCGCACTGCCCTGAGGAGACAGAAAACTTACAGGTCATATCCATTTCACAACCGGTGAACTTTGTACGAGTTCTTTTAGCCAAGGACTGGTATCCAGCAGTCCTGGAAAGTACAGTAGCAGATTTCATGCACCTCTGGCTGCCTGTAGTTCTCTACTACATCCCTTAAGGCCCCAACAGATGGATATCATCCAACCCTTTTAATCCACGGAGAGTGGTCTTGACAGGGTCAAGAAGTCCCACCGCTGGCCAATGGGCAATATCCCCATTTTAACTCCAAATTCTACTCTCATGGTGTATCTCTCCTGGGTCTGTGTGTTTAGCGTTTCAATGCAAACTCACACACTGATGTTCAGTGGGTCAAAGTTGCCACCTGATGAGCCATAAAACACTTTGGCATTCAGTTTTGTAGTGTGAAATTTAGTTAATTGTTACATTCTATAATTTTAGCTTTCCTTTTTATCAAAATGCCAGCAGATTTCTGCCTGTACTGGTAAAATACCCACTCTTTATCATAAGCCATGAATCAGATCTTCAGCCAAGAGATCACCGCTTTATCTTGACCCTCGGTATGGTTTCATCATTAGCAGACTCATCCCAGAGACCACTTCGTGCCTGGAAGGGGTTAGAGAGATCATTCTTGTCACTATTAGGCAGGCAAGTGCATGTCATCATTGTCCACGACGTGATGCATGACGCTAAGGAAGAAACACTGTGGAAATAGCATGTCAAGAAGTAAAAGGGCATTTCTAGTCCCTGCTCACATCCACACTGGAGCCACACTCCAAAAAAAGTTCCCTGGAAGCTGAATCAATGTACCTAACAGATTCTGTAAACCAGGCTGGGCGTCTTCAGACCTAAAAGGAAGAACACTGAAGTAAATAAAATGGTGAAGGAATATTATAGAAATGTGTACCATTAGCCTTCGAGTTCAAGGATGGCACGGGCTTTGATATTTCCACTCTGGCCAATTTAGTGGTATTAATCATGTCTCATTGCACATGATAGTTGACAGGGGTAATACATTCATGACATAGCTTAGTCTTTTTCTTTTAGGGTTCCACAACAGACAATACTGCAGGATCATAATCAAATGAGAACCTAGCTAACACTTCTCTTTCCTCAAAATGAGGTGTAGGTAGGACATCTGAAAGGTTTCTGTTTGATTTGGTTTTTATAATCCTGTGCCTTAACACTGAACATGGGGAAAAGTCGCACTCTTTAGGATGGTTAAACACAGCTTTTCAGCTTTTACTCATTGGTCTTAGTAGTCGGAGAAAGTCTAAGAAACTGCAGGGCTCACAAATCTGCAATCCATCCAGATGCTGCAAGAACTGAAGCCCAGCTCTGACTTTTTTATCCCCAGGTCCCACAGGGCGCTAAGGTTCTTACCTTGGACGCAGCCCCAAATAGCTCTACATATAAAGTGCTTTCAAACAAGTTTCCCCACCATCAGTTGCAGACTCTGATGCTGGTTTGCTGGCGTGTCTTCACCATGAGAAATTCCTTTGATATCGGATTTATTTATTTGGTGTTGTAAACGGTCACCTCACTCATTATTCTACATATTTCGAATTTGACCGTTTCAAGGGCCAGAAATGCAGCAATTCACTATTCACTGAAAGTCATTATGAAAGTTATTGAAGTATTTAATAGATTTGTCATTACTGCCTGACAGAGGTAAAATATGAAACACTGTCCAGTAGTATTCGCTTAAACTATTATTAGTCTGATTAGTAGTTTCTACACCTCACTTTGTAGTGCTGTGGTACTTCAAGTATTTAAATTTAATTCTTCATATTTCCCTTTCCCATATGTTTGGAGTTTTCCCTTCAAAAGTGAGGATGTAAGACCCAGCAAAGCATTATAGCACCTCATTCTACTAACACAATCCATGCACATTCTGCCTTCTTGTTACACTGCATTCCATGTTTTCCAGCATTTGGAAGAAGTCAAAAAAAAGAGAGAGAGTGAGCTTTTACACCATAATTAATTTAAACTAAAACCCTTATTCTAAAAATGTCATCTCCCCCTCCTTGGCCCCTCATACATTTGAGAACATGCTTGCAGGCTATGCATTATGGATGACTGTCAACACTCTCCCTCCAGCCGACATCCCTCAACTTGCTAATAGCTATTCAACTTTGATCTGTAATCTATCTGTGATTTTTAAAAATTGTTTTTACAGATGGAAGTGAGCATTTGTACTGGAACACAAACATACTCCTTGGGCAGTGCACAGCGGTGGTGCAAGTAAAAGCTCTTCGTCACAGGAAGTCTAACAGAGTTTGTGGTGTTTACAAGCAAAGTACATACACTTAGATTATTTTGAAGGCATTTTACCTGTAAGATAATATACAGATAATTCCATCCACAAACATTTAGCACCCAACACAGAGTAAGCAGTTTTCTAGAAACCATCGTGAGATAATCACTTGGGAGACTTGTAAATTCATTGACTTGATTTTTCTATTCAGTTCTCCAGAGAAATTCAGCCAGCTACCACCTATGCTTACAGGATCAAAAAAAGACACCCGGCAGCAATCTGTTCATCTGCTACTGAATGAACTGACTTTAGTATTTTGGTCTATGACTCTAATCTAAGAATGTGAAGTTTCAATTTGTTCCTACCTCAGATTATTAAAGACAATAAAGACTAGACAAATCACAAACTCAGGTTTCCGGTGGTCAGTTTTCTTGGAGAAAATATTAATATCGACAAATCACAAACTCAGGTTTCAGGTGGTCAGTTTTCTTGGAGAAAATATTAATATCCAAATAGCTTCAGTACTCATGTACACTTTAAAGAGAAGAGTTTGCAAATTTTAAAGGCAGAAGAGAAAGTAAATACTTAAGTAGGGCAGTATAACTTTATGTTACATACTTCTGGTTAGAAAGAAGAAAGCCCTTGAGCGAAGGAAGTTAGACCAGAAGTCTAACTTCTGGTTAGAAAGCAAATCCAAACAAGCTAAGTGTGGGTGTAGGCATTTCCACTTCTATTTTATTTGTTAATTCACTGCCTTCTTGGTTTGAAGTTTCTCTAAACTCACTAGAAACTGAAAGGGGAAAAAAGGCGCTTGGCTCTATGAAGCATCCTACCATGTCACAAAGTGGGTGTTTGGGGATTCCTGCATCT
Source organism: Cervus canadensis (assembly GCF_019320065.1). Classification (NCBI taxonomy): domain Eukaryota; kingdom Metazoa; phylum Chordata; class Mammalia; order Artiodactyla; family Cervidae; genus Cervus; species Cervus canadensis. Next base: position 87,815,225 of record NC_057392.1, read on the forward strand.
TCACAAGCTTGTATCTCCGTTCTGCTTGAACTCCGATAAAATATTGAGTGTCATGTCCTCACTCTTGGACTGCAAGTTTGCCTCACTTCTTCTGGAAGCTTTCCTGGTGGCTCGGGAGAGTCTCCTTCTGAAAGTATCTCCTGCCAAGAAATAGAGAATGGGGTCCACACAACTGTTGAGACTTGCTAGGCCTCTTGTCACCTGATAAGTGGCATACACCCTATCATTGAAAGCACACATTTCTGGGGTCTGAAAATCCAGCCGGGCCCTCAAATTCATTGTTTTCATCACGTGGAAAGGGATGTAAGACACAGCAAACACAGTCAGTACAATAATCACCAGGTAAATGGATTTCCTCCTCAGAGGCGAATTGTCCAGGTCTTTGTAAATCAGAGCTCTCACAATTAATCCGTAACAGCCCAAAATCAGCACCAAGGGGACGCAGAACATGGCCACGGTCGTGCACATGCTGTAGATGAAATAACTTCGCAGGTACTCGTCCGAGGTGGTGTCATAGCAGGTGACGGTTTTGTTTTTCCGGATCCCGGTGCCAGAGTAGAAGAGGATGGGGGAGATGCCCACCACCACGATGAGCCACACCAGCACGCTGATATAGACCGCGTTCTTCTTCTTGAGCCTACCCAGGGACTTGAGCGGGTACACCACGCCGCTGTACCGGTGTGCGCTGATGCACGTCAGGAATAAGATGCTGCCATAGAGGTTCACGTGGAAGATGAACCTCTGCAGTTTGCACATGGCATCCCCGAAGATCCAGTCGGTCTTATTGAAGTAGTAGAAGATGAGTGCCGGCAGGGTCAGCACGTACAAGAAGTCGGCCAGGGCCAAGTTGAACATGTACACGGAGATGCCGCTCCACGGCTTCATGTGGAAGACGAACATCCAGATGGCCACGCTGTTGCCCAGGAAGCCGATGATGAACACCAAGATGTAGACAGCTGGCAGATAGTAGAACTGGAAGCCTGTCTTGGTCAGCGCGCATTTGAACGGGCCGGCGACGGCGGCGGTGGAAGTCACTGTGCTGTTTCCCCAGGGCGAACCAGGGTCGGCCAGGAAGGCAGTGTCCGTCCCGTTGGGGACCGCCGGCCACACCACCTCGGTCATTCTCTCCTCCCCGACTTAGGCGGCGGCTCCAAGGGACAAGCGGCGGCAGAAGGGCGGCGGCGGCGAGGGGCGCAGCGAGCATCGGAAAGGCGGGCGAGCAGACGGGAGCGGGAGCCGGGGATCCCTGCGGGAGGGGGCGCGCGGGGGCTCGCCCACGCCGGCTCCGGCCCCGCGCTCGCCGCGGGCCATGAAATCCGCCCCGAGCGGCGACCGAACCTGGCTGGCCGGTGGACCCGCAACTTCCCCGTCCGGCCGGCAGCGCCGAGGTTACACAACAGGGCGCTCAGGACACCGCAGCCGACAACTTTCCGACCGCGCTTTCCCGAGGGACCGCGGGTTCGCGCCGGAGAGCGCGCCGGGGGGCTCAGTGAGGTTGAGCCAAATTCGCTGCGCTGCGCTCCGGCGTGGGGAGGGCGCGCCCCAGCCTCCTTCCCCCGAAGATCAACTTCGTTTGGGCATCTTCCTTCTCCCTACCTTGCAAGCCAGCAGCTCGGGTCTAGGGCCCGCGCCCCGCTGCCCTCAGCTTCTGGGGGCCATCGGAGCGCGCGTGGCCGCGGACTCGTGCGCTTCTGGATCGCAGTCGGGCTGATCTCGCAGGCTCTTCTAGAGACCTGCTCAGTCTGGAGTGCAGGCGGCCGGACGGCGAGCCAGGCTCCCCGCGAGGGTGGGCGGAGTTTGGGCGCCGGGCGAGTCCGCGCGCCGCGGGGAGGAGAGGGGCGTGCCTCCGGGAAGCCCGCCCGGCTGCCTGCCCGCGCTCTCCAGGGTGTTCGCCCCGGGCCGGAGCCGTCTTCGGGGAGAAGTGGTCTTCGTTCTGCCCCGGAGCCACTACCGGAGTCGGCGGAGGACGCGGGGCGCACTCGGTCAGGGTCGGGGCTAGGGCTGGCTGCCGCGAAGCGATTGGCCCGCCAGCGTTCCTTGGCTCTTCCGCCGGCTATCTTCGGCAAAGTGAAGTTGCTGACACACAGGAAACCCCTCTGACCGCCCAGAGCCTTCTGCCTAACACCCAGGAGCCGACCGAAGGAGACTGAAGTCTCTAGGGCCTTCAAGAAGCACGCCAGGTGTTCGCCTGTTTCAGGCAGCCTGCAGTCCCCAGCTGGGAACGCCCTGGCATTGCAGCGCTCCGCGCTTTAATGAGACCGGATTCCTGGCGCTTGCAGAAACCTGCTACTCCCAGAAAGATTTCAAAGGCGGGAGGGAGGGAGTGGAGGGAGATGGGGTGCATCTCTTTCTGTCCTCCAAGTCTGCCTTTCCCCTTTTATTTTCGTATTGTTTTTCGTAATTAACGAAATGCTAATGAATCGACGTCATTGTTAACATCAGCCTGAACTTTTCTAAAAGGGCTTTGTAAAAATATTATTAGTTGAACCTTGATGTTGCTTCAGCACAATTTAATTTGTTACCTACCACCTACCTACCAGCTACGCAGGGTCCCCAAATCTTCCTGTTCAGTACGTTTAATTAAAGAACAAAGGCTTCAATAAAGAATAATTAAAAACATATTGTTCGGGAAATGACTATTAAATACAACTTTACATAGATACATGTGAAGACATATGGGCTTCCTTGGTGGCCCAGGTGGTGAATCTGCCTGCAATGCAGAAGACCCTGGTTTGATCCCTGGGTCAGAAGATCACCTGGATAAGGGAATGGCAACCCACTCCAGTGTTCTTGGGGGTAGAATTACGTAGACAGAGGAGCCTGATGGGCTGCATAGAATCCATGGGGTCGCAAAAAGTCAGACAAGACTGAGTGACTAACACACACACACACACACACACACACACATACACGAAGACAATTTCAACTCCAAAGTAATTAAGGTGTGGTTGGGGGTTTTATTACCAGTCCTGTTTCTTTAAGTTAAAGCGATTAGTCCTAAGTATCTCTGGTAAGTACCCTAAAATACTAGTTGAGGCTTCCTTAAATACATTTAGTCAAAAAACTGGTTTTCCTGGCTTGAATGTATCAAATTTTAAAGCAGTGTACTTCAGAACTGTAGGTAAATAAGTGTGACTAGAGAATAAATGAATCGTTAGTTATTAAGGGACTTATGGGCCTTCCCTGGTGCCTGGGTAAAGAATCTGCCTGCAATATGGGAGACCTGGGTTCGATCCCTGGGTTGGGACGATCCCCTGGAGGAAGGCATGGCAACCCACTCCAGTATTCTTGCCTGAAGAATCCCAGTGGACAGAGGAGCCTGGCGGGCTACATTCCATATGGTTGCAAAGAGTCAGACACGACTGAGCTACTAAGGACAGCGCAGCAGGAGGACGTATTTGGGCTTCCCACATGGCTCTAGGGGTATAGAACCTGCCCACCAATGCAGGAGACGTGAGATCTGGGTTTGATCCCTGGGTGGAGAAGATCCCCTAGAGGAGGCCATGGTAACCCACTCCAGTATTCTTGCCTAGTGAATCCCACAGACAGAGGAGCCTGGCTGGCTACAGTCCATAGGATCACATGGAGTCAGCCACGATTGAAGTGACTCAGCATGCATGCATGCAAGGGACATATCTAAATGGACCCACACAGGGATGGAACCTAGCAGTCTTTGACAATTTGCTAATTAACAATATGCTTTATCAGAAATATTCACAAAGGCTTTTCTCTTTGAAGAAAAAATAATCCAGAAAGAAAATATCTGTAAAATACATACCATAAAGATTTCTTTCTGGCCCCAGATGTTTCAGGATAATGTACTCCTAAAAAAATACTCCTGGCTTTGGTATCACAAAGGGAAATTCCCATCCAGGACCAGACAGTCCTTTTGAGGGACACATGTAGAAAAGACCATATCCAAACACACGGCATTGTGAGCAAACTGGTGTTTTGAGTTGTGGTCAATGAAACAGCGTGAAAACAAGTGATAGAACTAAAGTCAGTAACCCAAGGGCACAGATGATGTTTTGAAAACAAGTTTGAATTGAAATGAATGTGATCAGCCTCAGTTTTCTCATCTATGAAATAAGGGAGTTGACTTTTATTTTTTTTTTTCCCATTCATATATGATTCTAGAATTCTGAGCCTTAACATGAAACATTTTTGTATTGTTTTATTAGGATGATACTAAGTGGGATGGATTTTCTATTCAGAGAGAGGAAAGCATTAACAGTTCCACGAAGTATTCAATAGGTCTTAACTCCTGGCTCTTGAGCATATTTCATTTGCAACATAAGCAATATGTAACCCCATGCAGAAGTCTGTTGCAAAGCATTAACTCATAATGTGAATGTTTGGAAGTGTACACTTAGTCTAAGTAACATTAAGTACTCTCAGAAAACTTGACACTTGATTAGGAATTTGAAGAAGATAGTTGTTCTAAGTGCACCACAGGCTTTTTACAATAACGTAAAAAGGTTAATTTTGTAAACACTGCTTTTGCATTCCACATATTTCACTACAGATTTATGATAGATTTGTTATATTTTAAATCAAAATTTTGTCTTTGGTGAATAATTTATATGTATTCAGCTATTATTTGTTGACTATGATAACTTTCTATTTGTAATACATTGAACCAGATTTAATAAATAAAAAATAAAATACCATCTAAAACTCAATAACATGTCAACATTTACTGATGCTTAAATATCAATTATAAATGCCTTAAAAGTATGAAAAGAATATTTCATATCTTTAAGTGATTATCTCAAATATTTTGTATTAATTTTTATTTGATTAATAATGCAAGTGCCTGGCTTTAGGATATTAACGATTTAGTTGAAAATCCAAAGAATGTACTGAGCTGACCATAATAACATATAACAATAGCAATAATAAATAATGTTTCCTGTATCCTCAGCACTATGTGCACTGCTGAGTCCTTTAATCCTTAACATGTTAGCTGCTCAGTCATGTCTGACTCTATGCAACCCCATGGACTATAGCCTGTCAGGCTCCTCTGTCCATAGGATTCTCCAGGCAAGAATACTGGAGTGATTGCTATTCCCTTCTCCAGGGGATCTTCTCTACCCAAGGATCGAACCCAGGTCTCCTGCATTGCAGGTGGACTCTTTAGCATCTGAGCCACCATCAACACAATCCCTGACACATCCTATGGTAAACAATAACCGTGTCCCTATTTTATGAGTTATGAAGTGAAGGCAGAGACATTAAGTAACTCATTCATAGTCACAGAGTAGAAACTGAGATTTAAACTTAAGCCGTCTATCCCTAACGCTCCTACATATAACCACTATTCTATAATAAAATACACATTCATACAGGGCAATGATAGGAAAATTAACTGTTACTGGCCACTACTAAAAAAGATTGAGTACAGAAATGCTTTTCCCAGAAGTCTTCTATCAAAGAAAGAACATTTTTAGCTAGATTTTGAAGATACTGATAGTCAAAAGAGTATTTCAGAAGCCTCCCAAATGTTCTGCTCTACTCAGGCTTTTTAAAAATAGCCAACAATTTATATATAATTTGCAAAGGACAGACAATTTTAGGGAAGTCAGATCTGCTCAGTTTCAGACTCATAAATGAAAAGGCTACCCTTTTTGCCTTTACAAAAATTCTAGTAACTATCGTCAGGAAGGCTCTTCTCTCTCTCTCTCTCTCTCTCTCTTTTTTTAAAATTTGGTTGCATGCCGTAGCATGTATGATCTTAAATCCCCAACTAGGAATTGAAGCCAGGCCAGTGAAAGTGCAGAGTCCTAATCACTGGACAACCAAGGAATTCTCTTTCTTTTTTGAACAGTCACAAAAAATTCAACAATTATTGAGGATGGAAAGATTACTGAAAAAATTTGAATCAAGAGCTACAAGTGAACTTCTGAGAAACAGGAAATGTAAAAGATGGCAGTGTGAGAGAAGGGAGAGGCGACGTGTGGGCCAACTCTTAGGATCTTGCAGGTGAGAGAGAACGAGACCAGGATTTGGGAGATAAGGGGATCCTTTGAGAGGACCTTCCAAGTATAATAACCAAGATGTGATAACTTCTGAGATACACATTGAGAAAGTGAGGCGACTCTTCTTTTCCCTAGAATGATTATAGGAGAGAGAAAGGAGCAAGATGCCCAAGGAATTCCCAGCTGATGTCCTCCAGTGGGGTAGAGAGGGTGAGAGGCTAGGACGGAGCAGAAGTGGGAGAAGCCCACAGAGAAAGGATACAAGGTGGTCCCGGCGCTGCGAGGGCCCAGCTGCGCCAAAAATGATGCACCTGTCATGGATCCGGTCAGGAGGCTTCCTGACATTGATTTCATTAAGAATCACATCAGGGCTACAGGACACAGATCAGGAGACACCCTAGTTGCTCCAGGGTTAGAATGAGTAAGAGAGGAGAGGAGAGTGAGGGACGGGACAGAGGAAAGGGCAGGGGAAGGAGGAGGGGGGAAGCAGAGGGACTGCGGGAGGGGAAACACCAGGTGCGTGGGGGAGAGAAGAAAGCAAGTTGCTTGCACAGAACTGGGTATGGACCTTTGGAAATCTCACTGAGCATTGCTTTCCAATTATTTAGGGGTGGCTATGGGGGAGGGGTCTGGGAGGCAGTGAAATGACACATGAGACTGCCTACGGGGTCCTAGAGTCATGTGCCTACTGAGTGTCTGCCCCTTGAGAGATGAAAACAAACAAGGTCTTTCTTTCTTTTTTCTTCCCCCTGGTTCAATGAAGACTCTTTTTTAAATTGGAGTATAGTTGATTTACAATGTTGTATTAGTTTCAGGTATACAGAAAAATGATTCAGTTATACATATGTATGTATAACTGAATCATATATATACATATGCATACATATATACATATACATGCACATATACATACATATACATATATATGTATAACTGAATCATATATATATATATAGGCTAGGTTTCCCATCTGTGCCCTATCTTATAAGGACCAGTAAAATCCCAGGCTGCCTAAATCTTTTCATTCTTTGCAAAATTTCTTGCTCCCAAAAGTTAAGATTACTCAAGGAAACTGCCTCTGTACAGTCCCCTTTTTTAGTATTCACTTTCCTCATTCCAATCTACATGAAACCCTAGTCCCTAGTCTTGGGCACTTTATAATATTTTTAAAGAATTTTTTATTAAATCCAGAATAAAAGATGCCAGTCCTGGCTTGTCATCTTCCTCTAATCTTTCTTATCTCATGAATATTCCCTTTGCTCTCTTTGTATGTGTGCATTTGTCTCTCAGTCGTGTCCAACTCTTTGTGACTCCATGAACCGTAGCCCACCAGGCTCCTCTGTCTATGGGATTCTCCAGGCAAGAGTACTGGAGTGGATTGCCATTCTCTTCTCCACTCTTTGTATGTGACCTCCCTGGTTTCACAAAGGCATGTCTCACAAGATTTACTGATAACAGATTAGAAATGTTATATTATTATGCTGGTTATGCTACAATTTCTTTATACCCTTAACTGTTTCAGGACACAGGGAAGTAAATGTTTGTAAAACCTGTTGGTGCAGAAATATCTTTAGAGCCAGTTGCCCATACCTAGGATCTTATACCATAATCATGGACCCATGGAGGGTTTCCATTATAGCACAAAGGATAAGAATATGACATTATTTGAGCATTACTTGTCATCATTATTATATCTACCATAACTAAATTGTTGACTTCTGATACATCCATGCTTTGAATACTTAAGCTAAATCCCACATAGGTAAGTGAAAACCATGTGTGAAAATGAAGAAATACTTGTTTTCCTCATGTTAAGTCTCATGTTCTATCTGTTCATTCCTGGGATGTTGATCTCCATTATGTCCTGAGTGTTCCACATTTTTCTTTTTATTTTCTATTCTTAAAATTTTGTTTTATTGAAGTATAGTTGATTTACGATGTTGTGGTTAATTTCTACTGTACTGCAAAGTGATTCATATACACGTGTGTGTGCGCTCTGCTTAGTCTCTCAGTCGTGTCCGGCTCTTTGCGACCCCGTGGACTGCAGCCCGCCAGGCTTCCCTGTCCATGGGGATTCTCCAGGCAAGAATACTGGAGTGGGTTCCCATGCCCTCCTCCAGGGGATCTTCCCAACCCAGGATCATACTCAGCTCTCCCGCATTGCCGGTGGGTTCTTTACCGTCTTAGCCACCAGGGAAGCCCACATACATGTGTGTGTATGTGTGTTTGTGTGTGTGTACATTCTTTAAATGTTATTTTCCATATGGTTTATCACAGGATACTGAATATAGTTCTATGTGCTCTACAGTGCTATACACATTTTTTAAGATGAAACTTAATGGCAGTTGTCATTCACATTTCATATTTTGGAATTTGGCTTCCTGAAAAGTTGGTAGATTTTCACCAGTGGCACTCAAATTGTGAGCCAGTTTTAAGCAGATGAGCATTGTGTCCATTTTTATAATCATTTAATTTAGATATGCAGATGACACCACCCTTATGGCAGAAAGTGAAGAGGAACTAAAAAGCCTCTTGATGAAAGTGAAAGATGAGAGTGAAAAAGTTGGCTTAAAGCTTAACATTCAGAAAACCATCATGGCATCTGGTCCCATCACCTCATGGGAAATAGATGAGGAGACAGTAGAAACAGTGTCAGACTTTATTTTTTTGGGCTCCAAAATCACTGCATATGGTGACTGCAGCCATGAAATTAAAAGACGCTTACTCCTTGGAAGGAAAGTTATGACCAACCGAGACAGCATATTAAAAAGCAGAGACATTACTTTGCCAACAAAGTTCTGTCTGGTCAAGGCTATGGTTTTTCAGTGGTCATGTATGGATGTGAGAGTTGGACTGTGAAGAAAGCTGAGTGCCGAAAAATTGATGTTTTTGAACTGTGGTGTTGGAGAAGACTCTTGAGAGTCCTTTGGACTTCCAGGAGATCCAACCAGTCCATCCTGAAGCAGATCAGTCCTGGGTGTTCATTGGAAGGACTCATGCTGAGGCTGAAACTCCAATACTTTGGCGACCTCATGCGAAGAGCTGACTCATTGGAAAAGACCCTGATGCTGGGAGGGATTGGGGGCAGGAGGAAAACGGGATGACAGAGGATGAGATGGCTGGATGGCATCACCGACTCGATGGGCATGAGTTTAAGTAAACTCCGGGAGTTGGTGATGGACAGGGAAGCCTGGCGTGCTGCAATTCATGGCGTCACAAAGAGTCGGACACGACTGAGCGACTAAACTGAACTGAACTGAATTTAGATTTTTGGAGAAAGGCTGGGAGTTTTGGCTCATCCAGGAGAGTCTCCTTACAACAAGCCAAAGCATGGATACTCTGCTAGAAAGATACCTGGGTGGCCAAAGAAAGCACTTAATATGTCAACATACTAAGATGAAATAGATCCAGGCTTTGTCTATAAAAACAAAGTTGTTGTTTAGTAATTAAGTTAGTTTGACCCTTTGTGACCCCATGGACTATAGACCACCAGATTCCTCTGTCCATGGAATTTCTCAGATAAGAATATTGGAATGAGTTGCCGTTTCTGTCTCCAGGGATCCTGACCCACAGGTCAAACCCACATCTCCCTCATTGGCAGACGAGTTCTCTACCATTCAGCCACCAGGGAAGCCCATAAAAACAAAAAATGAAATAAAATAAAATTCAATACTGAATTTATTATAACTGACAGAGAACCCATATAGTCTAGGTAATGCTTTAGATATAAAAATAATCAGTTATTCCTTGAGAAATTCTTATGTTTTCAATGATAGGGTTTAGCAGAATCTCAAGTTAGTTCAGATTTTCATCTTTCAACTTCAATTCTAGACACCTGATACTGCAGCTAAATATTTACCTTAGAGACTACCATAGTATAATAACCACATAAGTAAAATACTATCTTAGCTCACCAGCAACATCTACTTTGAGTCTCTTAGTACAGTTTCTCAAACTTGACTGGACATATAGATCGTTTGGGGGATCTTGCCAAAATGTAGTTATAGGTATGGGGTGGAGCCCCCAATTTTTTTTTTTTTAACAAGTTCACTTTGATGAACAATCTCCTCATCCAACCAATACACTCTGAGTAGCAAGATTTTACATGATCCTGCCTGGACATTGCTTTTCTATGCCAATTTAAATATGCTATAGCTGCTTCTACCTAGTGACCAAAATACATTAAAGGCTTAGCAGTCTTGAACTGTATGTACCACGTGCTATTTGGAATGCCTTTTATGGCATTTTTGGAATACCACATACCTCACAGTACATGGTTTAAGAGAAGACAGAACTGGGTTCAAAGACCAGCTAGGGCTACTTAACAGCTGTGTAACTAGACACATTGCCAAACCTGTGTCATTTCCATGTTCTTATCAAATAACTCCTAAGTCACAAGATAGGTGTAAGAATGTGATTGTGTATACAAAGTGTTTAGGACTGTGCCTGGTACCTAGTAAGTGCATCATCAGTTCAGTTCAGTTCAGTCGCTCATTCGTGTCCGACTCTTTGCAACCCCATGAATCGCAGCATGCTAGGCCTCCCTGTCCATCACCACCTCCCGGAGTTTACTCAAACTCATGTCCATCGAGTCGGTGATGCCATCCAGCCATCTCATCCTCTGTCATCCCCTTCTCCTCCTGCCCCCAATCCCTCCCAGCATCAGGGTCTTTTCCAATGAGTCAACTCTTCGCATGAGGTCGCCAAAGTATTGGAGTTTCAGCTTCAGCATCAGTCCTTCCAACGAACACTCAGGACTGATCTCCTATAGGACGGACTGGTTGGATCTCCTTGCAGTCCAACGGACTCTCGAGAGTCTTCTCCAACACCACAGTTCAAAAGCATCAATCCTTCAGTGCTCAGCTTTCTTTATAGTCCAACTCTCACATCCATACATGACCACTGAGAAAACCATAGCCTTGACTAGACGGAACTTTGTTGGCAAAGTAATGTCTCTGCTTTTTAATATGCCATCTAGGTTGGTCCTAACTTTATGGTAGCTATTTTATTATCATTATTATATATAATACTATCATTTTTACCTTAACGGATATAACTTACTAAGTGGACATTTGGATGTAAGAAGAAAACTAATTTGGACAAATAAAGCAACTTTGTTACTGAAAGGTGTGAGGTCTGGCTGCATGCCTCTCAAAAGGCAATAAATAGGCCAGATTGGTGGAAAGGAAAGTTTGCTTTGTTTCAGATGTGACAGCTGAGCGGGAGGGCTGAAGTCTGTCTAGAGGCCAACTCCACCCTCTGACAAGCGGGAGGTGAGAGCTCTCAGAGACTGAGGCGGGGGCTCCGTGCAGAGACAGCACAGTCAGCTCTGAGGGTCATTTTCAAATCGGTCATCCGTGGTTTTGTCATCTTGTTTGTTTTCAGTACAATCCTCAGTTCCAGGGTCGGTTCGTTTCCATGTTTTTGAGGCCAGTTCTCGGAACTGTGGCAGCTTGTGTCACGGCTCCATCCTGGTGATGACCATCCCGTAGTTAACTCTCCACCTGGTGAGGGATTCAGTATCTATAAGACAACTCACAGGACATGGCTCAGAATATTCTCTATAGCCCTTCAAGAGGAACTAGAGGTCCTTGACTACACGTAATGAGTATATTATTATCATTTGGTCTCCGTTCACTGTTTATTTTTGTTTCTGCATGTTCTCATTTCTCTGATCAAACTTATTCTTTGGCTCAACTTTTCCTCTGACAAAAAGTAGGCAAAGGGCCTTGGGGAAGGACCATAGGGTCCTATTCTGTTTCAACTTTATGGAAAGGGTACAGGAGTTTGGCCTTTTCGGGAAAGGTACAAGAGCTTGAGAATCATGTATTTTGTCTCTTCTCTCTACTTCTTTAAAGGTACGGGGTCTCTGTTCTCTGTCTTTTTCTAGTCAACCATTTGCTTCTCTTTCCCTCCCTCTTTCTTTTTCTTCCTTTCTTCTTCCTCTCTCTCTTTCCCTCTCTCTGAAAATCAGTTTTCTCTTCCTACATGGATATGACTCAACAGAACAACTCAGAGACTACCACTATTTCCAATAATAAATTCCCAGGGAAAGATTCTGGACTGAGATGGTCAAGCTCACTTTGGCCTGGAGGTGAAGAGGATGAGCCAAACCATCAGAAGTGAAGTGAAGTGAATTCGCTCGGTCGTGTCCGACTTTTTGCAACCCCATGGACTGTAGCCTACCAGGCTCCTCAGTCCGTGGAATTTTTCAGGCAAGAGTACCGGAGTGGGTTGCCATTTCCTTCTGCAGGGGATCTTCCTGACCCAGGGATCGAACCCCAGTCTCCCACATTGCAGGCAGATGCTTTACCCTCTGTGCCACCAGGGAAGCCCTGAGCCTTCCGCCAATTCTGTGAGGTACTTAAGGAAAAAGACAAGGGTAGCTGACTTCTCTTAGGAGGAAATGTGGGAGCAGGGAGTGAGATTGCTATCACCTCTGGTCTAGAAGGCAGTAAGACCCTGGATGTGACTGGTGGATAGAAATGGGAAAAGAGGAAAACAAGGGTTTCCAGAATGTGACTGTGACAGGCAAATTCCTAAGTTTCCAGGAGGCTAGAGGATTGTGCTTGGGGCATTCAAAGCCTGGTGGGAAAACCATGCTCCGAGATTCCTGAGATCTGGTGCTGCACATTTACTAGGCAGGGAAGTGGGTGAGAGTTAGGTGGCAATGAGAGCACCCAAGGGCAGATCTACAGAGCATATGGAAAAACTGAGCAGATGAGTGAACTAAGAAGACAGAAGGCAGAAAAATCCTGTTGCCTTATCTCTTTTGTCTTTGCTAAGGATGTATGGAAGACAGGATGAAAAAAATAAAAGGAAAATAGAATCTTTGCATTCCTGTTAGGAAAATGGAAGTCTTCTTTTGATCAAAGATAAGTTATGAAGTTCTGCTTCCATTTTGGAAACCAGCCCAAGGTATGGTAATTTCTTCAAGGGCTCTAATTATTAATTCAGTTGGGAGGAACCCAAGGGACCTTTGAGTCTCCGGAGATAAGGAGTTTGATACAAGCCACAGAACAGCAGAGAAACTGAATTTGGTTTAGAGAATGAGTGCCTCAGAAGAAAGTAGAAAGCAAGTCTGGAAAAACTTTGTGGTGATTGCATGAACCCATCATGGCCAAGAGCTCTGTTCATTCTCCTTGGGTATGAAATTCTTATTGTAGGATACCTTATAATTTATTTTAGCAAGAGATAATGAGAGATTAGATTAGATTTCATCTCCAATGAAAGTTGTGGACTGGTAAGGGTTGGGTTTGAAAGTGTGTGTGTAAAGGACCGCTGTGGCAAGCTGAGATGGACAAACAATCCATTACTTTTCATTTAGAGACAGATGAAGACTACTACCAGTGTGGGGATCCTGAGGGATCTGCCAGAGATAGACTTTACAAAGTTATGAAATTACTGTTCAGTAAGTAAGGGAAAGTGGTTTGACATTGGAAGATAAGTTTTATGTCCTTAATTATAAAAAAAAGGGGGGGAGGGAAGAAAGAAGGTTCTTGGGAAGAAGGTCAATTTCATAGTATTCACCCCAAAGCATGCTGTATTGCATAATATATTTTATATGCTATATTATAATTAACAAAAGGGGAAATGAAAGACCTAAGCTGGGAACACCTGCTCAGAATAAATGTAAGGAAAAGATGTAGGGCTCTAAGAGAAGGAAAGGACATGGAACAAGCATTTCAACAGAAAAAAAGGGAAAAAAGGAATTGTTATTCTGGCCATGGAAAGAAAAAGGCAAAGGGAAAAAGATATAGCAGGTATGATGAGCAAGATCTAGGTCTGTAAGTCATCCAGTATATGACGAAAGAGACAAATTCTCCTTACCTCTGAAAAGAACATTTTGGTTAGAGATTCTTAGAGGTAATATATGAGGAGGAGAAGGGGACCCACTGCATTTTTCTCATGGATGGAAAGGCTTAAGGAAATGAATAGAACATCTGCCAATATAAACATACAATATTAAATATATTAAGTATAAAAAGATTATATGAGGAAATTGGAATATAAGGAATATGGTATATAGTGATGTATGAGGAAATATAGGAAGAAATAAAGTATAAATTGGCAGGCAATGAGAAAACGCAGAAAAAGAAGAAGAAAAAGAAGAAAGCAATGATAAAGGAAAAGTTGGCCATCAAAGAAACCTTTAAGGACTGATAAACTTCCTCTGAATAAAGCAGAACTTAAAGTTAACAATGTGGAATAAGAGAAATGTCAGGCCTCAGAAGACTGATTATACAGCACTCTGAAATGAAAAACATATATGTCTGAACATGTAAACACATACGTGTGTGTGTGTGTGTGTGTTAGAGAAAGGAGCAGGATCAAAGATGAAGGAAGGAGTACTTTTGGCTCTTCAGCAAGGAAAGTTGAAGAAGGATTATTGATTATCTTGTGGGTAATCTAAAATGTAATTGGAAAAACAACGTGGCTAATGCCATGGTGACAGCAATGAAGAAAGGAATAATTTAATTATTACCATACTTCAACATTCCGGAAGGGAATGACCTGATGGCATTTTTAGAGGAAACTCTTTCTAGGTTAATGGCCTCGGCTGAATTCCTTTTGTTAGACTGCTGACTGACTTGTCTCCTATATTGCTGCTTGTGGGAGTCTGTTAGAATGAAAAGAATGATGAAATAAAGAGATTCCTCAATCATTTTTTAAGTGTATTTAATTTCTAATAAAAATTATATAGCTATTTACCCAAGAACAGGATGGTTGTGGGAAGAAAAGTTACTGCAGATGTCACACACCACATATATGCATACACAGAAAAAATAAATGAAAAATTCTAAACCCTGGGACAACCAATATTAACATCTACTCATCCAGAGATTTTTTCTTTCAAATCTAATCGAGTGAATATATATTTATATGTATATTTTAAATTAGAGTACTATATGGTTGTATCCTGCCTTCTTGCAGGAGATATAAGAGACATGGATTCAATCCCTGTGTTGGGAAGATCCTCTGAAGGAGGGCATGGCAACCCAGTCCAGTATTCTTGCCTGGAAAATTCCATGGACAGAGGAGCCTGTTGGGCTGCGGTCCATAGGGTCACAAAGAGTCAGACACAACTAAAGTGACTTAGCAGGCACGCATATATATCTTACCATTCCTTTCCATTTTCTTAATGGTGGCAGGACACCAGGAGTAGCTGAAAGGATAAAGGAAAGAACACTATTTAGGTAAATTGTTTCCTGGAATTGCTAAATGGGAAAGACTGACATGATAACAGAGAACTAAATACATAAAATTACAGAGATGCACTATAAAGGGACAAAGGGAACTAGGTTTCCTTAAGATGTCAAGCTGCATAATTAAGATTAGATCAAGACTTTGAATCAGGTAAACCATAATTTTCTTTCTGGTAACAAAGGAAAAGCTTCTTCCCTCTGAAGTTACTGCAAAAACTCTATATCTCACCATTCCCTGGTCAGAAGTTTTCAGATGGAAAAGAATCAACATGGCAGATGACATGGATATATAATATTTTAATGTGCTAAATAAAATGGAAGAAAAACCCACAAACACAAAAGAATTAGCATTTAAGGTGCAAAAGTGAAATGGATAGTCTGAATTCATTAAAAGGACAAAGATGAAATGTTTAAGACAATGAAAAAAAATATGGAAGAGATATTTAAAAATACATTAGTAACCTATTAAATATGTTTCAGTAAGAGCCATTAAACCAAAAAGAGAAGCCAAAAAGTTGTAACTATATGGAAAATATAAGGAAGATTCAAAGATAAATTAGAAGTTGGCAAGAAGAAAGTGAATAGGATGAGACATTATAAAAAAGCTGTTTTTGAAAATAGGATGATGCAGGATGTAGTAGTTATTCACAGCAATCACCAAGATAGTTATAAAAATAATAGCTGATAGTTAATGGGCACTTACTGTGGTAAGTCTAAGGACTTTACTTTTTTTTCTAACTTAATCTTTGAGAATAATAAAAAGATAGTGCTCTGCCAGAGAGTCAGGATTTTATAGAAATGGAAAAGAGACAAACAAGAGAAGACAAAGGAAAATAAAGACGCTGAGACACAGGAAAAGACCCTAAACTCAAAAAGGAGCATACGGCTTGTTAAATACAAGGAAATGTCAAACCAAATCAATATCTACAAAATAGAAGCTGCTGAATTTGATGATGAATGTATTTAAAAAATCTATTAAGAAGCTATAGGAAGTAAAACAAGGCCAAAGCAGAGCTACCACACAGAACATTTTGTAAACCACCCCCCAACTCCTAATTAAAACCAATATAAGAAAACATGGCAATTCTCCAAAAGAAGCATGTAAGAATAAAGTACCTCCTATTAAGGGAACACACTATAGGAAAAGATTTGGGAACCAGATGGCTGAGGTTATTAACTGGAGAAGTCAGATCAAGGAGCTGGGAGAAGTGGGCAAGTTGGAGGCTTAGATACAAATTCATTGGGTATTTTTAGAAGGAAAAGAAAGAATCCAAAAGGCCTAATCATGGGGATAAAGTCCTTCTGGGAGAGCAGGAATGCAAGAGTCTGTAAATGAGTGAAAGAGACAGGAAGACGTGCCAAATGGGAAAAACCACATCATAGGAAAGATGGGCAAACCACATCATAGAAAAGAGGAGGAAGAAAGAGTTGAAGGGAAAAGAAAATATAGGAAATTGATGTTCAAAGCCATGCAAATTGTTGGTTGGGGAAGAGTAATAAATGCATACATAAGTAGTATTTTTAAATGTTATCTGTAATAGTGAATGTATAAGATAAAATATTACATATAGGAAATCAACATCAGAACTCAATACTATTTCGTTTGCTAAATTCTGAAATATGAGAAGGTGGGATCCATTAGGCTCTAAGTATTGGAGATGCAAGGGTAATCCCAATGGCTTCCTTGTAAAGGTATCAAACTATGACTAGGACATTTGTAAATTGGTTCTCTCTGGATATTCCTCTTGAGACATAAAGACACCCGAGATAGAGTGGTTGCCTTTTTTTAAATTGGAAATTTTTATTTCCATCATATGTTTCAGTTTCTATATTGAATATGTATAATTTTATTATCAGAAAAAATGCATAAAATGTTTACATATCTAAGAGTGGTAAAATTCTAAAGCTATCTGCAGCAGGTAGCAACTAGCTGAATATGTATTTCTCAAACCTTCTACATTATTGCCAAGTAGCTAGAAGCCAGACTCCTTGAGAAACTGGTATATGATCCCAAAGAAAGTAAATCTTGATATTGATAATATTATTGTTTTTAAGCAGAACACATATTCTTTTTTAAGCAAGAAGTACATTTATTAATATAGGATACTTGTAAGAGATGCAAGTGGGCAGGTGAGGAAGCTATGCCGGAACACATTTTTTTTTTTGGTGAAATTTAAGCAAAATCTGTACTCCAGTTAATAACATTGTATCACTTGTTAATTTTCTCTTTTTTTATAACAAAGTATTTCTTTATATTCTCCAAACTGGATTAGAAGTTTAAAGGCTCATTCAGATTTTTTTTTTTTAAAGATCACTAAAATAAGAAGCTTTCTAGACTTTTAGCCGTAATATTCAATCCCAGAGTAAATGGAGCTATATAAAGTTTTGAGTGAATATAAATTAGAGGTCTAGAATTCCATTCATATTGAGTCAAACAAATGGAAACAAAATGTCATGAATTTTTGGTTAAGCAAATATCCACAAATTTTCTAAAATACATATATTATGCTTTACATTATATGTATGTGTATATATACTTATATATTTACACAAAAACTTTTTTTATTACACTTGATAAAGCCTTGAGAAAGAGCAGCAGAAGAATGAGGCAGAGAACTTGGAAAACATAAACTAAATGAAATGAGAGCACTGAATATGAAATAGAAAAAGTGAAACAAACTAGGTAAAAGATCAAGATCAGCATATAATCCCGTTGTTTTTAGACATGGATGCTCATTAGAATCATATCTGGAGCTCTGGAGAAAAAAACAATATCTAGGCATTTGTATTTTACACAAAATTCCAAGAAAATTCTAATGTACATCTAGATTTTAAAATGTGATTACAGGTTTTTCTAATAAATGGTAGTTTTAGTGATATAGAATTCTATTTTTCTCTGTTGACTAATCATGGCACAATGGTATTAAAAGAAATAATGGTATTAAAAGAAATATAAAGTTACATAATCACAATAGTAAAGGAGGTTTATCAGTTTTCACAATCAGTAGCCAGACAAAAAATAATGGAAACATGATTAATCTGACAATATAAAATGAAAGTGAAAGTGAAGTTACTCAGTCATGTCCGACTCTTCGCGACACCGTGGACTGTAGCCTACCAGGTTTCTCTGTCCATGGGATTTTCCAGGCAAGAATACTGGAGTGGGTTACCATTTCCTTCTCCAGGGGATCTTTCCAACCCACAGATCGAACCCATAGTTACATACAATTTGGGGGGTTAAGTAGAGTGATATGGTAAGCGGAAGTGCATACATGAACATGTTTTCATCTACTCAGCCAATCTATGTCTTTTTGTAGGTGCATTTAACCCATTTACATCTAAGGGAATTATTGATATGTATGAGTTGACTCTTTGGAAAAGACCCTGATGCTGGGAGGGATTGGGGGCAGGAGAAGGGGACGACAGAGAATGAGATGGCTGGATGGCATCACCGACTCGATGGACATGAGTTTGAGTAAACTCTGGGAGCTGGTGATGGACAGGGAGGCCTGGCGTGCTGTGATTCATGGGGTCACAGAGAGTCGGACATGACTGGGTGACTGGACTGAACTGAACTGAACTGATGCTCCTATTACCGTTTTCTTAATTGTTTGGGTTTATTTTGTGTAGGGCTTTTCCTTCTCTTGTGTTTCCTGCCTGGAGACGTTCCTTCAGCATTTGTTGTAAAGCTGGCTTGGTGGTATTGAACTCTCTTAACTTTTGCTTGTTTTGAAAGCTTTTGATTTCTCCATCAAATCTGAACAAGAGTCTTGCCAGGCGGAGTAGTCTTGGCTGTAGGTTCTTCTCTTTCATCAGTTTAAATATATCTTGCCATTCCCTTCTGGCTTGTAGAGTTTCTGTTGAGAAATCAGCTGATAATCTTATGAGATCCCTTTGTATGTTATTAATATTTGTCATTTTTCCCTTGTTGCTTTTAATATTTTATCTTTGCTTTTAATTTCTGTCAGTTTGATGACCATGTGTCTCAGTATGTTCCTCCTTGGGTTTATCCTTCTTGGGACTCTCTGCTTCTTGGACTTGGTTGACTATTTCCTTTCCCCCTGCTAGGGAAGTTTTATCTATTATCTATTCAAAGATTTTCTCAGGTGTTTCTCTCTCTTTCTTCTCCTCCTGGGACACCATAATGCAAATGTTGGTGTGTTTAATGTTGTCACAAAGGTCTATTAGGCTGTCTTCATTTTTTTTTTCATTCTTTTTTCCATATTCTGTTCTGTTTCAGTGATTTCCACCATTCTATCCTCCAGATCACTCATCCATTCTTCTGCATCTGCTATTCTGCTATTGATTCCTTCTGGTGTATTTTTCATCTCTGTTTATTTGTTCTTTAGTTCTTCTAGGTCTTTGGCAAACATTTCCTGCATCTTCCCCATTCTTTTTCAAAGATTCTGTATCATCTTCATTATTCTGAATTATCATCAATCTGAATTCTTTTTCTGGACGGTTGTCTATCTCCTTCATTGAAAGCAACTGGAAAACAACTTTATTTGGTTGTTTTTCTGAGGTTTTACCTTGTCCCATCATCTGGGACATAATATGTGCCTTTTTATTTTGATTAACTTTCTGTGATATCGTTTTTGTTCTGGCTGCTGTGAGCCTGTGGGTTTCCTGGGTGGCACTAGTGGTAAAGAATGTGCCTGCAATGTAGGTAGACATAAGAGTCCTGGGTTTGATCCCTGGGTCCAGAAGATCTCCTGGAGGAGGATATGGCAACCCATTGCAGTATTCTTGCCTGAAGAATCCCATGGACAGAGGAGCCTAACAGGCTATGATCCATGAAAGAGTCAGACATAACTGAATCGATTTAGCATGCACAGTCACAAACTGTGGGATTGTAATTCTTCTTGCTTCTCTGTCTGCCCTCTGGTGGATGAGGTTAAGAGGCTTGTGTAAGATTCCTGATGGGAAGGACTGGTGGTGGGAATACTGGGCCTTGTTCTGGTGGGCAGGACTGTGCTCAGTGAAACTTGAATCCAATTTGCTGATGAATGGTGCTGCGCTCCCTCCTTGTTAGTTGTGTGGCCTGAGACAGCCCAGCCCTGGAGTCTGCAGGCTCCATGGTAGGGTTAATGGTGACCTCCCATAGTGTTCACACAAAGGGCCACCTCCCAGGACTGATGCTGCCAGGGCCCCGTCTCCATGGTGAATGGCTGCCAGCACATGCCTCCATAGGAGACCCTCCAACACTAGCAGGTCATTCTGGTTCAGTCTTCCGTGGGGTCCCTGCTCTTTCCCCCTGAGTCCTGGTGCATGCAAGATTTTGTTTGTGCCCTCCAAGAGTTGAGTCTCTATTTCCCTCAGTCCTATGGAAATCCTGTAATCAAATCCTGCTGACCTTCAAAGTCAGTTTCCCTAGGAATTCCTAGTCCCTTTGCTAGGTCCCCAGACTGGGAAGCCTGACATGGGGCTCAGAACCTTCACAAAAGTGGAAGAACTTCTTAGGTATTATCGTTCTTCAGTGTGTGGGTCATCTACCCAGCATGTATGGGATTTGATTTCATCATAATTGTATCCCTCTTACCATTTTTTTCGGCTTCTCCTTTGTCTTTGTGTTATCTTTTTTGGTGGATTCCAGCATCCCCCTGTTGGTGGTTGTTCAACAGCTAGTTGCAATTTCTGTGCTCTAGTAGGAGGAGATGATCACATGTCCTGGCCATCTTGAGAACAGATTGGCTACCTTGAGGCTACCTTTGTAGCTAGGGTAAGCAACTCAGTACTCTAAATATGAGGTTTGTTTTTTCTCAATAATGAAATTGCTACATTATGTATTTTTGTGCTTTTCAACAGACACTGGGGCTTTGAAAATGACTGAAGTTTCCTGTTTATCCTCAAAGCAGAGAGTGTTGCAATACTTATCTAATAATTCTCTGTTCTTTCTCAGTAACCCTTAAACACTGCTTGTTTAAAATCAGCAATGTAAACTTCCAATATATCTCTCGCATCTCTTTTCCTGTGAATTTTAAACAATTGAGACAAGTAACAAAATGAGTTACTAGCATTATGTAAATTTGGATGACTTTCAGGATGGATAAAGTTGAAAATTACCTAGAACTCAAAAAAGGTAAGTGAAAAGTCGAAGCAATATTAGATTTTAACCTCAGCTCTCCCACTGCCTGACAATGGGCACTTAGTCTTCCTGTGTAGCTTAGGAGTATTCATTTCTAGGTCTAACCACCTCTGGGAATATTAGGAGAATTAGATAATGAACTTGTACTTTGTGCTATTTAGAAAAACCAATGCTATGTAAATTTTTTTAACTGTTTAAAATCTTGTTCTTTGCAAAAAAAGTGTTAGCTATTTGATATTCTATTTTTAGTCAAATATGGATTCTTTGTATAGCATCTATCATGAAAGCATGCACTAAGTACTGGTTTTTAGTATTAATATTTACCACATCAATAATAACATGGAATCTGGATTATTATTCTATTGCAGGCTAATTCTTTTGAAACACAATAAGAAAATAAATAATATGAACCTGTATACAGCAAAAATATGTTTCATTTTATTTTTCCTAAAAAAGAACTTTCTTTATGTTTTGGAGGCTAAAAGAACTTATATTTTCTCCCAATTTCAGTAAATTGGGATTTTTACAGACCCTATG
Source organism: Cervus canadensis (assembly GCF_019320065.1). Classification (NCBI taxonomy): domain Eukaryota; kingdom Metazoa; phylum Chordata; class Mammalia; order Artiodactyla; family Cervidae; genus Cervus; species Cervus canadensis. The sequence goes on from NC_057392.1 coordinate 87,837,031, forward strand.
ACAGCCCCAAGTCTTCCTTTCCAAGCTCAGTCCTTAAGTCAAAGTGCTCTATTCTAGTCAAGACTTCTTATTCAGTCTATCATGCTATTCATCATTTATTCTATGATAATTATATTCTATTCACTCTATTCACCTGATAATTCAGGTCATTTATTCTTCTTTTCATTGTTCTCTGTGCCTTTTGCATTTTTTAATCATTTAATAACCTTGAAGAACTGATTCAATGAAAAACTGTATATATCCAAAGACATATGCTTATATAAGTGTATATGTGTATGTGATATTTTATATTCAAACCTAATCATAAAATGCTTATTTATATACATTTTAAACTTCCTTACAATATTCAAAGATTTTGTTTTCATGAGACCATTTCCAATGTTCAAACTTCCCTCCCACTTTGTTGTTTTGTCTGATGAGATGCACCCAGCTTTACAGTCTGCACCCTGGGGGACCTGGGGGAATAAGGAAGAAGAGGAGAAAATGATAGGTTCAATATCCACAAGCTAAACAACAACTTGAAAGAAAAGTTATGACCAACCTAGACAGCATATTAAAAAGCAGAGACATTACCTTGCCAACAAAGATCTACTCAAGGCTATGGTTTCTCCAGTGGTCATGTATGGATGTGAGAGTTGGACTATAAAAAAAGCTGAACTCTGAAGCTTTTGAAGTGTGGTGTTGGAGAAGACTCTTGAGAGTCCCTTGGACTGCAAGGAGATCCAACCAGTCCATCCTAGAGGAGATCAGTCCTGGATGTTCATTGGAAGGACTGATGTTGAAGCTGAAGCTCCAATACTTTGGCCACGTGATGTGAAGAGTTGACTCATTGGAAAAGACCCTGATGTTGGGAAAGATTGAAGGCAGGAGGAGAAGGGGACGACAGAGGATGAGATGGTTGGATGGCATCACTGACTCAATGGACATGAGTTTGGGTAAACTCTGGGAGCTGGTGATGGACAGGGAGGCCTGGCATGCTGCAGTCCATGGGGTCGAAAAGAGTCAGACACGACTGAGCTGAAACAACTGAAACAACAACTCTCAAATTCCTCTTGCCCAGCATCCTGGGAAGAACGGTAATCTGTTTCTGATGAAGGAATTACTGTCTTTGCAGTGATCCTTCTACTTTTTTTTTTGCAATTCCTGGAGTCTTTCAAATTCTATTTTTCTGTTGAAGCCAATTTTTAAAAAGTCATAAATGAGAAAACATCTCATTGTAGGTAATATCTTCATTTTGTTTTATTAAAATTATTAATTTATTCAAAATATAAAATATTGGTTATGTGTAAGAAATTAAATAGTTTATATATTTTAAACATTCATTAATATACATTTAGTGTATTTTTTATTAAAATGATAATGTACATTTTTACTTAAAAATTAAAATCCTGAACTTGAATTTAAATAGCTGTATAATGATAGTAGAGAGAATCAAGAGTAATAGAATATTCCGAGCAGTGTTATAAAAAAGTTGCAACAGTTAACCTTAAAATTAATTTTTAAATATTGTGGATACTTCCTTTCCTTTGTCATACATTGCTAAAATAGTTACAAAAGATGAAAAATGATTAACCCACAAAAGATTTCAAAAAAAGAAGGCTGAAACATTCAGATGAGAGATTTAAACACATTTTTGGTAATGGTGTTAATTGATAGAGAAAAGAAAGCTGTATCTTGACGTGGTGAACTTCTGGAGGAAAAACATGAATTTATCACTTCAAGGACCACTGTTTAGAAACGCTAAGTACTAAAAGAGAGCATAAGAACAAAGGGATTGGTTGAAAACCTGGACAAGATGCAGGCTGAGGACTCCGCGTTTTCTCACTTCTGTGCAGTGGGTACCTAACTCTTCCACTAACTCCTTCTCTCCTCACGAACCACCAGTTCTGAAAGTGAACCAGGATACCAGCTCAAAAGACTGTGGGGATATCAGGTCTAAAACCACGAAGATTAGTTAAGAAACTACACGATGAACCAACGGGCCTTTGACCTCTTTGCAAGCACACAGCGGGCAGCTTATTGTACCCTTCATCCTCTCTCTCACCACCTCACCCCCATGCCTGGCACTCCAAGCACACGATCCACTAATTCTCAGCATGGCCAAAGGCCTTTCCTTCAATCCCACCCATCACCCGAAAGAAAGGTTTCTGAATATAGACATTTCTTAATTTCAAACCTAGATAGTCAAAACACTCCAATCCTTTTAAGACAGCCTTTAGTTTGAAACAAATGAGTCAAAACAAATGAACCAAGAATTCCTATAAAACGAAGGACAAACACAGTGAAGACATAAAAAATTGTGAAAGAAAACCCTCAAACTGTAACATCTGCAGTGAGTAAAGAGAAAATATTTTACCCATAATAAAAACATAATACCACAAAAGAATGATATAACAATAAAGTACATTTAAGATGCTTCATAGTAATTTAGCAGTAATAGTCTACAGATAAATTTCTAATAGGGATTTTGGAAGCCAAGATGCAAAGTGTAAACATTGAAAAATCAGTACAATAGACATTATTAATATTGAGACAAATACCCAAAGAAAGAACTTAAAAAGTTGAAACTATCTGTTTATAGAAAGATTTGAAGTTTGATAGAAGACCTACTATACAGCACTCAGGACTCTGTAATAACCTACATAGGAAAAGACTCTGAAAAAAGGATAGATGTCTGAGTATGTCTAACTAAATCACTTTGCTGTACATCTGAAACTAACACCACCATGTAAATTAACTATGCTAAGTCGCTCCAGTCATGTCCGACTCTGCGACCTTATGGACTGCTACCAGGCCGCTCTGTCCATGTAGATTCTCCAGGCAAGAATACTGGCTTGTGTTGCCACGCCCCACTCCAGGGAATCTCCCCAACCCAGGGATCGAACCCATGTCTCTTATGTCTCCTGCATAGGCAGGCGGGTCTTTTTACCATTAGCGCCTCCTGGGAAGCCCCAAATTACCTGTACTCCCATATGAAAGAAAAAAGAAAAGAAAAAAAAAAAAGAAAAAGAAAAAAGCTTGATAGAGCTTGCTATACATCCTTAGCACTGTGTTTATTTTACCTGCTTATATGAATGACTGGTAAACAAACAATGAAAAAGAAACAAGTAAAAAACCAAATATAGTCAAAAGGAATAGCACAGACTACACTTTTGAAATTAAAGCCTTTGGTGATTTTTGTCAAAAGCAAAGCTAGCATGTTGTGTGGAACAAGTAATGTTATTTCTGATGATTCAATATTCGATAACAATTCAGGGTCAATCATTTATGGATGTCAACTTGGTTATATAAGTAGAAACTGTAGAAGAGACTGTAATAGATATGTATCTAATCTAAAATGCAAGTAAGAAACAAAACTAGGACATTTTTTCTTTTGGTAAGTGATTTACCTATTTTTATTTTCTCAGATTGGCAAGAAGCAAATTAGTAAAATAAGATTTTGAATTAATTTAGCTATACAAAATCTAAGTTAAAAGTCTCATTTTGATATTTCTTAAAGTGAAAGTAAAAGTCACTCAGTCATGTCTGACTCTTTGCAACCCCATGGACTATACAGTTCATGGAGTTCTCCAGGCCAGAATACTGGAGTGGGTAGTGTTTTGCTTCTCCATGGGATCTTCCCAACCCAGGGATTGAACCCAGGTCTCCCACATTGCAGGCAGATTCTTTACCAGCTGAGCCACAAGGGAAGCCCACTGTTTCCTAAGGAAAGAGTCAATTTCGTTATTATGAAGCATTTTAGTTTTACTGATTCCTTGTCAGTGGTGCATAAAGTGTTTTTAAGATTATGTCTAACTACAAAATGTATGTGATTCATATATGGTTAATTACTATTTTAATCACAATACCATGTTGATTTTACTCTTCTATTTTAAACACAAAGAATTCTTTACTTTGTTGTATTTGGATCAAATGAGGATTAAGTTTTATAAATCATCTTTATGAATATTTATTTGGTGGTTTAGAGATTAACCATTTATGATTTGAAAATTGTATTTATAATAGAAACTTTCATCAGAGCAAAAAAGAATACCGAAATTGCATTTGTAAATTCCAAGTGAAAGAGTTCTGAATCACAGAATGTAAAGGATGTCTCTAAAACTGGCAAGTTAATACTTTCCAGAAGCATCTGGGAATGAAGCTGATAAATTATACCTTCTGGTATTTGATAATCCTGTGGTCACTTTAAAGTAGGTATGGAAAACAATATATTATCTGTCTGTATTTAATGAAAGCATTATGATTTTATCAGTTAATGAAAGAGAGCAAGTTACTTCAGCAAAACAAAGTTTAATTTTTTAAGAATATTAAACAGATCTAAGTTGATAGGTAATTCCTAGCTACTTTGAGTTCCATCTTACCTGCCAGAGTGATTGTGCTACAGTGAAAATATATATACTTTCTTACCTTTACAAAAGAAATGGAATCAATATCATATTACCAACCACCCTTTAGTGTGAATTGTTGATTTGACATGGATCCACTCTCCCCAACCTCCTCCCTTCTTTCACACAACAGATCCAGGTAGTCACCAGTCATTAATTGTCCATCTAGATGGTATTTGATCAATACTCAGTTAAACTCTGACAGAAAAATAAAAAAATCTTTCCACTTTTTACTAACAAAAATGACCTCAAAAAATAGAAGGCTTAGAACAAAAAAGTTTTGTACTTTTTTAGGGATGAGTAGGTGTTGGCACTTACTAATACTAGCTATCATATATGTTCTGCAAAGCAGATAGTAATGTGAAAATCAAAAGCTCTGAGAAAGTTAAGAGATGTCAATGACATGGACTATATAATATACATATTTTCAAGCAAGGTTTTAAGAAAAATATATTAATACTTGTACATTTCTACCACTCCATTTTTATTATTCCTGCTTAGAACAATCATGTCTTGGAGAAAATAAAGAAATAACCCTAGCAAGATGGTATCCTACAAAAACTGCAGGTACAGTGTGCAGATTGTTTTTCCCATCTCTTGGCTAATATGGAATGTATCCATTTCTTCATTACCAAGTAATTTACTTCACAATACATTCAGAAAACCAAGATCATAGCATCTGGTCCCATCACTTCACGGCAAATAGATGGGGAAACAGTGGAAGCAGTGTCAGACTTTATTTCCTTGGGCTCCAAAATCACTGCAGATGGTGATTGCAGTCATGAAATCAAAAGACACTTACTCCTTGGAAGGAAAGTTATTACTAACCTAGACAGCATATTAAAAAGCAGAGACATTACTTTGTCAACAAAGGTCTGTCTAGGTTTTTCCAGTGGTCATATGTGGATGTGAGAGTTGGACTATAAAGAAAGCTGAGCACTGAAGAATTGATGCTTTTGAACTGTGGTGTTGGAGGAGACTCTTGAGAGTCCCTTGGACTGCAAGGAGATCCAACCAGCCCATCCTGAAGGAGATCAGTCCTGGGTGTTCATTGGAAGGACTGATGCTGAAGCCGAAACTCCAATACTTTGGCCACGTGATGCGAAAAACTGACTCACTGGAAAAGACCCTGATGCTGGGAAAGATTGAGGGCAGGAGGAGAAGGGGACAACAGAGGATGAGATGGTTGGATGGCATCACTGACTCAATGGACATGAGTTTGGGTAGACTCTGGGAGTTGATGATGAACAGGGAGGCCTGGTGTGCTGCAGTTCGTGGGGTTGCAAAGGATCAGACACAACTGAGCAACTGAACTGAACTGAACTGAACTGAGGAATGAAACAGACTCCAAAGCCTACATCAAGAAATGGACTTTTCATTTTTTAATGCAATAGTCACTCTACATGGAAAAATAAATGCTCTATGTTGGTGGTTATTTTGGGGAAAACAAAAGATAATCTTTATTTACTCTGGGATTAAATAAACTAAGCATTACCAAGAGAAATTCCTAAACAGGTATCTAATATCAGAAAAAATTCAAAGCTAGTTAAAGAAGTATTTTATTCATAAAAACAGGTCATTTGGGACTGAATAATGTGTCTGGATTCTTTAGGTATGAGAAATATGAGAGACACATATTAGAAACTGGCAAAAGGATTCCTAACTAAATAGGGTTGAAATTCTTCCAAATGAATCAATCCCCTTCCTTAGGCCTTGTCTTCCCAATCTCTCCCTAAGGAATATTTGGCCAGATCTAATATTTTATTACTTATAGTCTTAAGTCCATACAATGTGCTTTTTGCTGTCACCTCTAATTATATTTACATACTGAAGTACACATGTTCCCAGTTATAAAGTTGTACTGACCTTTGTCATTAAAAAAAAAAAAAAACAACAAACTAAAAACTCAAAGCTAAAAAATGTGTTCAAAGGACTTCCACTTGCAATTGGCAGAAAATCCAGCCCAAACTGACTTTATAAAAGGTGCTGATTCACTCACTTAACTGAGATACTTAGGGGAGAGCTGGCTTTCTCTCTGCCCCTCTCTTCTTGGCTTCTTCTCTTTCCTGTTTTCTCTCTTTTGCTCTCTCCACTGTTGCATCTCTTCCTGGTCTCCACCTGCCTTCACACTTACGCCAGTTTCCCATCACAAACGGAAGATGGCTTCAGCAGTCCCAGATCTCACATCTTCTGAGATTCAGTCTAGGAGGAGGGAGAATTCTCCAGTCTCTTTCCAGTGTTCCTGGTGAGTGCTTGCTATCACTTCTGATAGGGTAATGCAAACCATTACTGAACTCTCCATGGTTCAGACGAGGGGAATGTGGCATATGGATTGGCTTAGAACCGAGTCCCTCCATATTTCATCTCCCTCCTGAATCCCATCTGTATGAGATTCCTATGGCTGCTCTATGAAAAATCACCACCAACGTTGTTGGATTAATAGAACATATTTATTCTCTTACAGTCCTGAAGGTCATAAATCCAATGTTGACTTTGCTGGGCCAAAGTCATGCTCCCTCAGGAAACTCTAGGGGAAGAATCCATTCGTGAGCCTTTTCCGGCTTCTGGAGCTGCACTCCTGGGCTCTTGGCCCCATCCTCTATCTTCAAGGCCTGCAGCCTAACAGTATGCTATAGTGGTCAGACTGCCTTCTTCTGTGATCAAATCTCTCACTGCCTCCCTCTCTTAATGACATTTGTCATTACATTTAAGGCCCATCCAGATAATGCAGGATAATTGCTCAATCTCAAGATCCTTAACAATCATGTCTACAAAATCACTTTTGCCACATAAAATAGCATTTACAGATTCCAGGAATTGAGACCTGGGTATCTCTGGGGCCATTATTCAACCTACCACACAAAATATAATCATAAAAATAGAGAGAAGGGGAGAGAGAAACCCAACAAATGTTAGGAAGAAAAGTAACAAGTATCTAACACTGATGTGTTTTAGAAGCTGGTTTTATTTTGTTCCTTTGTCTTCTGTAATTATATTATCAGAGCAAGGGTCCTCCTTGTGCTTCTTATTTTAACATCAATGGCCACATTATCAAGTGCATAGGCATATTTCCACTTATATTTAGTGGGCATTGGGAAGCTAGTGATCCAATTGTGACCTGAACTTCGATTTGTTGTTGTTCACTTGCCGAGTCGTGTCCAACTCTGTGACCCCATGACCTGCAGCACACCAGGAAATGGCCTATTCTAGGGATAGTTTGGGCGTTAGAAGTTTCTGCTCCTCCTGCTTAGTCCCTTTAGTTGTATCCGACTCTGTGCGACCCTATGGACTGTAGCCCACCAGGCTCCTCTGTCCATGGAATTCTCCAGGCAAGAATACTGGAGTGGATTGGCATGGCCCTCCTCCAGGGCTCATCCCAACCCAGAGATCAAACTCAGGTCTCCTGCATTGCAGATAGATTCTTTACCACAGAACCACCTGAGAAGCCCCGTAATATTAATTCCTTTCTTTGACTCAAAAATGGAACTGTGCTTTGTTCACCTCAAGTAAGTGAATCAATAAAGATTTTTAGTCAAGTACAATAAGACATTATAGCCATAAAACAGGTCAGTTGACGATGAATATGCTTTCTATTCTGAAACATACATGAAAAACTAGGTTAGCATCAATTATAGCTGAGATTAAATAACAGATACTTTGTAAAATATCTTATGTTTGAACCTCCATATGTACAAAAAAAACCCCTCTTCTTAAATTGGTTGTTCAGTATACCTTCTTTTGTGTGTTACTGGATTAAAAGCTTGCTTCTTCATTCCCTCAATGCAATCAAACGATTGCCTCCTCTCTTAGTTTTCAGATTGTCATAGGAAGATGGAACCTGTTTGTTTGGCTTGGAATTAAAATTTCTTATCCTTAAGTTTTCATGATCTTTGACTGATCTGCTTGAACAGAAGAATTAAAAAAAATTATGAGAGGCAGAACTATGTTGTGAATGAGAATCAGAAGATTTTGGTTTAAATCTTTATTTTGGCTAGTTACCAGTTATCAGATGTGAGAGCTTGGCAGAATTACTGCACCTCTCTGATCTTCTGATTTTTTTTTAATCCATAAAATGGAAAATGATAGTTATTATCTATGGCTACTTTCTGCCTCGGATGTGTAAAGCATAGTATGTAGCACCTGATTTGGGGGTATTTTTCTTATCATTGTATTCATTCTGTCACTTGCATATTGCTTAGTTTATACATTTATTCAAGTGTTTTGAAGGAACTGATACATCATTTAACAACAGTTTAGTGAATAATTACTCTATGTGCTGTCCTTAGGGAGCCTTCAATCCTGCTAGGTACAGTTTTTAGTAGAACCCATTAAAACTGTTTAATATCACCTAACAGAATACGTATAAATATGTCTGATATAATTTAGCCACTGTTTTAAATAATTCAAAATATTTTTAAAAGCATTAGATGATAATTTTCAGTAACTGAAAACAACTTTCACTTTTGGACGTGACTCAAGAAGATTTTAAGTGTAAAGTGAAAAACCAGATAATAAGGTCTGTCTTAGTGAGTGGCCTGGCAGTTGAATTCAGCAATCTAGGCCAGATGCTAAAACTGGTAACACTTTGAAGAATTCTTCATCCTTGTGATTCGTGTATTTGCAGATATCTCTCAGCCTCAAGTTTATCTGGAGGCATTATAAAATTATATGAAAATAGCTATATGAAGAGAAGCTTTAAAGAGAAACAGCTTGTTTTTGTTTATTTTGGGTTTCACACATAAGTGAAAGAACAGAGTATTTGTCTTTCTCTGTGTGACTTATTTAACCAAGCGCAATGCCTTCTAGGCCCATCCATGTTGTTGCAAATGGCAAGATTTCATTCTTTTTTATGGCTGAGTAATTCGTATATATGTGTATATATATATATACGCCATTTTCTGTATCCATTTATCTATTGATGACATGTAGGTTGCTTCTACATCTTGGAGGGGAGGGGGTAGGGGAGTGGGTAAATATGTATAGGAGGTTAAGAGGTACAGACTACTAATTATAAAATTTAAAAAGTCATAGGCCGGCCGTTCGCAGAACAAAGGGACGGAGAAAGTCCCGAGAAGAGCTCGCAGGCTGCGGACCCGCCCAGCCCCGCCGGAGGCAGGAGGCAGGGGGGAGGGGAAGGTCGCGGCGAGACACAGGGCGCAGGCACCCGACCGGCGCGGGCGGGGACTGGGGCTGGGGACGCGGAGGGCGGAAGGCGCGCGCACCCGACTGGCGCCAGCGGAAACTGAGACTGGGTCCGCGGAAGGGAGGGGGCGCGCCACACCTGGGGAGAGTGCGCCCACCAAGCCCCTGGCTGCCTGGACCGCTCTGACGGGAAAGGCACAGACAGCAGGCGCAGCTTTTCGCTCCGCGCTTTTGTGGAACACCCAAGGGCTGGAGCCTCGCGCAGCACGGGGCGCGCTCCATATAGAACAGCCAGGAGCCTGAGCAGCGCAGACGGAGAAAGCAGCGTCAGCCCCTCCCGGCAGCGCCAGCCCGCCCCCGCAGGGCCAGCCCCTCCCCGCAGCGTCAGCCCCGCCCCGCAGCGCCAGCCCATCCCCGCAGCATCAGCCCTCCCAGCAGCGCAACGGAACTAGCTAGCTGAATAAGAGTCCACCTCCGCCCGCCTGTGTCAGGGCGGAAATGAGGCTCTGAAGAGACCGGCAAACAGAAGCCAAATAAACAAAGGGAACCGCTTCAGAAGGGACTGGGAGTGCAACAGAT